>NC_137039.1:29376399-29631399 GCF_032717465.1 Coenobita brevimanus | reverse complement strand
GAGAGAGAGAGAGAGAGAGAGAGAGAGAGAGAGAGAGAGAGAGTTGGAGATTAAGGTTTTTTGTGAGTGAAATAGGAGTGATGAAAAATTGTGAGAGAAAAGACAAATAGAGAGAGAGAGAGAGCGGGGTGTCAGGAGAAATTCTAAATTATTGAGAAAGGAAATGATAAATCGAGAGCGTGGGAGAAAATTGATAAAAACTGTGGAAGAATGATGATGAAAGAAGGAAGGAAGGAAGGAAGGAAGGAAAGATGGAGGGGAGGAAGGAGGGAAGACAGTCAGGCAGGCGGGAAGGAAGGAGGGATGATATGGAAGGATGAGGGTAGCTGGTGAAGGAAGGGGGAAGACAGGAGTAGAATAGGAGGGAGGAAGGGAGGGAGCGAGGGAGGAAAGAGAAGACGATTGGGGATACGGATGAGGGGAAGGAGAAGGCTGATAATGGGGGAGGAGGGAATGAAGAAGAAAGGGAAGAGGGGGAGGGGAAGGGAGGGGAGAAGAGAAGATAGAAGGGGAGGGGAAGAGAGAAGAGAGGATAGAAGAGGAGGGGAGGGGAAGATTGGAGAAGAGAAAATGGTGGCCAGTGAAGGAAGAGGAGAAATGAGACTGCGAAGAGGGGAGGGGAGGGGGAAGTAAGAGAAGAGAAGGGAATGAGAAAGAGGAGGAGAGGGGAAGAATGAAATTTTAAAATGGGGGAGGGGAGGAGAGGGAAAGAAGGGAGGGAAGGGGGAGAAGGCTGGGGGGTAAAAGAGAGAGTGGTAGGGAGGGAAGGAGACTTTAAAGACGCGAAGGGAGGGGAGGGGAGGGGGAGGGGGTCAGGATGCAATACACTGTCTCAAGGTCGTTGCTACAAGGGAGGGGAGGGGAGAGGGAGGGGGAGGGGAAGGGAAATGTCTGAGAGAGGGAAAGAAAGAGGGAGGGAGTGTGTGTAGGGAGGGAGGATGAAGGGAGAGGGATGTATTGATGTGTGTGTGTGTGTGTGTGTGTGTGTGTGTGTGTGTGTGTGTGTGTGTGTGTGTGGAGAGAGAGAGAGAGAGAGAGAGAGAGAGAGACTTGTGTATGAAGGGGAAAGACTGTTTGACATTTGTTAAAAGTCTGTGTGTGTGTGTGTGTGTGTGTGTGTGTGTGTGTGTGTGTGTGTGTGTGTGTGTGTGTGTGTGTGTGCAACGTCTTTTTCTCTTCCCCCTTCTTTCTTTCACTTATCACCTCTTTCCCTCCCTTTCCTCCTTCTTCCTACCTCTCTTTCCCTTCCTTTCCTCCCTCCCTCCCTTCTCCCTCCCTTGCCCCAACGCCTGAAGCCTCCCCAACCACTTCCTCCTCCCTTGTTTACCCAGACCATCCCTTTCCGTCCACCACAAATCCACAAACTACCCCGCTTTCTATATCCACTCCTTCCCTTCCACCTTGTAATCCACGCCTCCCATTCCCTAGACAATTTCCATACTCCTTTTACTCTAACTTGACCGAAAATTGAGATGTAGAAGGATTAATACTAGTCACGAAGAAGTGCTAGAGTGTGGAGGAGCCGGATCAGTGTCTTTTTCTGTCACTTAGTAACGTGAAGATGCAAAGGTGAAAATCTTGGCCAGGTTAAGATGGAAAAACTGTGCTTCCCTGGCCCGTATTCTCGTCGATCAAGGAAGCTCCCTAACACCTCTTCCTAAGCGATTTAGTTTGCTTATTACACCATGCCAGCCCATTTTGTGTTAAATAATTTTCATATCACCATACTCTGCATAAGTAACGTACAGAAGGACATTAGCCAGCCGTATCCAGAAATAAATTGTTAAGGAATATGGTGTTCAGGAGCTTACACCTCTTCTTTACCGATTTATTTGACGATTCAGATATTCTGCATCAACAAACATCAGATAATCTTTTTCACCTGAGAGTGAGTCATAGAATCCTGAGAGCAGCGGATCAGTAAATGAAAAATGTTAAAATGGTGATAACTAATGAGGACTTAATGCTAGTTTTAATTGAAGATAAATTCTGTAGACCATTTTAAAATCAAAGCATCTCGTCTTTGCTATCCTTGTCTTATTCTGGTAGTTTAATCATTCTCGTAGGAGCTGCGTAGCATAGGCCAGCTGGGTTATCCTCTCCTTATGTTCTTATGTTCCCAGTTCCGTCAGATGAAAACAACTTACCTGTAGTTTTGTGTGTGTGTGTGTGTGTGTGTGTGTGTGTGTGTGTGTGTGTGTGAATATCCTTGAACCTGTACAATATTCATGTCACCCCCACACCCTCGTCCACGCCTCACTACCACGATGGAAGAGAGAGAGAGAGAGAGAGGAGGAGGAAAGAAGGGGGATGGTAGGGTAGGGGAGGAGCAAGGAGAGAACAAGGGAGGAGAGAGAACTGGGGATTTGGGAGGGAAGAGGGGAGAAGGGGAGTGGGAAGAGACGGGGAATGGGGAGGGGAAGAGGGAGGGACAATTTGGCGAGGGGGGGTGAGGGGAGGGGAAGATGATAAGTGAGGAAGAGATTGAGTAATGTCACCTCTTCTTTTCCTCTTGTCCCCTCTTTCCTGTTACACTTTTTATCCTCCTCTATTTCTCATTTTTTTCTTCCCTCCTCTCCCATCCCTCTCTTTCTTCTGTTTCCCTTCTTTCCTTCTCACCCATTTTCCCTCACCTCCTCCATTTCCCTTTCTGTCTCCTATCTTCTTTTTTTTTTTCTTCCATCACCATCATCGTATTCCCTGCTCCCGCCTTCTCCTCCTCCCCTCCTTCCATCTCCTCTTCCCCCTTCTATTTCCCACTCCCTCAAACCCCCCTTCTCCATCACTCCTCCTCCTCTCATTTCCTCCCACCTTCACTCCCGTCTTCTTCCCACTTCTGTTCTTCATCTGTGTCGTTCTCCTCCTCATCGTTGCTTTCCTCCGTTCTGAGAGTGTGTGTGTGTGTGTGTGTGTGTGTGTGTGTGTGTGTGTGTGTGTGTGTGTGTGTGTGTGTGTGTGTGATCATCATCATCATCATCATCACCATCTTCATCTTCATCCTTCCGCCCTTCTCAAACTTGGTCAAGCAGTACCGGTACACACATCTCTATTACAAACAGTCACACTCACTTAAACTCTTATTCCCCATCCCAACAACATCGTTGGGTGTTAATGACAGGGTCATCGAGAGACTTCTTCATTTTATCAGCTTAACATAATCGTCTGGTGTTGGTTTAACTGAAATACCTAATTGTGTTCACAGCATCTGCTTGAAATGAGACAGTTTATTGGATATAAAATTACGGTCAAATAGATGAGGAAGTAGGCTGCTCTTATTTTCAGTAGTGTTTGTCTCGTAAGTATGGACACTAATATATTCCATTGACTGATTAACATTACAGACTGGTAGCCACAGATGTGTGTGTGTGTGTATATATATATATATATATATAAATTGAGAAGCTGCTCTGTAAAGAGCAGACAGACTATATTGTGTAAGTTTGATGACGAGGATGAGAGGGACAGTTAGCCAGTTAGCCGTGATTAACAGTGAGTGGTGTAGTAAAAGCCAGGCAAGTAGCGGGTTTTGTTCAGTCTTTTGAACAAGTGAGTGTTGACCTCACCACCACCGCTGTGCACTGACACGGATGCTTAAGTGCAGTAATGGCTCCCTACCCTGCCATCTTACCCTCACCATTACATTCTGATTCATGCACTTTCCAGCCGTCAATCTTTCCCTCTCTCTTTTTCATCCTGTATCTCTCTTCTCGATTCCTTATTCCTCTCCCTTCCCCCTCGACTGTTACCGGTACCTCTCTTTCTCCCTCCCATCCCTCTTTCCTCACCTTCCATCTCTCTCTCTCTCTTCCGCCCTCCCGTCCTTTATACTTTCTCTCCTTCCCCTTCCTCCTGATTTGCTTCCTTCCATCGTTCCTTCTCTCCACCTCTGCCGTTCATCTCTCAGCTCCACCTCACATTTGTCTTCCACGTAAAGCTCTCTCCTCGATTTACTTAAAGCTCTTTCCTTGATTTCACCCACGTCCCCCTCCACCTTGTCAACACTTGGCACTCTCCTTCCTCCCTGTAACTCCTCTTCCTCCTCCTCCTCCCTCCACTTAACACTCTTTATCCTCCTTTCCGCCTCTTTCCTCCTCCGTTTCACATTCTTCCTCCTCGTGTTTCCCTGCAGCTTCTATTTTCTCCTCTTCCCCCTCTTCCTTCTCATCAGTACTCCTTCCACCTCACACTTTCCCTTCAGGTTGGATGAAGAGCACCGGAGGAATCCTACAAGGTACACTGCTAGGTCCTATTGCGTTTAACTCACCCGTTCCTTGTGGCTGCTGCTCCTGGGTGTTTACAGTATATTCAGGCTGACAGCAGAGGATTTATTCAGGCTGAAAAGGGGGATTTATTCAGGCTGACAACGGGGGATTTATTCAGGCTGACAACGGGGGATTTAAATATTGCCGATTTCTTCTTCGTTCGCTTTAACTGGGCGTAAAATTGCCATCTCTCCGTCTGAACTGTAGCAAGAAATTAACCACTGGGATATGGTGCTAGTCACGAAGAAGTGCCGTGGATAGGTTTCTCTTTTCAGGCCTTTGTATTTGCCAGAGATTAACCACTGGGATGCGGTGCTAGTCACGAAGAAGTGCCGTGGATTGGTTTCTCTGATAAGGTTCCTGTATTTGCTGATGATATAGATACTGGTAAGAGTGAACAGACCTTTTCTATAGATGATTTAGAGAGTGTAAAAAGAAATGGAACCCAGACTAGCCAAGTGAATTTTAAGACGGGAAAATACAAATAGATAGACAGATTGATAGAGAGAGAGAGAGAGAGAGAGGGGGGGGGGGTTAAATTGTTTGACTCACTACATCACCCGGAAAGTCGAAAAAAAAGGTGTGTGTGTGTGTGTGTGTGTGTGTGTGTGTGTGTGTGTGTGTGTGTGTGTGTGTGATGCAGACAGACAGTGTAACAAATTGGCTAGGGATTTAGTGGGCAGACCCGCAGTGAGAATGCAGACACCAGAACAGTGAGTCAAAAAAAACAAAAGAAAAAAAAATAGATGGAGTGAGCAGTGAGATGAGGGAGGGAGGGGATGAATTGGAGGAATGGAGAGAAGGAAGGACTGTGGAGGAAAATTAAGGGAGGTAGGGAGAGAAAAAGGTGGAGGGGTGGAGAGATGGAAGGAGTATGGAGGGAAATAAGGGAGGGAGAGAGTATATATGAGAAGCGGAGAGAAGGAAGGAGTGTGGAGGGAAGTGGAGGAAGGGAGGGAGGGAATAAATTGGAGAAGTGGAGAGAAGGAAGATTCTGGAGGGAGATTGAGGATTGATTTAAAGATGAATGAAATCAGAGAGGAAAGTTGAAGACCTGAGGGAAGGATTGCAGAGGGAGGAAGACTGAGGAGGATTTTGAAGGTATCAGCAGTATTGTGAGCCACGTGTAGTTAGCTGATTTTATTTGGGCGCACGCAAACACACACACACACACACACACACACACACACACAGATATTCTCTCTCTCTCTCTCTCTCTCTCTCTCTCTCTCTCTCTCTCTCTCTCTCAAAGGGTTGCTGATCTAGAGGGCGTCAGCAGGTGCGGAATCACTGAAGCAGGGGTGTCAGTGCCCTCTCACCCCCCTCCACCCCTCTCACCCCTCCCCTCATTCACGGCCTCCACACACCCCTATTCACTCATTCACGGCCCCCTTCACATCCCCTATCCACCACCCCAACTTCACATGCAACTCTCCCTTCCTCCCTCTCCCTCCTTTCTTTCTCTCCCTTCCTCCCTCTCCCTTCTTTCTTTCTCTCCCTTCCTCCCTCTCCCTCCTTTCTTCCTTACCGTCCTCCCTCGCACCTCATTCTTAGATCCCTCTCACCCCACTCACCCAATTCACGTCCCTGTTCGTTCCTCATCTCTCATTCTCTTCCTTCTCTCCTCTACCTTTCCTTCCTTCATTCTCTCCTTTCTCCCTTGCTCTCCTTCTCATCTCTCTCTCTCTCTTATCCCCTTTCTTCCCTTAACATCCTCTTCTTCTCTCTCTCTCTCATTTTTTTTCTCCCTCTCATCTGTTTCTCCTTCCTCTATTCTCTCCTTCTCCTTCCTCTCTTCTCTCTATCTCCTCTCTCTCTTTTCCTTCTCCTCCGTTTCTGCCCACACACTCACTCCTGCCCCCTCCAGACCCCCGCCTCGCCCCAGTCAGCTGTGTTTATGTGTGATCAGCTGTTTTAGTGAAGGATAGGTGGGTCACAACTCCAGGTGATTCTCTCTCTCTCTCTCTCTCTCTCTCTCTCTCTCTCTCTCTCTCTCTTACATATACTTTCTCACAGAGTTTAGTTGATAGACAAACAGACAGATAGGTTAATATAGGTTGAGAGAGAGAGAGAGAGAGAGAGATTGTGAAGGTAACACGCATTAGTGGAAGATTATACGGTAATTAATCTGTCTTTTAGATGATTGTCCCTTAATGAGGAGGGATGGCGAGGGGTGTATGGAGAGAGAGAGAGAGAGAGAGAGAGGAATTTGTTATATTTAGATTTGTGGTCTACTATTACTACTGCTGCTACTACTACTACAACTACTAATAATGATAATTATAATAATAATGACGATGATGATGATGATGATGGTGATGATCATGATACCGCGTAATGGTAGTAAGAACAACAACAACAATAATAATAATAATAATAATAATAATAATAGTAAAATCGTAGTAGTGGCTAATAGTAGTAGTAAGAAAAATAGTAGTAGAAGTGAGTATAGTGCGGTAGTAGTAATAAATAACTGTGTAGCCTGCCAGTGTGTGCATGTGTATAATATTGTTTGTATGTGTGTATGTTTGTGTATATGTGTATGTGTTTGTGTGTCTCTGGTGGGGGTGAGGGTAGAGAAACTGTTAGAGGTGGAGGGGTCAGGTGAGGGGTGAGGAGGTGAGGAAGGGGCGGGGCGGGGCGGGGAGTAGGGAGGGGGTAGGGGTGGGGGGATGACCTTGACCCCTGTTGTATAAGATAGTGGATAATGAATAACTCTAGAATTCCAAGTCATGAACCGCGTCACATGACCTAATCTGCCCCAATTTACTTAAACCTTTTACAATCCAGAGTTACTGCGCGTTGGGTTTTGAGGGGAACAGTATCTGCGTACCTCCCTTCGCCTACGGGCACTTAGTCAGGTGTGGATTAATGTTTCTGAGTTTGTTTTTCCCCCATTGGCTTTTACCTCGTCGATAAAATGTAAGAGATCCAGACACTTTGAAATGGCAGGACTAACAATAGCGTCCTTAATCATCATCATCACCATCATCATCATCACTGTAACCCTTTGTCGTATTCTGAGTGGCTTTGGCTATGGCGTAACATGTCTTTCTCAGCGATTTATTCTGAACTTCTCATTATCTCACTTATTTTTTTTTTTAAATAACAACAGAGGAAGGAAAAACAGATGAATTAAAAAAAAAATCCATTCACCAGATTACTGTGTTCAAACGATATAAATAACACAAGACAGTGCTGATGTAACATGCAAAATAAATCGGTAAGGAAGAGGTGTTACGAAGCCTTATAAAAAAAATGGAGATGGGTCTCCTGTGTGACCTCCGGGTGAGGGTGTGACGGGTACCAGATCCAGCCACAGGGGGCGCCGATCCCCCCACCCCCGTGTAATTATCATCAGGGGGACTAACACAGAGATGGTATGGGGGTATTAGGCTGGTATTTGTGGTATGGAGAGGTTATTGAATGGATTTTATAAGGTGCCCTCTCTCTCTCTCTATGTGGGGAATCAAAGGAATCAAGCCTATTTGTCCCGTTCAGTAGAAAGGCAAAGTCTCCTCCCTGAGAGTGAGAGAGAGAGAGAGAGAGAGAGAGAGAGAGAGAGAAACTACTCACAATTTCCCCACTCAACCACTCCACCTTCCCTGATATCGAACATTTTACCAAGAATCAGATTAAGTTAACGAATTTCGCTGACTGCCCTATCCGGAATCGAACCCGTGACCAGCCAGGCGAATAGACATTGATGAAGTCGATTAGGCGTTTGATGGCGTGGTTGATGATGTGCTAATTGATGTGTCTTTCCGTCGACTTATCTATCTGTCTATTTGTCTTTTTTGTTTATCTATCTATGCCTCTGTGTACTGTATATCTGTGAATCTTGTTTGTGTTACGCCACATTATCGTTGGTTTTGTTTTTATGTTTGGTTATTATTATTATTATTATTATTGTTGTTGTTGTTGTTGTTGTTGTTGTTATTGTAGCCAACATTGTATATTATTAGTGTTATTAATTCATTTATGTTTGAATGTTTGTGTACTGGTATATGTATGTAGCGATGTATTATTGTTGTTATTATTTTTTTATTATCATTATTATTACTAATATAAAATTTCCAGAATCGAAGAGAGTGGACTGAGATGGTATTGTCATGTGGAGAGAATGGATAACAATAGAGTGGTGAAAAAGGTATATCTGAGTGAATTTGAAGGAAGGAGGAGGCGAGGTAGGCCAAGGAGAAGGTGGAGGGATGTGGTGGATGAGTGTGTGAGGAAGAGAGGTATGGAAGTCGGTGAGGCTAGGGAACTGACAAGAGACCGAGCTGGCTGGATGAATATAGTGAGAAGTGCATGATCATGGATTTAGCACCCCTTTTTAACGTGACAGCGTTCGGATTGACTCTGTCGGATACGTTTACGTGAAGCTACAGAATGTGGCGTATCAGATAGAGCCAGGATTCCGGGGGCTTGAATGATGAGTGAATGGGAGCGTGGCATTGGTATAACTTGGGCTGTCTGGACATTGCTACTTCTCACCCTGCCCTAGGGGTGGGAAAGGAGGTCAGGATGATGATGATATAAAATTTCCTAAACCAAATAATTATCAGAACAACAATTACAGTATTCTATTTCCTGTTCGTCCTCCAACATGTCCTTTGTAGTGCGCCTCATTTTCTACGTCATCTTGGGTAACTTCCTCCCCATTCATCTATTGTTGGCTTTCCTTACGCCTGTCATGAGGGGAAGACTGGCCACCAACTACTAGCAGGCCTGGCCCTATACTGTAGCCTGTTATTACCTCGAATTTTAATATATCTTAATTGTTACACCTTGTTACAGTGACGTAGGATAACAACACTAAGTAAGGCACGTTTATGTAGGCAGCGTTATATGCGACTGCTTATTCCATTAAAGGAGTTTTGCAGTCTTAGGATAGATAGAAAGATAGGTAGGTAGACAGATAGATAGATGGATAGATAAATACGTACTCCTGAAATGGTTGTCTCTTCCACGGTCATGTAGATATATATATTGATAAATAAATATACAGTATTCCGAATTATAGAGGATAAAATCGTATTAAAGAAGTTATTTAGATGAGGACTCCCTGAAAATGTGTTAAAAAAAAATAATAATAATACAAAGGGATGCCGTACGAAAAAGCTGAGAAGTGGAGCAAATGCCAAGGTTCCTCGCAGCTGAGTGTTTTCCTGCCATTGTGGGTTGATGTCACTTATGTCTGACCTGCCCCCGCTGCTGACATCACCCCGACACACACACACACACACACACACACACACACACACACACACACACACACACACACACACACACACTAACTTTTCTGCACTCTGTATCCCTCTTTTTACACACACACACACACACACACACACACACACACACACACACACACACACACACACACACACACACACACACACACACACACATAAACTCTACTGCACTCTGTACCCCTCTTTTTACACACACACACACACACACACACACACACACACACACACACACACACACACACACATTAACTTTATTTCCCTCTGTTTACAGTGTCTGACATCACCCCAGCCACCACCACCATTAATACTCCTACCACCACTGCCAACATCCTCTGACACCATCCCACCCCTTCCCTCGTTTTTTTTATTTTTATTTTTTTTTTACTTCTCAGTTAGTATTTTGAGTCTGCATTTTTTTTTCTAGCAAACGTCTAATTATTTTCTTTGTGTTAGAGGTTAGGAAGGAGTTAGTAATTTGACCTGACTCCTTCCACATCCTCTCCCTTCACCATACAACTGCAACCATAATACCATAATTTTCTGGTAGCATTATAACCACAACTACCACTACCACGACACCTGCCGATTATTTACTACTACTACTACAACTACTGCTGTCACCACACCTACCACTTTTAATACACCCACTACTACTACCACTGCTACTTTCATCACCACCACCACTATTACCAAAATATTAACCACTGCTATTATTACTACCACCATTACCACCACCACAACTACCAATACTGTCACCATCGCCACCACTACAACTACCAATACCACCACCACCAGTCTCCCTCCCCCCTCCCCTCCTCTCCCCCTTTGACACGGCCACTTTACTCCTAATTCCACCCCTTCCTCCCCCTCCCTCCCCCTCCCTCCACCTCTGCCCTCATGTTTTGATATTATTATTATTATTATTATTATTATTATTATTATTATTAAAATTATTCTTACTTTCGTACTTCTTCCCTGCCCTCGTTTTGATATTATTATTATTATTATTATTATTATTATTATTATTATTATTATTGAAGTAGTAGCAGCAGTAGTAGTAGTAGCAGTAGTCATAGTAATAGTAGTAGCACGCCATTATATTTGCATTATGTTATTATCCAGGTATTTGCATCTAATTTGCATACATAGCCTTCTCACAGTGCATCTCCCTCTGTCTCACATTCCTCTCCTTCCATCCCTTACTCACGCCCTCTAACACACACTTTTATGGCCTATTTTACCTCTCATCTTACTGTCATTTGCATCTCATTTGCATATTACACCTGCAGAGTTGTATATTTCTTGTAAGTGAAGATTTGAGTGGATTAGGGTGTGTTTGGGTGATTTTGACTTGGTTGCTTTGTTTTTGGGGGAGATCGTGTGTGTGTGTGTGTGTGTGTGTGTGTGTGTGTGTGTGTGTGTGTGTGTGTGTGTGTGTGTGTCTCTCTCTCTCTCTCTCTCTCTCTCTCTCTCTCTCTCTCTCTCTCTCTCTCTCTCTCTCTCTCTCTCTCTCTCTCTCCTTCACCACCCACACCCTTCCTATCATCATTACTCTTCCTTTCCTTCTTCTCTATACCTCCTACTTCCTCCCCCTCATCCATCATCACACTTCCCCTTCCCTTCCCTTCTTTTCCCTCCCCTTTCTAATCCCTTCCTTGCCTTCCTCCCTTGCCTTCTCTTCCTAACCCCTCCTCTCTTCTCCAGCATTCTCTCCTCCTTCCCCTTTTTCTCTCTTTTCTCCATCGTCATTCCTCTGTCCCCCTTCCCATTCCCTCCTCCCCTCTCCCCCCCTTTTCCCTCCCTCTTTACCACATCCTGCCTCACACACACTGCCTTCCAAGATGTTACACACACACACACACACACACACACACACACACACACACACATGCTAGCGCGCGAATAATGAATCAGTTCGGTAAAAATTCTCTCTCTCTCTCTCTCTCTCTCTCTCTCTCTCTCTCAATCCTCCCCGCTATGGTAATATCGAGGCCATGATCGTAAATACAGAAACTTACGATCCGGAAAAAAAAAAAAATCGTAGGAACATACCTATTTCCATTTTGACTACATCATAAATTTTGTGTTGCTGGAAATTATGCAGTTTGATTATATTTGTTTATTGATTTATTTCGATTATATTTGTTAATTTATTTCTATCCTCTAAGTTGATTTTATTCAGATTATGAGAGACTTGGAACTGACAGGGTTTGATGTTACCTTCCTTTCTATCATTGGAAGAGTTTATTGTTGTTATTATTACTATTATTATTACTATTGTTATTATATTGCTACTACTACGACTACTACTACTACTACTACTACCCGGTACTAATAATAATAGTAGTAGTATTTTTTGTCGAATAAAATCTTGAAATACTGTATTATATTTGTACGTCATGTCTTCTATATTGATGACATGATGTTTGTGACGTGGACATACGCTGAGTGTTGCTTCATTGAGTAAAACAATCTGAAAAGAACTACGAGGAAGAAGAAGTAGAAGAAGTAAGAATTTATAAACGTCAGTATACGAAAAGCGCTAATTACAATATTTATAAAGACGAATAGACATTTAAAGTTAGTAGACACCAATGAAAGAAAGTTTGTAGTGAGAGGGACATGTTGAAGGTTGTATTTATGACGCAAGGTTCAAATTTCTTCCGGTAGGGTGCAGTTGCGTGGAGCCGCGGTATGGCCACACTCGAACGCATACAGGGAGGTCGTGTGGGTGAAAATCGAGAGGGGAACACCACCATAAAGCACAGAGAAGAGCACCTAAAAATGAAGGCAAATGGTGTTAATGATGAGGATAGAAATTCAGGCTGAAAAGATATATACAAAAAAAGAACACGTTAAAATGAAGGCAAAGGGTGTTAATGAGGATCGAAATATAGGGTGAAAATATACATAACCAATACTGCCAACATTCCACTGCCTACAGGGATGTCGTGTATGTAAGAGCACACGGGAACACAAGAACGTAAGTGAACATAAAATACGAGTATATTTTAAATGACAGTGAAGAAAGACAGTGTTGATATTCAGGCTAAAACCAAGATACCTGGAAAAATTATATGGAGACTGTATGTTAGCACCAAAGAAAGATTATGTATATTGATATGCGTCTATGGAAGCCGAGAATGCCAGCACTGTAAAAAAAAAAATGAATTAGAATAAAAAAAAGAATGTCAAGCAAGGGAAAAACTGCAGAAGTGCCAACCGAGACCTCTCCGTTTGAATGCACAGACAGACAGACAAAAAAAAAAAAAAAAAGCAAATAAAAGACCCAAATTTAAGTTTATTGACATCGTGGCTTTCAATATCACGAAAAAAATTAATAAATCTAACAAGGAAATGAAATAAGGAACACAAAAACATGCATTAGGTCGAGTAGGAAAAACTTGAAAAAACTAAGATACAAATTTAATGTCCTTGGAATGCACACACACGTCAGGCATGCATGGTGACACACACACACACACACACACACACACACACACACACACACACACACACACACACACACACACACACACACACACACACACACACACACACGCGCGTAAGTAATGCATCCATCATCCGATCATTTATTGCCTCTACGCCCCTGATCAAGTAATGAAGGATTGGTTGATGGATGAAGTGCTGTGTGTGTGTGTGTGTGTGTGTGTGTGTGTGTGTGTGTGTGTGTGTGTGTGTGTGTGTGTGTGTGGCTCACTTTGATGAAAATGGAGAGAGAGAGAGAGAGAGAGAGAGAGAGAGAGAGAGAGAGAGAGAGAGAGAGAGAGAGATCCAAGCAACCACACCACTAAAATCAATTCTCATCTTCCATACTGTACATCTCCAGCCCAGAAAGTTCCATCCCAAGGCCGGATCACCGTTAGCAAATAATTAGGAATATTCTCACCGCGGGATGGGTTTGAGAGGAAATAATTAAGACCCCCCCCCTCCCCCAGAAACAAAAAATGGAAAGAAAATGGAGGTCATGTGAAATGGGATGCAGTTAGGGAACATGTAGGACGAGAGAGAGAGAGAGGAGGGGGGGAGGAAATGTGTAGATCTTGAGATGGGATGCTGTTAGAGAGAGGGGGGAGAGGCGAAGGGAAAGTGTGGATCTTGTGAGATGAGATGCTGTTAGACAGAGAGAGAGAGAGAGAGAGAATGGGGAAGAGAAAGTGTAGATCTTGTGAGATGGGATGCTGTGTGTGTGTGTGTGTGTGTGTGTGTGTGTGTGTGTGTGTGTGTGTGTGTGTGTGTGTGTGTGTGAGAGAGAGAGAGAGAGAGAGAGCAACTTTGCATTAAGGGATGAGATGATTTGAAAAGTACAGCGATTGATGAGTAAAATATTAACAGATACACGAATAAAAATGAAGCCCTGAAGTATAACAAATTTAGCCCCTTTCTCCCTAACATAAATTTAACCCTTTCAGACCTGAGACATTATTTTTTTTACGATCAAACATTTTACTTTTCGCCTTAGAAGAAACTCTGTTGAATTAAGAATGATAACTTTGCGAATTATATACAAAAATGCAGATAATGAGGTAGATATTAAGAAAAAACGATAGCATACTGTAAGAAAACAAAGTATGAAGTTTTAATAGAGCAGGCGAATAAAGCAATAATGTTAATATAAAAAGAGTAGTAATAGGAGCTGCTAATATTATAACGGAAGAGATGAAGAAGGAATACTAACAATAATAATAAAAAGCATAATAAAAGCTGATAAAAACAAAATAGAGATGAATAGAAGTAACAAAAATATAAAACAAAAATGAACTGGTAATAATGTAACAGAAGAGATTAATAAAGAGTAATGACGATAATAATAAAAAGCATAATAAGAGAAACTGGCAATAATATAACAGAAGAGTAAAAAAAAAAATAATAATTATATAAAAACGATGCTAACTTGATGGTTCCGTCTCTCACGCAAGATTGAGACGTGAGGTGGCCAGAGTGTGCGAGGATTTTTCACCAGATTTTAAATAATTTCGTTCCAGTTTCACAAATTATTAGTACAAACTCTGAACACTCAGTAGATGCTCACCAGAATTTTCACAGTTCTGTTAGATTATTTCTGTTTTCTCGGTGTTTCGGAAATTGGAAAGATCTTAAGTATATTATAGATGTTTTTTAAAAGATTTCCTGTATACTCACGACATGTCCAGATACTACTACTACTACTACTGCTACTACTACTACTAATAATAATAATAATAATAATAATAATACCGTGATGCCAGTTTTAATTGAGACAGTCCTTCTTCATTTCAGTATTGATGGTTCGGTATAAGTTCTGAAGCATTGTGGAAAGACTCTTGGGTATCAGAGAAAGGACTGATTACCTATGCCCAGAGAGAGAGAGAGAGAGAGAGATTCAACAGATTATCCGTCTCATGTACACTCGTGGTCGTTTCTAGAAGCGTCACTAAAAATCTTTCCCACTTCCTACGACCTCCAGTCATACTTGTGATTCTCTCTCTCTCTCTCTCTCTCTCTCTCTCTCTCTCTCTCTCTCTCTCTCTCTCTCTCTCTCTCTCTCCAGGCATCTTGAAGTGAGTGAAGCTCCTTACTGGCTTTCTTTTGGTTCGATTCTATATTTTTTAGATTATTTTTGAAGGCGTTTGTTCCGTCTTGCTGCATTAACACACACACACACACAGACACAGACACACACACACACACACACACACACACACACACACACACACTTCCTTCTGCATCACAGCACACTCGCACGCATACACACGTATATACTTAAATGTTTTTCCGTCTTCCTGGATTACAACACACACACACACACACACACACACACACACACACACACACACACACACACACACACACACACACACACCAAATACGAACAAACAGATTAGAACACAGATAAAACTAAATAAAAGGATGAACACAGACGAAAACTAGAAAAACGCACGAGACGAAAATAAAAGAGAAAAACAATATCTTAATGGGAAGTGTAGCAAAAATGATCGTGTGTGTGTGTGTGTGTGTGTGTGTGTGTGTGTGTGTGTGTGTGTGTGTGTGTGTGTGTTCCATTAAATAAAGACTAAATAACACAATACTGTCATGAAAAACAAAACAAAAATTACTTTATTTTTTTTTTGGTCAGTTTTTACAGACATCCCGTGAAGAAAAATCACGTACGCAATAAAGATGTTGATGCGATATTGTGTCCAGCATCTGGGTGTGTGTGTGTGTGTGTGTGTGTGTGTGTGTGTGTGTGTGTGTGTGTGTGTGTGTGAGAGAGAGATTGTGTGTGTGTGTGTGTGTGTGTGTGTGTGTTGGTGTGTGTGTTTGTGTAGAGAGAGAGAGAGAGAGAGAGAGAGAGAGACTGTGTTTGTGAGGAAGAGAGAATATGTGTTGTGTGTGTGTGTGTGTGTGTGTGTGTGTGTGTGTGTGTGTTAAAGAGAAAGCGTGTGTATGTTTGTATTTTTGTTTTTCTTTTTGCAGTCTTCAGATTCAAGACATCATTCTTTCGCATTTTTTCCTTCCGTCATTGTGTGATTCTGTGTAACGTGACCTGAATTACTTGAGGTGACTGACATGAGTGGCGAGGCGTCATGTTCGATGGTGTGGTGGGCTGAGGATGGGGGTAGAGAGATGAATGATGGAGATAGATAGATAGATAGATAGAGAGAGAGAGAGAGAGAGAGAGAGAGAGGTGAGTGTGGAGTGAGGGATTGACGTGAAGAGGTGAAGTAAAGTGAGTGGCATGATCAGTGAGATGACCAGGTAAGTGACATGAGAAGATAAGATGATGGATGTAAAGTGTGTGAGGTGAAGTGATGGACATGAGGTGAAGGGAGGTGAGATGAAGAGTGAAATGAGGTAATGTGGGGTACGGAGACTAACGTGAAGTGAGTTAAAAGAGATGAATGCCGAGAACTGAGATGTAGGGGAAGTTTGAGATGCGTGATGTGAGATGAACTGAAATGACTGTGAGTTGAAGTGAGTGCAATGATGAGACGTGTGAGGTGAGCAATGTGACGTGATGCGTGACATGTCTTTCCTCACCTCACTCACTCACTCACGTCTGTCTCGTCCCGGTGACTCACTCTGAAACCCCGCAGTACACACACACACACACACACACACACACACACACACACACACACACACACACACACACACACACACACACACACACGGACGGACGGACGAAATATATGCAGAAAGAGAGAGAGAGAGAGAACATTTAAACATAGGGAGCATCTTTAATCCCTTTAAACCGGAAGAGGGGAGGAGGAGGAAAGGAAGAGGAGGAGGAGGAGGAAAGAAAGAAAGAAGACTCTAAGCACGCACTACACTCATATACCTTGCGACGTGCTTTTGTCTGAGTGTGCATGTTTTTTTCCCAGTAATGTAGCGATGCATGAGAGAGTGCATGATGCCTGACTCAGAGGAAAGTTGGTGGCGGAACAGAGAGAGAGAGAGAGAGAGAGAGCGAGAGAACATTAGGAGGGTAGATATAAGAGGAACTGTACTTTGTGTGCGAGATAGTGAGTGATAAACAGTGCCGGGGACAGATAAATAGGCTGATAGATGCATATTTGGACTATTGATAGATGAATAATGCTGAACATACAGATAGATAGATTGATAGATGCGTATTTGGACAGTGAGATAGATAAATGGAGCTAGATAGACACTTCCCTGCGATCCGCTGAATGAAATAACTCTACGGTACTCACTCGCCATGTTTCAACTTTACTATTGTGCCTTCCTGTTGATACGAATTTCTTCCTGTTTGTGTGTCTGTCTCTGTATGTTTTTTTTTTTTTCCTTGTATGTTTGTATTGTGTATGTATGTATATATGTATGTACTGGTTGTGTGTGCTGGTCTGTTGTGTGTGTCTGCCCCTGTCTGGCTTTTTGTCTCTTTCCAAGCGTAGTTTCATCCCCTCTACCTCTGTGCCTACACCTGTCAGTCTGTCTTCCTGTCAATAACCATCTATCATCCGCCACACCCACACGTCATGGGAGAATGGTGAATACGAATTATTATTATTATTATTATTATTACAAAAACGTTATCATTTTTTTTTCAGGAGGATGCAGAATATGTTATATATTTTGCCTGTCTTTTTTTTGTCTTTTTTTTTTTACTTGTGGGAAAGGTATGATCCTGAGGTGTGTCTTCCTGATTAGATTAACTCCAGGTGTGGTTAGTACGAGAGATGTCATTTAAATTTGGGCTTCGTTATTTTGTAGGCTGACGACTTAGAATTACCATATCTCCATCTTGAATACTGAGTTGTAACGGAGAGAGAGAGAGAGAGAGAGAGAGAACCATAGCTCTTCTCGGCGACTGGCATCATATTCTTGTGTCACTCTAACAAGAATATGATGCTAGTCGCCAAGAAATGCTGTGGCTCTCTCTCTCTCTCTCTCTCTCTCTCTCTCTCTCTCTCTCTCACCCTTGATTTCGCCCATATCCCTCTTTCTGTCTAATCGCTGTATTACTCTTCGGCAACCTGTTTGGAATGTACCTATTAACTTTTCCATGGCGATTTAGTCTCTTATATGTTCTTGTTCATATTTGTTGTTCTTGTTAAATGTTCTTCGTGCTACAAATGGACATTATAATATGGACCCCTTGGTAGTGAAGGAGTTAGTGTGTTCCCATATATACCTGGGAGATGTACCTGTCTAGAGATAATGATGATTCCGTGTGCCTACCTGATTAAGCCCTGTCTCCATCTCTAAGCCCTGTCTCACTGTCATTAAGCCCCGCCACTAGGATTAAGACTTCTCGCTAGAATTTAGCCCGGTCTCACTATGACTAATCCCTGTCTCACTGTTATTAAGCTCTATCCCACTGTCATTAAGCCCTACCTCATCATTATTAAACCCTGTCTCTCTAGGATTAAGCCCAGTCTCACTAGGATTAAGCTGTCTCTCACTGTCATTAGGCCCTGTCTCACTGTCATCAAGCCCCGTCTCACTGTAGGGGGTGTTTACTATGTCTCTCGGCCTTCCTGGAAATTGCCTAGAGTCTGAACACATTAACTCTAATATTTGATGGCAACTCCACATGTCTATTTAACGCTCCTTGTCTCTGTTTAACGTTCCGTGTCTCTGTTTAACGCTTCTTATTTCTGTTTAACGCTCCGTATTTCTGTTTAACGCTTCTTGTCTCTGTTTAACGCTCCTTATCTCTGTTTAACGCTTCTAATTTCTGGTTAACGCTCCTTATTTCTGTTTAACGCTCCTTATTTCTGTTTAACGCTCCTTATTTCTGTTTAACGCTCCTTATCTAACACTCCCCATCTCTGTTTAACGCAACGATTTTATTTAACCGAGCCACAGGCGCCCGGGAGTGTTAATATTGCCACTGTTAGCCCTCTCATGGTCGGAACAAGTCTGGTAGTCCATTCCAGCGGACCCCAGACGATTTTATTCAGCTGATAGCCTTTGGGGCCTGGTTTTTACTGAATGCCTCTGTATTTAGGGTCATCGTGTCTCTGTGTCTGTCTTGGAAAATCCCTCGTCATATTTACCACCTTAAACCACTTCAGTTCGAGGACGCGCTTCATCCTTCTTAGCTAATGGCGAATGTTTTTATATAGATCAGGAGATAGATTTGTTAGAGGAGGAGTTTGGAATCAACAACGTTGCCACGAGATGTCATCGTTTGGCTGATTAAGGTCAAGTAGATTTAAGAAAACAAATAATTATAAAGAATCACACTGGCTGCAATACTGAGGTAGAACAAAATCTGTGCCAGGGATGCATGTTTCAGTGATAAATATTCCGTCGCAACACAGCAGTAACAATACTAATAATAACACGCTACACTTACCATGATGCCGGTGTGTAGGGATGTGACGTTGGAGTGACACGAAAAACTAGCTGTTACGTCTCTTCCTTGAACCTCTAGTAGTCTTAGAAGTTTAGTATTTTCTTTCACTCGACTTTACAGGTCAAACGCGAGAAAGGTAACTACGGAGATTTAAAGAGCCAGGTTGTAGCAGCTGAGAGCGCAGTTCGACGTGTACGCCACCGGTGCTCCACCCAGAGTGATCAGCTGACGTGCCTCCCCCCAGTCTTATATATCCTCCGGCGCCTCCTTGCCGCGGGGTCACGTGACACCGCCGCTCCACATCATCACAAATTCACGCCACTACTGCAACATCGGGTAAGTCACAGGAGGAACCATTTATAAACATTCTTTAGTTTAAGGGTCTTACATTAAGTGGCACAGGAGAGTTTGTAGCACCTCATTCTTCCACATTCGTACTTTGCCAGCGTGGGGAAAAGTTAAATCTGGCTGTCACTCTCCCACCGAGGAGAAGGTTTGGTCCTGCAATTGACCTCAAATAGACCCATGGTTATAGTTATTTTCTTAGCGATTCTGCTTTACACTACGTCTCAGTATTCTTTGTATGTAATTGATGCAGTGTTGGTATTACAAGTAGGTAAGTAAGAATTTCTAGGTGTAATAGGCATAATTAATCGCCAAGGCAAAGATGCAACGAAGGTTACGGTGCCACCTAGAATACGCCCTTAAGCTGCCTCTAGGAATGACAAAACCAGAGAGAATATTAAGGTATTTGGTACCATATTCATAAACTGTCCTTAGTTTAAGTTGTGTGTAAGATTCCTTGTGTGTAGCTTAAGTTATATGTAAGATTCCTTGTGTGTAGCTTAAGTTGTGTGTAATTGTCCTTGTGTGTAGCTTAAGTTGTGTGTAAGATTTCTTGTGTAGCTTAGGTTGTGTGAAAGATTCTTTGTGTGTAGCTTAAGTTATATGTAAGATTCCTTGTGTGTTGCTTAAGTTGTGTGTAAGATTCCTTGTGTAGCGTAAGTTGTGTGTAAAATTCCTTATGTGTAGCTTAAGTTGTGTGTAAGATTCCTTGTGTGTAGCTTAAGTTGTGTGTATGATTCCTTGTGTAGCGTAAGTTGTGTGTAAGATTTCTTGTGTGTAGCTTGTGTGTAAGATTCCTTGTGGGTAGCTTAAGTTGTGTGTAAGATTCCTTATGTGTAGCTTAAGTTGTGTGTAAGATTGCTTGTGTTTACATAAGTCTTCATTCATAAGGCTGCCTAACACACTATAACCTGGGTTGAGGTAAAAAGCCACAGGATCCATATTCGTAGACTTTCTTCAACTCTTACACCTCTTGGGGCAGGCATTTGTTTTGCCCCGACTAACACCATATTATTTTACTCGCCAATGAGAAACTTTCCGAGATACGAGGGTTATTGTTTGTATATACCTTTTGCTTGACGCCTACATCTACCAAGCACTTCACAAATTGGTACCGTAATGCATTTGTAATTTTCAGGAGGAGCTCGGGTTAATGTGTAATTGCTTGGTCATGCTTTTAATCTTCATAATTATATACAGCAAGCAACCGCAGCAGGAGAGAGAGAGAGAGAGAGAGAGAGAGAGAGGTATGCAGGTATCAGTAACTCCTATGCAGAAAAAAATGTTAAAATTGGTTAAGCTCCTCTTTGAATACTTCTGCAGGTTCCTTAAGGTCTATTTTTACCTGCCACCAAACACTGAGTCACACTTGGTAAGCAGGATGGAGAAAATGTGTAAAAATCAGCGGCGGGGAGAGAGCCAGCCAGAGAATACCGTAAATGGAGAGGGGATTTAAATGGGGGGTATTTAAAGGTCCAGCAGCGACCACGTGTTCAGGATGGGGTAATCAGCTGTTTTTTGTTTACATCGTGATTGTAGCCTTGGAATTTGGCGTTATCGGGTCCTGGCTTCCGTTGGTTTGCCTCCACCCTCGTACTGTTCACTCTTATTGTTGTCACTCACTGTTGTCACTCTTGCTGTATTGTTGTCAGTGGTTCTTTTATACTGCTCCGACCTCACTGTTGCCATTCGCATTGATGGGGTTAATATCACTTCCGTTGTCAGCCCTTACTGTTGTCACTCCTACTGTTGTCACCCTTAACCCCTTTAGTGCGGGTGTGTTTATTCTACGGTCAGACGATTTTATTCATCTTAGGAGCAGTTTCCCTTCCTTGTAGTACCTGTGACCTCCAGTCTTTTAAACAGTGTTCAGGCATCTCGATTTTACCACTCTCTCTCTCTCTCTCTCTCTCTCTCTCTCTCTCTCTCTCTCTCTCTCTCTCTCTCTCTCTCTCTCTCTCTCTCTCTCTCTAAAAAAGTAGAATCAAACCTGCCTGGCCACCACCTGTCTGTCTAACTTCGTCTTCTTACAAGTTCTCGTAATAAAAGTGCTCAAGAAAATATCACGGAAGGACTAAATCGAATTGTGAGTCCGGAAAACACACACACACACACACACACACACACACACACACACACACACACACACACACACACACACACACACACACACACACACACACACACACTAGAGCGAGACATCACCAGGCCGAAAAACACACGAGATAAAACAGAATTAAAACAGGGAGAGAGAGAGAGAGAGAAGCCCGGTAGACAAACAGACACACTCCCAGACAGTCACGTCCCGGGGATGAGACGGGCGGACGTACGTGAAGCCTTTGGTCCATCTCGCCCTTAAAATGTGCGATCTTAAATTTCGAGGAGAGTGACTTTATTACGTGTGCACGATTTCGCGTTGAGAGGACGTTTTAATTTTTACGACGGGAGATGAGGTGGCGTTGTACGTAGCATCTCTTCCTCAGCGACTTATTTTGCATTGCTAACTCTACCACTTCCTTGTATGCATAGGAGGCTTCGTATCACCTCTTCCTTTGCGATGTATTTGCCACATTACGCCTACTTTTTCCTTTATTACACTTGCATGTCACCTTTTATGCATAGGCTTCGTATCACCTCTGCCTTAGCGATTTATTTTGCATATTATACCTTATCACCTTCTTGTATGTTATTTTTCTAGCTTTAATGTCAGCATTTTTTGCACATTAGCAACATAATGTACAAGAGGAAACTAAGGTATTTTTTGTGGAATGTGTTTTAGCTGGTACAGGAGACTTGGCAACACACTTTTCTTGGCGATTTATTTTGCATATTGCACCTTACGATTCTGTTTTATGTTGTTTATGTAGTTTTAATATCGACATAGTTTGCATCAGTAACGTAAAAGAGGATATTGTGTCCTCATCCTCATCCTCATCCTCATCCTCATCATCATCATCACCATCATCATCATCATCATCATCATCATCATCATTTTCCCACCTTCAGGTCGGGTGAGGTAGGGTACAGAAAATCAAGAAAAGGAAAGAATGCGATAGTGGGGGAATTATATCCATTTTAATCTAACTTGGCCTAAACATTTGCCATCTCTCTATCTACATATCCGGATGGGACAATAGATTAATCCTAGAATATGATGCTAGTCACAAAGAAGTACCATGGCAAGGATGTGGAGCCTTGGTATTGACTTATTCTAATATCAAGCTACGTAATGTAACCTACAAGAGGATGAAAATCTCCCTATGACCTCCAGTGTTTTAAACGCATTGTGTCCAGGCATCACGAAATGAATGGATCTTGAATGTCCCTCTACTGTCATTTTATTTTTTCTTGGAGGGAACAGTTTGCGGGTTTCTAGCCTTTGGTTCCTTCTTCCTTGCATAAAAAAAAGAGGGTATATTCAGCAGCATGTCCAGTTAAATGGCCGACACACACACACACACACACACACACACACACACACACACACACACACACACACACACACTTTCATTCACCATTTAAGCCCCCTGAATCTTGGCCCCACACATAGCTTCATATTTATTCCCATTCCGACAGAATGATGTACAGAATAAATCGGCAAGGAAGAGGTATTAGGAAATCTCCAGAGTCACTTTGAATGTCACCCTCAGGCTGGATTAGCGGTTTTAATTTAATTGAGGGGAATTTTACGCTACATTTTATGGTTGGAATTTTGTAATATTATTTTGACCTGCACCCGCGCAAGAATGTTGGAAAATTAAAACTCTTGGCTAATATCATACACTTTACTGTCTTCTAATTATTGGTCCCGATTCAGACGTCATTTCTTGCCACAGGAAGTATAAAAAAAGGTACGCGTTTCGTGGATGACTCGTTTTATTGGGAAGGTTGTACCGAGCGACTGACAGATTAATTTTTTTCTTCTTCTGAACTCTGGTCATGTCATTTTTCCTCACAATCTATCCTTGTGCTGCGTTTCGTTATTAGCGACTATATAATTATTTTCTTCGTAACCAGCTGTGTGTGTGTGTGTGTGTGTGTGTGTGTGTGTGTGTGTGTAAGTCGATTTTTTTTCCCTTTAACTGGCCAAGTGTCATTTTTCGTCACAGCCTCCCCGTGTGTCGCGTTTCGTTATTGATCAGCGTTATTATTGCCAAAATAGTTCGTTCATAACCGGTTTTAGTTTTGCCTTGTATAAACACGGCGCTTGTGGAAATTTTCCCTGTTCAGTTGTATCAAACAGCACATCAAAATAAAGTAAATAATCTCGGGCGCCAACCAACCGCGACGTCAGGGGAAATTCTCGACCTCAGGTGTATTTGGATGAGTAACAGTTTTAATCTTAGCGTTGTTATTACCACGAGAATATTTCGCTTGTCGTGGATTTTTGAAACTGCATTCGTGTATTGTATTGTCAAAGTGTTTATTTGTGGCTAATTTGACCCCCGAGCATAACCTCCTGGGAGCGAGATCAGCGGTTGTGCGGCGGCGTTCAAGGAGCCTGACTCACAGCTGCCAACCGCGCTCTCCGGAAACCCACATGAGCTGTCACCATTCTTTCGACACCCCGGTTATTTGTCACAGCTGCCGTGTCCCCTATGCCTCCAGTGTAATCACGGCAGTACTGGTTTAGCTTTTTAAATAGAGCTGAATGATATGGTTTGATCTGGACGTTTATTGGATTCACGATGAGCAGAAAGCGTGGGATTGATGAGAGGTGGGAATTTTGTGTGAGCGGCGCCGGGTGGTGTTGTGTTGGCAGCCCTGTGCTCATGCCTGCACATTAGCCTTCTCAACTCTGCTGATTTTATAGGCCGTATTTATCTGCTACTTTCGTCATTTATTGGCGATGATTCACAAGTGCGTTACCCTCCTCGCTATGATCATCATTCGGTGTGAGGACCCATTCTAGGTGGGAGAGAGCGTGACACATTCTTTTCGATTTATTTTGCGTATTACGTCTTTCTCTAGTATCGACATGGTTTGCCTCAGTAACGTAGGAGAGGATAAGAAAGATGGCCCAGGCAGGATAAAGCGCTATGGAAAAGGCACTGCGGTATCTCCGACGCTATTAGTGACAGACTGTAGGAAGTTGATTTGGGGGTCGGCGGAAGTGTGTAAACAAACGTCTTTCCTGTTGTGTGCAGCGAGAAGGGACGGAACCACGACCCACTGTGCCGGTGCAGTGTCCAGCAACTCTCTCTCTCTCTCTCTCTCTCTCTCTCTCTCTCTCTCATGCACAGTTATTTTATGCAGATTTTATGAGTCTTGAGTATGCATCTTAATTGCATCTTCGTATTGATTGCCGTTTATGTGCGTCCTTCAGAGATAGATAGATAGGTAGATAGGAAAGCCTGACAGACAGGTAGATAGATTGATTGATTGATTAACCACAGCTACCTTTTAAATCTACCATCATTGCTGTTATTTTCTACACACGCGCAGTTGTTATGTGCAAATTTGTCGCATGCATATATCGTCTAATTTTAAACCATCCACCAGCGTCCTTCACGTATACTTCGAGTTGTCATTCCCTACATTACACACCCCATACACATTCCTCTGTGTATTTATAACATTCTGAATCACACCTCATTCACGCTTATAGTCGTATTAATAACATTCCATAACACACACCCCATACATGCACAAGTCAACATTACATCTGCACACTTCTATAGGTTACTTTATGACTTTCTATATCTCACATTATGCACAGTCTCACAAACAGATGTATAACAGTGTTTGGTCGTCATCTTCCCGTTTTGACAATCTAGCCTACTACCTGCGTCCTTCAGGTATGTAGTCATCGCTAATCATTCCCCTTCGTTGAGGTTTGAATGCCATTTTTTTTACCATTTTGTCATCCGAGTGTGTGTGTGTGTGTGTGTGTGTGTGTGTGTGTGTGTGTGTGTGTGAGAGAGAGAGAGAGAGAGGGAGAGAGAGAGAGATGGTAGTTCTCACCTTCATGTTGTCTATTTGTTTCTGATTCATCTCGCTCTATCATAAGGTTTGACTGTGTGTGTGTGTGTGTGTGTGTGTATGTGTGTGTGTGTGTGTGTGTGTGTGTGTGTCTTGGGCTATATGTGTACTTTTACGTGGAATCACAGCTGTAATGTCGTGTCTCTTGGGAAAGCTCTGGCCCACCGCCATACATACACTAAGAAACACCCTCCTCTATACAGCCACATCTCAGAAAGGAAAAGTCTGTTTTTTCATAATGCCTTTTGACTCGAGGCCCCGTATTCTTGTCGGTTAATGAAACTCCCTAACACCTTTTCGTAAGCGATTTATTTTGTTTATCACCTCTTACTGTCCTCTTCTGTTACGTAAATCCTTCCAATATCGCCATACTCTTCATAAGTAACGTACAGAAGGATATCAACCAGCCATATCCAAAAATAAATCGCTGAGGAAGAGGTTCTACGGGCCCTATATTAACTCTAAACCTTTTGATTATAAAGGGATACTTCCGTGAAAATAGTCATTTGGAGTTACTGAGAATATAATGTCCAAGTGAGTCTATCGCAGAGAAAGGCTCAACTCTAGTCCATTATTGATTGATTCTGTTCCTTCGATCCAACTTCCTTTAGACGATTTTACTCAGCTTAGGTGGAGAAATTTCGGGTGGGGCTGGGGAGTAGGGAGAAACTAAATCAGCCCGTTCATCACTAGAATCGAAGTCGCCAAATAAAATCGTATGATGGTTGTGTACTTTAAAAATACGCCATGACAATGAAGGGGTTAATTAGAAGCTGCACCTTTACCTATGCTTCACCGTGTCACCTTGAAGTGTGTGTTACCGGGGAAGGTCACAGACAGCTCCAGGTGCAACACTTGTCTCCGATCACCAGGCCTCGTGGAAAAATCGCCTGGAAATAGTAAGACTAAGGTTAAAAATACACCATTGGACTGAAGGGGTTAAGGAAGTAGGGCCAAATCAACGTTGGTAGACAAGGAGGCGAGAGGAGTCATTCATGCCTTGTTATTATGACTTGGTTATATTGAGTCGTATTATATTTGACATTGGAGGGTTCAGATGCTTCCTCCTTGCTGATTTATTATGCATTGTTTTACTTTAATTTTGTCATGTACGTTAGCGTGGAGTCTGTTGGAAGGACAGGCCAAGAGTGAGAGCAATGGAAATGAATTATGTGAAGGGAACAAGTGCGATTACCTGGAGAGAGAGACAGACAGACAAATGAGGAAGGGAAGGAGCGTTGTGGTGTTGTGTCATTGTGATAGAAAGCATTAGAACTACCTTGACGTAATTTGGTCATGTGGGGAGAATGGAGAATGAGAGATTGACTAGGAGAGTGTATATGAGCCAGATGGAGAGGAAGGGAACGAGAGAAATCGAAGATGAGAATGAGGATTGGGATGGAGATGTATATGAATGAGAGGGGTGTGAGCTGGGGAAAGGGCAACCTGATGGCGGAGGAGAGAATGACATGGAGGCGACTCGTTTGTGGCCACCCCTACTTAAGGATGAAGGCATGTAGCTATGGAGAAAAATTGTGTGTGTGTGTATATATATATATATATATATATATATAAAATTATGGCAAAGGTGCCAGGCCGTAGTTAGAACTCCCCAGTCTGAGTGACGACCTTGCTTAGGCTCCATTCCCTAGATGTGACGGAAGGTTTTTGATCATGTAAAAAAAAAAGTGATTAGCCTAGCTTCGAGTCCCTACGCACCGACAGGGTTAAAATGGGATTGTCTGTTATATCCATATCTACTTCTTTTTATTTCCACCAACGAACGTGGAAAAATTTCATTATTCACTTATGTCTGCGTGTTGTCTGTTTGTGCACAAGATATGTAAGTCTGTTATCGGAGTTCAATGAAATGTGGTGGACAGGTGGGCAGTGAAGGAAGAGTATATAAATTTTATTTTGTGGTGTGTCTGGATGCAGGAATTAACTAGACCCCCCACACCTCTCAAGAGGGGAATCACACCAGCCGCGAGCTGATACATATTTAGCACGGCTCGGAATATGACCTTGACCGTGACCTACTTTCACCAGTTTCGAATTCGTCCGAGATTTTCATCCCAACTACACATCTTTAATAATTTGTGATTATATCTTGAGCGGTTGCGAAGTTATCGTGCTAACAGATACACACACAGACAGACAGACATCGCGGATGGTAATCAGAAACATTAATGACATGCTTTTTCAGACTGTGTAACTGAGATCGTAAAAGTATTCGTCTGGTAGGAAACAGGATTTACAGCAGTATATAATAAATGTTATTGCGTTGGCGGAGGTATGTGCTCTCTTAGTGCTATTTACGTTACGGGAGGTTAGTACTCTCTCTCTCTCTCTCTCTCTCTCTCCAGAGCTGCCAAACTTTTGTTTCGGCTAACTGTTAGGTATTGAAAAACAAAGATGAAGATTCATTGTTTTTGTATATGCATTGTTCGAAATTGGATGACGAAGCAGTTTTATAATCTCTCTCTCTCTCTCTCTCTCTCTCTCTCTCAACTCGAAAAACTATGGTTTAAGTTATTGAACTATTTGAAATGAGGTGAAAAGAAATGGGAGGAGCAGGACAGGGTAGGGTAGGGTAGGATAGGGTATGGGAGGGCAGGGCAGGGCAGGGCAGAGCAAAGTAGGGCAGTATAGGGAAGGGTAGAACAGGGCAGGGCAATGTAGAGAAGGGTAAAGCAGTGCAGGGCAGGGTAGGGCAAGGGTGGGCAGTGTAGGGAAGGGTAGAACAGGGCAGGGCAGGGCAAAGTATGGTATTGTTGGGAAGGGTATAACAGGGCAGAGCAGGGCAGGGCAGGGCAAAGTAGGGCAGTGTAGGGAAGAAGGGTAGAATAGGGCACGCCAGGGCAGGGCAGGGCAGGGCAAAGTAGGGCTGTGTAGGTACGGATGGAACAAAGCAGGGCGAGGCAAAATAGGACAGTATAGGGAAGGGTAGGACAGGGCAAAGTAGGGCAGTATAGGGAAAGGTAGAACTGGGCAGGGATAGGTGAAACAGAAAAAGGTTGGATGAGCTTTGTCAGGGTGCATGGTGGGTAAGGAGGGATGGAATACGATGGAGGAGGGAATAGATGGGTGAAGTAGGGTGAGATAAAGGCAGGATATAATGGAAACAAGGCAGGGAAGTGTAGAGTTGGTTGGCAGTGGGAAGGAATGGGTGAAGGATGGTAGGGTGGGACAGATTGGAGGTTGCATTGAGTAGAAAAGGGTAGATAGGATGTGTTGGAGATGTGACAGGAAAGGGAAAAGAAGGGAAGGGTAGGATAGAGTGGAGGTGGGAGTGGTAGGTAGGGTGAGTTGGATTTGGCCAGTAAAAGATGAAGAAGGATAGGGCAGGACACCATGAGTGGGATAGGGAAGGTGTGTTGGAACTGAGAAGACAAGAGTTAGGGAAGAGCAAGGTAAGGCAAGGTGATGTGGGTTGGGGAGTGACAGGTTATGGGCAGGGTAGGATAACACAACATTTGAGGTGTGGCAGAGAAGGGTAGTTTGAGACAAGATAAGGTAGAGCAGGGTGATGTGAAGGAGGGGATGGGAATAGGTAGAGCAAAATGTGTTCGGTGGGGCAAGGAGATATAGGAAAGGATGGGGTTAAGTGTGAAAGGGTGCAGAAAAGTGAGGGGAAACAAGGTATAGTCAGCAACTTAAGTCCACTCACTTCTGCCTCTTTCTTACATTGCTGGATTCATAGATGCTTGAATGAGATGTAATGGGCAAAGGTATACAGTATATTATCACCCATGGATGAATGATAATATGCATCTCAGTCCATTACATCACATATATGCATCTATGAATCCAGCGATAAAACAGGTAGGAAAGGCAAACAGACTTTTGTGTTTGACTATACAAAAGAGTGGAAGAGGGGTGAGAAGGATAGGGTGGGGAGGGGCAGGGTAGGGAAAGTTGTGGTGGGAAAGGATGGGATGAAACACAGCCAAGCAGAGTTGGGATGAAGTTGTTGGTGGTGGGGATGGAAAAAGAGAGATCAGAATAGAGGTTAGGTATGGCAAAGCCAGATAGTTCAGTAGACTTAAGGGGACACCTTAAGAGGAAGAATGACATCATTGGCACGGACTGACTGCCTGGTAAATATAATAGCCCCTTCATGATAATGTCTTTTGTTGTATTCTTGATATCGTCAGTTGATGGTACTGTATTTAGTTTAGTAAGAAAATTCAAATGAGAGGGTTTAGATACAGCATAATCTTCTCTAAATCATTCAGTATTAGGGTTCTTTTACAAGTAAAGGAAAATCATCTGAAGGTAGCAAGAATAGAATGAAATACTGTAAGATGACGTCAGACTAAGGTCTGTCTATTTATCTGTTGCCAGACGCCTTAAGCCCGTAAGGGGTGGTCAGAAACAAATCGCCTCCACTTAGCCCTTTCCTTTACCATTTCACTGTCCTTCCCCCAGCTCACATCCCCCTATCTCATACACCTCCACTCCATCCCTCCATCTCATCCTTAGCCTCCCCTTCCCTCTCCCCCCTTCATCTAACTCACATACATTCTCCTTGAGCACTGTGTTTATTTATACAGCATTCAGTTGGATGAACATCTGTACAGGAGATGTACTATGAATTCTTGGTAAGTAGATATTGCTGAGGAAAGTTTCTGCATTTACAAGATATTACCAGAAACTTGAGGCCTGCCTGTAAATGCAAAACTGGGGTGCACTACACAGGCAGTTCTCATCATAAATAAGGGATGTGTTCTGAGGTAATTACTTTATTTTTTCACACATAGACGGCAGTGGAATCTGATATGCCATTAATGCATAGTTAGCAAAGAAGTCTGATCAGTAATTTTCTGTAATTAAAGTGACTTAACCCCTTCAGTCTGATGTATGTTTAAATGTTATTCCTACTACCTCCAGACAGTTTTTATTCTGCTAAAGAAATTTTTTAACTGGAGGGGTTGAATACAGCCTTTGTTAATCTCTTCAGTACAGTGGTGCATCCCAGTCAGAGTAAAAGCATATAGTAGCCGCAAGAACAGAGTACAAAAAAGATGTCAGCATAATGAAGGGATCATCATAAAAAAAAGAAGTCAAGGATAGTAACTTATTATGAGGAATTAATGTACTGTGGATGCTGTATATGGATGCCTTCATGTGGTGGCACTGATATACCTGGGCAGCTCTACTGTCTGGTTATACAGACATCTCTCAACTTCCTTCCCAAAAGGAAGATGGTGGACTGCAGGATGAGGGCAACTTCATCCTGCAGTCCACTGAGTTTACATTCCAGATTAACCTGGAGCAATAATAATAATAATAATAATAATAATAATAATATTGCTTATGTGCTGTACTCTTCTACTAATGTATGCCACACCTTTATCACATTCATTCTCATTCTTTCATTGATCATTTCACTCATAACAAAATGATGATAGGGATAAAAATGACTATATGTTACATGGGTGCACACCAGATTTGCATATTTACAGTTGTAAGGGAGACCGCATATTGGTTTCTGTAGTATGTATATGAGGAATGTATGTATGTATATTTGTATGTATGTTAAAACATTTCCCATATTGTATCCCCTTGCCACTTCCCCAGCATTACTAATGTCTACCATGTATAAATAATTTTTGTTTTGAAATATAATCTTTGGTATTTTTATAAGAAGTAAAGGTAACATGTCAGTGTCTGCATCATTTCAGCAGAGATGGATAGACCTGTCACCCTCACACCCACACAGGCAGACACAGAGCCTTATTCTGAATGTCATACGAGGCTTTGCTGCACCCCTTGATTTGCAGTTTTACATATCATACCTATATATCCTTGTGTAAGTTACCGTATTGAATAATTTTAATATCTGCATAGTTTGCATGAACGATTTATAGTGGATACTGATATATAATATGCAGAATAAATCACAAAGGAAGAGGTGTAACAGAATCTCCCAAAGTCACTTAGAATACAATCCAGAGCCACACCCACAATACAGGACATTGGACAAGGGAGTGCTTTATATAACATACTGGTATAAATATATATATATATATATATATATATATATATACAGTATATATATATATAATCATCTAATCCTCTGTTGCCTCATAAGGAGTGTAGGAGCACAGGGCTAGGCAAGTTGGTCCTGACATTTAAGATGAGAATGGCCAGCCTCACACATCCCTTGAGTGGCATTACGTGAGCATTAAACCCTAACCACCCCTTGGATATAAACCTACACAGGCTCAATCCAGTTGGAGCACCTTAATTACTCACTAAACCACCAGACATCATAGTTTGGTTATATGGGTACCACTCAGCATGGTAAATGGTGTCCTCGTGTACAGGAAACCATTTGGCTTGTCACTCAGTGTAAAGTCACTCGTAGACAGAAGAGGAAAGAAAGAAGGAAAAAAAGACAGATGAGGAAGGAAGGAAAGACGGAAGGAAGAGAGGAAAGGGCAGTCACCCAAGAGCAGCACTACATCGAGTGAGTGGATGGTAAGCACCCCCACCTACCAATATATATATATATATATATATATATATATATATACACACACACAGTATATAGCTAAATGCCATAATCTCATAAGGGGTGGCAGTTTGTCTTTGAGTTATGTGTTTTATGGGGCACTAATCCTCCACCAACCCACTTGCTGACATGTTGGGAACACGTATGGGTTTGGTTATATTGTTACCACCCAGCGTTGTAAATGGTTTCCTGGCTTACAGGAAACCATTAGGCTTGTCACTATTTGTAAAGCCACCTGAAAAAGAAAGAAGAGTAATAAAAAGGGACAGGAAAGATGGGAGAATTAAGAAGAGATGAGTGCAGGCACAGAAAAAGAATGATAAATGTGTAGGAAGAATTAGTCAGCACAACATTGAGTGGATGATAGTCACCACCACCTACATACATATATATAGCATATTAAATAAATTAATATCTAATATATTGATGTTACATGTTTGCAGGTGATATGACTGTGTGATGCTAAATGTGCACAGGTGAGGAGAGTCCCATCATTTCAATAGGAGTGTGTGAAAGTTGACTGCTGGTGACACTCTCAGGACTGACCACACATAATGCCCTGAGTTCCAGCTCATAGTAAGTGCTCTGCTTTATTGAAGAGACTGTTTTGTTTTTTTCATGTTGTATTTGATGTTTTTGTGAATTGTTCCCTTAGTGGACTCACAAGCATTACACCTGTTCTTGTTTGCCATGATCTGTCACAGCTGATTATCCTTGTGAGTGTGAGAGGCAGTTCTTCAGCTGAAATTATGTGATGTTTACCAGAAAAAGACATCAAATCCTCAAGGGATGCAAGCCTGTGTCAAACATACCAAACCCTTCATTCATAAAATAGAGTACTGTGGTTTCTTGGATGTAAGATGTAGTAGGAGCATCATTGCTCCTCTGGCAATGGAGGGGAAGCGTAGAATAAGGATTTATTCTCCTTCATTTGATTTCTGTGGTGTTGAGACATCAGAATAGCTATAGGTGGGAGATGTCAAGATATGCAAGTTAATGACAAAACTACAGGATATTTCTAACCATATTTTCCAGCAAGTTGCTTCCTCTGAATAAGTTATTCGGTAAAACCAGCCAGGAAGAACATGTTCATAACTTATGTTTCTTTAAACTGTCCACCATATTCTGTAAGAGTTCAAAAGAGCCTTGCTGTATACCTCCCCACTTCATTTGAAAAAATTGGAATGATGATGATGATGATGATGATGATGATCATGATCATGGTAATAACAGTGATGATGACAATACCATAATGATGACAGTGTTATTGATAATTGAGGTGTGTTGATGTTCTTATTCATTTTTTATTAGTTCATTGGTTATAATATTTTCCCCTTGGCTGATGGCAGATAGAAGATCCCTCATGTCCCTCTCCAGAGCAAAGAGTTTAAGTTGCTGGGTCCAGTGTAAAGCTGTGGCCAGGTCTTTAATCTCTGACCCTGGTGTGGGGTCTGGAAGGTTGGTTTCTGTGTGATTGCTGTTGTTCTTTGGCTCCTCATGCAGGTCTGGTTTTTTTTCAACCCCTATGAGATCCTGTGACCACGTATCAGATAGCACTTCAGATACGGGTGCAATAAGTTCCAGAGAGGCAAATTCCTGGGCATTCAAAGACTCCAAGAGGGATAAAGCAGATGTCACGCTTGATATAAGAGGCTCTAGTTCAGAGGTGGGGTCATCCATGGGTGGAGACAGACTCCCACCCACCAGCTTTTTGGGGAATCCAGCACAAACAAAGCTGTGAATGACTGTGGCTTGCTTGATGTCCCTTAATGCCTCAGCAACCCAGTGACAGGCATTTAGGAGGCTTATGGAAGAGATTATGGATGAGGGGGTGGGAGATTTCTCACTACTGATGGTAGATAATACATGGCATAAAAGATGCTTCCTGTAGTAGACTTTTATATTATGTAGGATGCCTTGGTCAAGAGGCTGAAGGTGTGAAGCTGGGAAGAACACAAGTTTGACATTAGTTAGGGAATTATCCTTTGAGTGAGGCAAATCACTGTCCAGGAATAGCAGGATTTGTCGCTGTTGGAGTCTCATCATCATATCCAGTTCACAAACCCACTCGGAAAACAAGGAGTGTGTCATACAGCCTTCTCTGGTAGACTTTAATATTATGGGGAAGTGTTCGGAGGATATATTTTTAAAGCACATTGGTTTTTCAGATTTTGCAATCACCAGAGGTGGAAGAAAGTCACCTTTCATATTACAACACACCACCAGTGTGAGCTTGTCATTAAATATATTCCCTGACTGATTTTCACCACCACTGCAAAGCATAAGAGATCTGTCAGGAAGGGCCCGGTAGTAGCAGTTGGTTTCATCCACATTGTATAGATCCTCTGGGCCATAGCTTTCATGCAGTCTTCCCAGTTTTGTGTACCAGTTTGAGACAATATCACTGTCAAGGCTAGCACTCTCGCCACACGTTTTTGACTGTCCAATATTGTGCCGCTTCTTAAACCCCTCCAGCCAGCCATTGGAAGCCTTGAAACCCACCATACCAAGGGCACTAGCATAATCCAAGGCCTGCTGCTGTATCATTGGCCCCGTGACTGTGAGATTCTGTGCCCTCATCCGGATAAACCACTCCCATGTGATCCTGTTAACCTCACTGTTGGATGATGTGTACGCAAATCGCCTTTTGGTCCCACACTCATTTCTGTCCAATGCATCCTCGTAGTCTTTCTTCCGCTTTAGGATGCTGCCAACCTGAGTTCTACCAATACCAAATTCCTCAGCGAGCTTACGCTGACTCAGATTGGTAGACTCTGCACGCTTTATCAGTTCTATTTTCTTGTTCAGTGACAGCTCAGTCCTTGGTTGCCTTGCAGTCATCTGTTGAGAATAAAAACAGCATTACCTTTTGATTGTGAAGATTTCTCTCAGCTGACAATTTTCTGGTAATAGCCTAAATCAAGTCCTTAGGCAAACCACTAGCAGAGAAAGAGATACTTGAGACAATTTTTGAAACTCATGATTGATAAAAAATCCTGTGATTTACTCATTAAAAAGGGGAAGAAGAAAAGGGGCTCTAGCTGGAATAAAGTACTAGGTGTCTGAACTGTGACAGTATTAATGGTGATAGTATTAACACCCTCAGGTTTCTGTGGCTTACTGTTAACTGAGTTAAAAAAGTGTCTGGCATTAACTGGACTAAAATACAATAGTTGTCCTGACCATGAATGGTTTAATGATTTGTCTGTTCATTTATAAAGGTTCCAACATTCTTGTCATGGATACCTGATGGTGGCTTTCCTTGATGCTGAATCCCTAGCAGCCGCTTTATTCAGTTCCTTAAACTTGATGTCATACTCTATGACCTGGTCCTAAGTCTTTCTTGGTCTGCCTGTCACAGCTTCACCCCAAGTGTTCATACCTCCCACCCTCCACACTCTGCTGTTATCCTCCATCCCCTCCACATGTCCTGCCACCTCAGGGTTAATTATGACAGTGCAGTACTGAAGCCATCTGAGGTCTATGACTCACCCTCTGCTGAATTAGAAGACTGTTTGGCATTAGTTGGAAGAAAATACTAGAATTGTCCCAGACATGAAAGAGTTAAAGCAGAATTCAGAGTAGCTGAATTATGATAAATGTTGCCATAACCCTTTACATGATCAAATTTTACTCATTATTGCAAGATAGCTGGGCAGTAGCCAGAATCAAACAAAGTGTGTCCGTTGTCTTTAAAGGAACTGATTGAGGTAAATTTTAACCCCTAATCTGCCAGGGATAAAAGAAAAAAATACTCATGTTTAAACTCCATTGTTATTGTGACAAAAACAGCAGTATTTTGTTTGTGGCTGTAGGATTAAGGCATCTGGCAAGAGACGATAAATTGTTTTGGCCCCAGGCTCATCTGAACATGAACCTGGTGGATTGCAGGCTGAACAGGGGATAGGGAGGGAGATGGGGAACATTTGTATAATCATGCAACTGGTTATATGAGTGGCACTGTATGAAGGCATCTCCCTTGGGCCAGAGATAATGGCAAAGATGAATTTGTTTTATTTCTATCTTGTCTATTGCCAGACACCTCAATCCTGTACGGGGTGGCCGCAAACAATTCGCCTCCACGTCGCCCTGTCCCCCGCCATTTCACTGCCCTGCTCCCAACTCACACACCCCTCTCTCATATACCTCTCCACTCCATCCCTCCATCTCATCCTCGGCCTCCCCCTCCCTCTCCCCCCATCCACCTCACTCACATGCACTCTCCTCGTCAGTCTCTCACCCTCCATCCTCTCCACATGGCCAAACCACCTCAGTGTGTTTCTCCTAACACTTCCTATAACATCCACATGCACACCACAACACTTCTTTATATTTTTATTTGTCAGCCTGTCTCTCCATGTGACTCTACAGGCTCCTCTTAAATAACTCATTTCCACTGCTCTCACTCTTGACTTGTGTCCTTCCAACAGCATCCAAGCTTCACTTCCATACGTTAGAGTTGGTATCACAATCCTGTCATGTAGTAACTTTTTCACTTCAGTGCTCATTTCCCTGTTTCTTATCACTACTTTCAAGGAACCAGCAACCTTTCCTCCCTCTTGGACCCTTTCAAGCACTTCACCCTCCAAACTTCCATCCTTACTCATCACACTCTCCAAGTACTTAAAGGCACTCACATTTTCCATTTCCTCACCTTCCAACCTCACTGTACATTCACTGACTTCACTTCTCTCGAAGACCATAACTTTACTCTTCCCTACATTCACCTTTAGATTCCGTTTCTTACACACTCTCCCAAACTCATCCACCAAGCCTTGCAGCTCCCCTTCGTCTTTACTCAACAACACAGTATCATCTGCAAACAACAGTACAGGGAGTTTCCAAACACTACCCTCTCTCACTAGGACCACTTCAACATCCACTGCCCTACCTTGTATCTCTTTCCACAGCTAATAATTACAGCTCACTTTAATCAAGCTATAAAACCAAACAGTGTGATAAATGGGTCAGATAACATAGCATCGTGTAAAGACTTACTGAATAATTTCAACTATTGGTGAATGAATCTGTGACTCAGGTTCAATCTAATTTCAGTTGCCAACAATACAGTACTGTCATAATCACTGTCATCAAGACCTTGTTTCTGTCTATGGATGGGGTGAGGTAGGATCCAATAACAAGAAAGTACAGAAGTGGGAGAATTTGCAGTAGTGTGCCCAGAGACAGGGCCGTACACAGGATTTTTGAAGGGGGGGGGGGACAATTTTTTTTATAACATTCATTCATTCATCATCTAATCCTGTTTTGCCCCAAGAGAAGTGTAGGAGCCTGGGGCTAGGCAAGTTGGTCCTGACATTTAAAATGAGAGTGACCAGCCTTACTCAGCTCTGAGTGGCATTACATGAGCAATGAACCCCAGCCACCCCTTGGATGTAAACCTGCACAGGCTCAATCTGATTGGAGTGCCTTAATTACCCACTAAACTAAGTAATGCAGTACAGTAAACTTAGGTACTGTAACTGACAAAAATACTGAATGGGTACAAACTCAGGCTAATTTACATAGTGAACTCTACAGAAGTAAAAGAAAAGTGGATATCTCTGGCTAGAACACCTTGGAAGTTAAGGCGGTTCAGAGATGGTGAGCTTTTTTAACTTATTTTCTGTTATTATCCTGTCTCGTAACATTCTTAACAGGATTTAATTAACTGAATGAGTTGCGTTTTTATTATTATTTTCATTCAGAATTTTCATTCTTTCCAAATGGGTTGTTAAATCCTCCCCCTCAAAAAAGCTTGTGCATGGCCTTGCCCGGAGGAAAGGGCAGGACGTCTACTGTCACGTCATTCAAGCCACCAGAATCCTGGCTGTACTTCACAAGATTAACCATCAGCAATTTTTTTTCTTTTTGTATTTTTCTTTAGTTCTGCCACACATTACAGTACACTACATAACACAGACACAGTTAACTGAGAGTTATTTGCATTCATATAAACATTAACTAAATTTTAAATAACTAGCAACCATATTTACTGAATTACCTGACACACTAAAACATACACAGGTGGTTTCATCAACCTTACAGGTAATAATACTTATTTTTTGTTGACTCTAGAGTTGAGGAGGAAGTTTCTAATAGTATTTCACCACATATAATATTTACATAATTCTGTTAGCCAATATTCCTAAGCTGGAATATGCCTGGTATGTTTCTTTGGCAGCTGATGTTTTTGTGTGATACGATGTGCCACAAAGGAAAGAGATGGATTTTCTGTAGGACTGAATCTGATGCAATGGAACCAACGTAGTTTTGATAAAGTTTATATTATAATGCATTAATACGGGAAGTACTTGCACAGCAAAATATCAGAAGAAGAGAAACTCAGTTCAGTGTTCAAAGAATCAGTATAAATTTTTTACTCATACCTTGACTCCCAGGGCTTCTCTAGAAGCACAAGCTTCAAGATGCAGTACTCTAATTATAACATGGCCTGTCACTTCTCATTGGAAGAACACTGGCATCTGCCACTCTTGCTTCTCATCCTCCAGGCTGTAGGTTCTTCTGGCTGCCTTATGCTACTGCAGGTTGATGTAAACTTTCATATGGCAGAACAGTTACCAGAGTTCAGATGTAGGAAAGGTAACACAGTGCGTCTGCCTGTGGAGATAGAAACATCATTAGGTATCACATTATAGTATAGTACTGTACTTTATAGTACAGTACATAGTCTGAATCCCTACCAGCTGTTGATTTGAGGCATTTCAATCACATAATGCCACCAGAGATATACGCTGGTAATCTACCCTTACATGTTAAGGACTACAGGACTTCAGTAACCAAGCCTTAGATGCATACACCTCATAAGGGGTAAAATTATCATGAGGACTGTAAAGTGCAGTGGTGCAGTATTATCAGTTCATTATATGCAATATTGTTCATAAGTCAGCATTTACTTTATTATGATTAATGAGGCTGTGGCATGCCACTAGTCTAGTCCACCATCTGCCTCATGCTATCCCCTTAAATGTATCTAAGCCATTCCTTAGTGGTGTTGTAGCAGCTGTTCACATTATCTCTGTTACTGGCAAGAGACACTTTCATATTATGGCACCACATAACTGAGTAATAGTTCCACTGCCTACTTGTACAAACTTTCCATACTTCCTTCACTTTTCCCTGAAAGGAAGACAGTGTGAAGTTCAGAAGGACAGCTTCAGTTTTGCAGTCCCCCAGGTTCATGTCTGTATGAGGCAGAGACCACAACAACAAGAATACCAGATTATCCCTCCACTGTGTGTTTTTGCAGTTTTTCTTCCTCCTGCTTTCCCAAGTTAACCCTGAGTTTTCTTAATCTTTACCTGGCAAGTTTTGTCCCTTCTTGAATTTGTTCAACCCTTTGGATGCGGCCAGCATCTCTGGGCTAAATAAACTCATCTGCCATTATCTGGAATAAAATACATTGTTTTATTTTACGGTTAATTGTTCATCATGATAATTTTTTTCCATTTTTTGCTGCCAAAGGTATTCCTGAACTAAATAAAACCATCAGATATCAGCTGGTACACAGTACACATGGTCCAGTGTCATAGCCAAAGGGATAATTTTATCTTTCCTTGCTTAACACCTTGACTGTGGGGGATTTCCTTTTTAGTTTTGGTGTAACCAAACAATTTTGCTTATTTTAGGAATGGCCTTTTATAATAAGGGGTTTATTAAGGGTATATCTGTCCCCTCCAGTTAGAAAAATATATCCTAAGCTAAATACAGTCATCAGGTGCCAAGAACAGAATGAAAAAAGACGTGCTTGGGCTTGATGACCTAATACTGTCAGGGTCATCTGGAGTTATGTGGAGAGACAGACAGACAAATGAGGAAGTAAAGAACCATTGTGGTGTTGATGTGTATGTGACTGAAGGTGTTAAGAGAAATTCTCTCTCTCTCTCTCTCTCTCTCAAATGTGAGTGAGGTGGAGGGGGGGAGAGGAGTAAGGGGAGACCAAGGAAGAGATAGAGGGATGGAGTGGAAAGATACATGAGAGGAGTGTGTGTGTTGGGAGGTGGGCAGCCAAATGACAGACAGTGACAGCGACATGGAGACAAATTGTTGGTGTCCACCCCATATGCAAGATTAAAGCACTTGGTAATAGATTGAGAGATAGGTGAATGTATTGACGCAGCAAGGAGGTACCAGGATGTGGTGTGTCCACTATTTTTGTGTTTCTACAGTAGTATCCTCCCATGGGCTGCCTTTTTTCCAGGGTTGGTTCGTTATTCATTCAGCCTCCCCCCCCACCCTCTCTCTCTCTTTCTCTCAACAGAAATGCCAGCATATGTAGGATTAATGAAGTACCTTTTAATGATATTTTTTAAAGTTGAAGGTGTGAAGAATGAAGTCAGGTTGGAGTGTGGCAGGAAAGGTAGCGACAGGCATTCGTTCGTAGATTCTTACCACACCGTCTCATAAGCTTCACCTGAAATTGGTTGAAGTATATCAGTACTGTGTTGATGGGTCATTTCATCCACGCAGACTGGGGTTGATCTACTACTGGTACAGCATTTCAGTTTGTCTGTCTATAGCCAGGTGTCATATTCCCATAAGGGGTGGCCGTTTGTCTTTGAGTTAGTGGTTTTATGGGGGGGGGGGAGCACTAACCCTCCACCAACCGACTTTTTGACACATGGTGAACACTTGTGGGTTGGTTATATGGTTACCACCCAGTGTTGTTAATGATTTCCTGGCATAGAGGAAACCATTTGGCTTGTCACTCACTGTAAAGCCACCTGAAAAGGAAAGGAATAATGAAAAGTGACAGGTACTATGTTTCATCACAGTATTCTCATATATCATACATACCATACTGAGGATCATTGTAGAGTTGTGCAGTAATGTTTGGTGTACTGTGCATAACCCGTGCAGCACAGGTCAAACGCAAACATGTAGGAAGCCAGAATAAAGTACTTTACTTTCAAATTTCAGGAAGCCACTTTAAACATGAGTAAAATATTGTGTATATTAGAGCAGCCAGAAGGTAACATTTAACATTTCTGACATTATGAAAGGTAAAACATCAGCTGCCAGTCCTATACTGTATTGTCCCCTTCAGAATGAAGGGTCCTGAGACTAGGTTAGCATAGTCCAAGAACATTTAAGGGTAGGAGACTGACCTATGTCCCTGGTAGCACTTTACATGAATAAAAAGTGACATCACCCCAGGGACTCCAACCGTAACACGTAAACTACAGCGTATTCCAATGTTCCGACCAGACAGTGAGATCTGTACCACTCGACCATTAGACATTGTATAACGAATGGGTTATGGGTTAAATATGGCTAAGTAAGCTCACAGGGTTTATGACATTTAACGTGTACTGATAGATTCAAGTAGGTTAGATCATGGAGTTGTTGGCAGGAGTGGAGGCTTGTAGTTCATGAATATGCAAACATTAAACTTTTGACAGTAATTGAGGCAGTGTATTGATTTTTTTTCTTTTAACATTTTAAATAAAACTTGGTAGTGGTGCTAGTCCTCTATACCATTACATTGACTTCAGGGCAGAGCTCCCTACATAGACATGAAATATTCTGATGAACATAAGGATTGTTTCTAGTTGTACAGCATCACAGTAGCCTAACTTTTCATATATCGCCCATATCCAAGCAGAAACTTAAATACATGTAGGCTGATAAAAAGGCTCGCTATTACGCTACCTCCCTGCAGTGAGACTCAAAAACAGAAACTACCACTAATAACGATGAGTAAGATCTATTTCACAGAACCAACTAATCACTTTTGAACCTGCCTTCCCTTCACCAGTATTAAAAAGTATATACTTAGTGTGTTAGACATGGTAAATACATAATTTCCACAGATTCCCCTCTCTTGTTTACAAAGCCTGTTGATGACATTCGAACAGCTTAGAAATATCTGAAAGCATGATTTCTGTTACGTCTGCATTAAAGTAATATATAAAAATTAGCAAGTCTTATTCACAACAAATTCATTATCGTAAAAAGTTCTGTATATTACTCTTACGATATCAGTATTTTATTTTCGTGTAGCATAGAACTTCACAGTGGCGGACACAGACACAGAGGTTGTATAGATTCACTATATAGTAGATATACAGTATTTCTCTACTGTCTGCACACAACTCAACATTAAGCAAACTACACAAGACATTCAGGCTGTTTAACGAATGCATCCTAAGAACTTGCAAGTATCCCATCTCTCTCTCTCTCTCTCTCTCTCTCTCTCTCTCTCTCTCTCTCTCTCTCTCTCTCTCTCTAAGTAAATAGAGGTTGAGTTATATAGTAGCGAAGTGTGTACAGTAATGAAGTGTGGTGTAGGCCTAGTGTGTAATGTGAAGTGTGAATAGTTTTATAGTGTAGTATATTGTGTAGTGTGCAGTGGGTACTGTACTGCAGTATATAGTATAGTGCTTGTGTAGTGTGTCCTGTAGCTTATTGTGTAGTGTGTGCTGAAGTATGTACTATAACGTATAATGAGTAATGTAGTGTTGTGTAGTATGTAGTGAAGTGTGTAATGTGACATGAAGTGTGTGTAATATGTAGCATACTAGTGTGTAGCTTGGTGCAGTGTTTATTGTGTGGTGTAGTGTATATAGTGTAGTGTTTTGTAGTGTAATGTGTAGTATAGTGTAGTGGGTGGTGTAGTCTAGTGCGTATTGTGGTATGTACTGTATAGTGTAGTGCAGTGTACAGGGTAATGTGTTGTGTAATGTAGTGTAGAGGGGTGGTGTATCGTGTAGTGTAGTTGTACCCGATCTAGGTTATGCATATTGATTGGACAGAACCATTTTAGCCCGTTTTTGACCCAGAAATCACCAAGGCGGGCCAGAAATGTCTCGCCTCAGTAAGTTCAGTTTCCATGTTGGGCTTTGAACAATTATTAACGTCTGAACAATGAACGTTATATGGGGAGAGGAAGAGAGAGGCGAAGAGATTAGTAAGAGAGTAAGAAGAGAGTGGATGAGGAATTTGGAAGGAATTTGAGTGTAAAGTGGAGGGAATGTAAGAAAATGTTCTGGAAAGAGGTAGAGTTGGACAGGGTGTCAAAGAAGGTAGTCAGGGAGTGAAAGATAAAAATGGTTAATTACTAGTGGAGAAGAGAGAAAAGGTGAGCAGATGGAGAAAACACTTTAAGGAATTGTTGAACATAGAGAATGAAAGCAGTGCGAGTATAAGTGACTGTGGAATGGCTGGGAGACGGTGGGATGTGAGAAGAGAGGAAGAAATTAGTAGGTTGGAAGTTGTGGAAGCGATGAAGGAAGTCAAAATAGGGAAAGCCCAAGGAATTGATGGGTTGTCTGGTTAAATGCTGTAGCATGGGGGAGAGATAGTAGCAGAATGGATGTGTATACGATGTGCAGATTGGCCTGGGAGGAAGGTAGAGTCCCGGAGGATTGGAAGTCAGGTATAATTATTCCCCTGTACGAAGGAAAAGGGGTAAAAGAAGTGTGTGGTAATCATAGAGGCATTTGTCTTTTTAGTGTAATAGGAAAAATATGTGGTAGGATATTTATTGACAGAGAAGGAAATAACAGAGGAATTAGTTGGAGAACAGGGAGGTTTTAGGAAGGAAAGAGGTTGTGTAGATCAGATATTCATTCTTTTTAGTTGAAGTTTCTAGAGAAGGGAAAGAAGTTGTATGTGGCCTTCATGGATTTGGAGAAAGCATATGACAGGGTGGATAAACAAGGATTGTGGAAAGTACAAAAAATATATGGAGTAGATGGGAAGTTGTTGAATGGGGGTGCTAAGGCTGCAGTGCGTGTACAGTACGGTAGATAGTGAACTGAGTGAATTTTCCTATCTGAAGGTTGGATTGAAACAGGGATGTGTTATGTCTCCATGTGTTCAGTATGTATTTGGATGGGGTTATAAAAGAGACAAGGTAGGGCAGTGGATGTTGGAGCGGCCCTAATGAGAGAGGGCAGTGTATGGAAACTCCCTGCACTGTTGTTTGCAGATGGTACTGTGTTGTTAAGTGAAGACGAAGGGTAACTGCAAGTCTTGGTGAATGAGTTTGGGAGAGTGTGTAAGAAACAGAATCTAAAGGTGATTGTAGGGAAGAGTAAAGTTATGGTCTTTGAGAGAAGTGAAGTCAGTGAATGCACAGTGAGGTTTGATGAGGAGGAAATGGAAAATGTGAGTGCGTTCAGTACTTGGGTAGTGTGATGAGTAAGGATGGAAGTTTAGAGGGTGAAGTGCTTGAAAAGGTACAACAAGGAATAGAGGAAAGGTTGCTGGTTCCTTGAAAGCAGTGATAAAAAAACAGGGAAGTATGGAAGTGAAAAAAGTTACTACATGACAGTATCGTGCTACCAACTCTAACGTATGGAAGTGAAGCTTGGACCTTGTTGAAGGGACAGAAGTCAAGAGTGAGAGCAGTGGCAATGATTTATTTGAGATGAGCACGTGGAGTCACCTGGAGAGACAGACTGACGAATGAGGAAGTGAAGGAGCGTTGTGGTGTGGATGTGTATGTGATAGGAATCGTTAGAAGAAACACGCTGAGGTGGTCTGGTCGTGTGGAGAGGATGGAGAGCGAGAGACTGACGAGGAGATTGTATGTGAGTGAGGTGGAGGGAGAGGGAGTGGGAGGCCAAGAATGAGATGGAGAGATGGAGTATGAGGGAGGGGTGTGTGTGAGCTGGGAGCAGGGCAGTGAAATGGCATTGGACAGGGCGACATGGAGGCGATTTGTTTGTGGCCACCCCGTATGGGATGAAGGCGTCTGGCAATAGATAGGTAGACAATGAACGTGACTGTTTGAACATTTAACTGAAAACCGTTTGAACAAATATTATTATACTGGTGGTACTGTTTGAACAATTAAAGGTACTGTTGACCAACTTACTGTACTGTTTGAACAATTAAACGGTACGATAAAATTCAGACACTGGATATTTTAACAACTTTCAAAACTCTTGTATGTGTTCCGGCCGTGTTTAATTTTGGTCAAGGACAGTTCGTATGCAGTTCCGTGGAAAATTACTTTCTGTTACTGGAGAAATAGCCTGCCCCCACCCAGTGCTTTATGCAAAGGTACAGATGTTTATGGCTTTTGGAATGTAGGAAGTGCATGTGGAAACGTGTGTGTGTATGTGGAAACGTGTGTGTGTGTGTGTGTGTGTGTGTGTGTGTGTGATCATGCGAGAGTGCTTGAGAGGATATACTACTGCATCCTCTTAAATAATCGCCCCAGGTGGGATTGGACCCTGATATGTAGGATTGGTAGACGTTCACACTACTTCATTGTATATTGCAGTGGTTTGAAGTGTGGTGTGTAGAGTCTGATTTGTGTAATGTGATTATAGTGAAGATAGATATATTCTCTCTCTCTCTCTCTCTCTCTCTCTCTCTCTCTCTCTCTAAGTATATGAACACCATTTTACAGTTTCCAAATACCACACACCCAAGATAAATTTTCAGCAAGCAGTAGACTTGGATCTCCGTTTTCGTTCGATTTAGCGGTATTTTGCAATGAAGACAGGCATTTGTTTGTTTCTATTTTTACCATCAGCGGCTATCATATTACCACTTCTCACCCTTACCTTCGTTTCTCCTCCTCAGTTCCCTCTTTTTTTTTTTTTTTTTTTTTTTTTTTGTATAGGTGAGAGAGGAACGTGTTTGTGTTTATTGATTCGATATTATTGTCCGCCATATTTGTTTCTTATCAATCTCTCCAGTCACCTCTTCCCACCTCCCTCTCAAGCCGTCTCTCCTAGTCCTCTGTCCTCCACCATTCATTTCCATCCCTGTGTGTGTGTTTGTTAGGTACTGTGCAGGTGTTAAATTGTGTCACACTGATTTTTTTTTTTAATTATTATTATTTAACTCGGTGGCTATTCTTATCTACCTTACCACTCCTCTCACCTCCTTCCCCTCCCTCCACCTCCGACAGATTCAACCTGTCTCACTCTCTCAGCATCTCTGTTTTTCCCCCTGTAGTTGTGAGTCACCTGTTCGTTCATTTTTGAGATGTCATCCATGTTATCTCCTTTTATTATTCAACACGTCTTTTTTTTTTTTTTTCCGAATTAGTAACCTGAGAAATTAATCTCCATCGCTTACTTATGACCAGTCCCTGCTCTGATGAGTATATATATACAGCCTTATAGACGAATAGAAAACTTACAAGAATGTAGCATGTATAGAGGGAAAGCAAATGAGGTTGTGGTTTGTTGATATGAACATTTCCAATCCAAAAGCTTGAGTCTACCCTTGTGGCGGCGTCTGGCAGCTCCCTCACCGTGAGGCTTCCGAGTTCCGAGCAGGGTTGCCAAAATATTGTTTTTTCCGCTATGTTTTCCCATTCCGTTCACTGACAATTCTGATGTTTACCTACAGGAAATGTTACTGCATTCTAGATATCCTTTCCAACTTCTAGCTATGTTTTAGACATTTTCTGGCGGTAGTTCGGAGGCTTTTGCGCCAAGCTGTATTTTAGCGTCGTTTGAGAGGAAGTTTAGCGATAATAGTGAATTTTATTTGGCAACTCTGTCGTCTAGGCCGGCAGTCAAGCTCAGGCAATAGAGGAGAGTAGAGGTGTAAGCCATGTCTCCGCCCTGCATGCTATGTCCATGTCCACATGTAGCTAAGCTTATTAGGTATATATCAGATGAAGTCAGTACTACCTGCGGAGTGTGTAATGTAGCTAGGGATTAATGTAATAGAATCTTTACGTAAATTTACGAACCGTCACAAGAGAAGAAATAGAAAGGCAACTAATTAGGTGTCCCTCGGGGAATAAAAAATGAATGGAAGAAAATGGACGACACATGAACACTATATAACCACAACAAACCTTAAATCACGAAGCGGTAGAGTCCATTCTGATAAGCCTAGCGGGGTAACGAATGCGATAATAGTTTTTTTTTTTTTGGGGGGGAGGGAATATATATCCGCTGCTTATAGAATGGGGATGATATAATGCAATTATAACTAGTTGAATAATACAAAAAATAGGCGATAGTTACTTTCAAGCATGAGAAAAGGCGGGAATTGTAAATGTAGATACTGTGGTTTATATCTATCTATCTATATCTATCTATATATATATATATGTACTGTATATGCATGTCAGTGTCATGTACAGTACTCTCTTTCTGTTCGCAAGCTCCAATATAGCAGTATACATTATCTTTTTCTTATAACATTTGCATGTCAAGTTCCTTTGTGTGTGTGTGTTTATTATTTTTCCTGCTGTTTCGCGGGGGGGGGGGGGAGTTCTTTGTTTATCCTTGTCTTGTTATGAACCGTACGGCCTACATCTCGTTTCCCATTTTCTTTTTTCATAGAAAATCAGCTGTATTACGCGGACGAATTGTCAGTGTTACTGTATTCAGCTTAGAAGAGGCTTTTTGAACTGGACGGTTTAACAACAGCCTTCAAGAAGTCCTTCACTACCATACAGCCAATGGGTAGTTTTCTTGGGCAGAGATTTTTTCCCTTTTATGACTTATTTCCCGTAGCTTAGTGACTGGACATGATACAACTGCTTGTTTTCCATTGCACTTAATGACTAACACCATATTTTAGTCATACCTCAGCAGTCAAGATGGATTGATGCCTATTTTTATGCCCAGAGTGAGCAATGAATAGGGGACTATCTATCAGTTGCAAGACGTCTCAGTCCCCAAAGGGGTGGCCTCAGACAAATCACCTCCATGTCGCTTTGTCCAGTGCCACTTCCTTGACTTGCTCCCAGCACACACACCCCTCATATACCTCTCCACTCCATCCCTCCATCTCATCCTCGGCCTCCCCCTCCCTCTCCCCCTCCTCCACCTCACGCGCATACACTCCTCGTTAGTCTCTCGCTCTTCATACACTCCTCGTTAGTCTATCGCTCTTCTTCCTTTCCACGTGGCCAAACCACGTCAATGTAATTTTCTCCTAACGCTTTCAGTCACATCCACATCCATAACACAGCGCTCCTTCAGCTCCTCATTCGTCAGTTTGCCTCTCCATGTAACTCCGCATGTTCCTCTCAGATAACTCATTTCCACTGCTCTCACCCTTGACTTGCACCCTTCCAACAAGGTCCAATTTTCACTTCCATACGGTAGAGTTGATATCACAATACAGTCATGCAGTGAATTTTTTACTTACATGCTCACTTCCGTTCCCTATCATTGCTTTCAAAGAACCAGCAGCCTTTCTTCCCAGTTGTACCCTTTCAAGCACTTCACCCTCTAACTTCCATCCTTACACATCACATTACCCAAGTACATAAACGCATTCACATTTTCCATTTCCTCCTCATCCATCCTCACTGTACATTCACTGACTTCACTTCTTTCAAAGACCATAACTTTACTCTTCCCTACATTCACCTTTAGATTCCATTTCTTACACGCTCCCAAACTCATTCACCAAGCCTTGCAGTTCCCCTTCGTCTTCACTCGTAAGTTAAAATCACCTGCCTACTCAAGATCTGAATATGTAGTACGTCATTGGATTGAAGGGTGTAATACGAGGTTTGCATCAGTACTGTACTAAAGAATTAAAATGGTCAGGCATGAGGAAAAGTTCCCTCATCAGCCAACATTGTATCCTAGCAGTCTGTCTATAGTTAGATGCCTTCATCCCGTAAGGGATGGCGGCAAACAAATCACCTCCATGTCGCCCTTTCCCCTGCAATTACGTTGCCCTCCCCCCCCCCAACTGACACCCCTCTCATATACCTCTCCACACCATCCCTCCACCTCATCCTCGGTCTCCCCCTTCCTTTCCCCCCCCCTCCACCTCACATACACTCTCCGTAAGTCTGTCACTCTCCATATTCTCCACCTGCCTCCCCGAAAGAGGGTATCCTTTCTTTTGTGTGTGTGTGTGTGTGTGTGTGTGTGTGCGCTGCATATTAGTCACTTAATATTAGTTCATGTTATTATCCTGCCTCCTTTATTTCTAATTATTCCCCAAACGGCAGAGTATCCATCCTTCTCATTCTTGTGTGTGTGTGTGTGTGTGTGTGTGTGTGTGTGTGTGTGTGTGTGTTGAGTATTAGTTGCTTAATATTACTTCACAACCCTGTGTACTTTACCTCATCCTTTGCCATAATCTCGAGATGAATGTCGGCGAACTTTTGCTCATGACAAGGTAAAAGCCACATACTTATAATGGTATAAAGCCACATAATTAAAATGGTATAAAGCCACATAATTAAAATGGTATAAAGCCACATAATTAAAATGGTATAAAGCCACATAATTAAAATGGTATAAAGCCACATAATTAAAATGGTATAAAGCCACATATTTTAAAAATGGTAAAAGCCAGTGAATGCCCTAAGCCTTCCCTGTCCTACCTTTTCTCTCACTCCCCCTTCTCCCCCACACGACCTTTCTCCTGATCATTTCTTTCCACGTACCTCTTTCCCTTTTCCTTTTCCTTCACTCTCCTCCCATTTCCCTCCCTTCCCTTCCCCTTTTCTTCACTTTCCTCCCTTTCTTTTTGGACCTTCCTCCTATTTCTCCCTTTCATTCCCTTCCCTCCCGTTCCCACCATTTCCCTCATCATCCCATTAGCACTCACTTCCCTTCCCTCTTTCACCCTCCCTTTTCCTCACTTCCCTCCTCCTTCCCTTTTCCTCATCTTTCTCCCCTCACTTTTTCTTCAGCTTCCCCATCCTTCCATTTACGTCCACTTCCTTTCCCACCTTCCCTTTTCCCTCCTTCTCTCCTTATTCCATTCACTTCCCTTTCCATCTTGTTTTCCTCCACTTCCCCTTGTTTTCCTCTTCCCTTTCCCTCCCCTTCCACCTTTCTCCTTTTCCTATACTCCCTCCATATCTTTCCTTTTCCTTCACCTTTCCTCCCCTTCTTCGTTTTCTGTCCATATTTCCTCCCCACCACATTATTTTCCCTCCATTTTATCTTCACTTTCCTCCCCATCTTCCATTTTCTCTCCCCTTTCCCTCCCAATCCATTTTTCCTCCGTGTCACCTGGATTTCCTGTTTCTCTCTCTCTCTCATTGCCGGTATAATTATAATAATGTATTGATAAATTATTATTCTCTCTCTCTCTCTCTCTCTCTCTCTCTCTCTCTCTCTCTCTCTCTCTCTCTCTCTCGCTCGCTCTCTTTCATTACCTCCTTTTCTCCCAGCAGGTTCCATAGAAGGTCTATAGCCCAGTAAGTTGGAATCGAACCCACGACCATCACAGTTCCAGCATCCTACACTTCTGCTTCAACTGTGGGTGTGTTTGTTTTGTCTTATTTTTTCTTGCCGGGTTTCGGATGGAGAGAGAGGGAGGGAGGGAGGGAGATCCGAGGGGAGGGGGGAAGATCCGGTAATAATAATAATAATAATAATAATGATAATAACACAGGTAAGTTATACGGGTAGTGATAAATGAGAAGCAACAGTGGAGAGAGAGAGAGAGAGAGGGGGAGGGAGGGAGATCCGAGGGGAGGGGGAAGATCCGGTAATAATAATAATAATAATAATATTAATAATAATAATACAAGTAAGTTATACGGGTAATGATAAATGAGATGCAACAGTGGAGAGAGAGAGAGAGAGTATGAATTTCAGTACAGTTATGTGTGTATAAATTACGTATATGTGATAGTTTTGGTGTATGGAATTCAGTAGGATCCAGCCACTTTTATCTACCATCATGTTACTTTGGCCGGATGGACGGCTTGTAAACGTTCACTTATTCTTTTATTATTTATTTATTTATTTATTTTAGAGGATGCTGTATTTGGCCTATTACGCATTACATGTGTTAAAGTAATGAGTTTTTAACAGTTCATAAAATCTCTCTCTCTCTCTCTCTCTCTCTCTCTCTCTCTCTCTCTCTCTCTCTCTAACATTTTATCTCCAGATGATGCTATTCGATGATAGAGAGAGACATCTTCACTTGGTGGCCTGGCAGCTCCCCTGCCTGGTTTTACGAACGTTTCTGAAGTCCGTATTTCTCGAAATAAGGGTAAATTCAGGCTGCAGTCCAACGGGTTCACGTCCGGATGAACCTAGAGCCACAACAACAGTAATATTATTCAGGAAATTAAATTCTCACAGTGCGCTGAATGAATGAATGGCTGAATAAACAAGCCGGTAGGCGACGATGGCCAGCTCTAAGCAGACCAAGTTTTGGCCCACCCGAGGTGCAAATTATAGGTGGCGCTGCCAGTGACCGGAAGTGAGTTTCGACATTAAATGTCATTAGAAATATGGAGGTACTCCAGTCAACATTCCATCCAAGAATCACGGCCCGGGCTTAATAATATTCGGAGCCTTAGCATTTCGCGCGAGCAAGGTCGTAATTTTAGTGTTTTTCATATTTTCTGCACTTGGTGACCTTTGACCCCTTACCTGGCGAGCATAGGTTATGTGTGTAGGAAGCACACTTGTAATACTCATTAACGTCTTTAAGTATGCTAAGTTTCGTTCGATTCCCTCCACCCACTGTGGTGGTAGGGAACTTGAAATTCGCAGAATGGCCCACCAGAGGTACAATTTCTAGGTGTATCATAGTTATATGGAGGTACTCCAGTGCACCATTCCACCCAAGAGTCATGGTCCTGGCATAAAAATGTTCTAGCCTTAGCATTTCGCGCGAACATAGTCGCGATTTTAGCTGTTTTCTCCGTTTTCTCATTTGATAATCTTTGACCCCCAACCTGGCCAATGTAACACTGGTGTACACAGAAAGTTGTAGTACGAGTCTGTTTATAAGCATGCAAACTTTCATTCCATTCAATCGAGCCGCTGGGAACATAAGAGGGCATTTTTGAAAACCGGTACTGGTTGCTAGGGTCGCTGAGGCCAATCTTCGCAGGGTTGCCACTTGAACACCAGAGGAGAGAGGGGAAAATAGATGGCACACCTCCGATAGGGAATGACTTCAAGATTACGCCTAAAGAAGTCAGAGCTTTCTTCGCCCATTAGTAATGCTTCTACAGCTCAAAACGTGAAAAGTACGAAAAAAGCGGTTTTTTGGTCTTGCTAGGCAACGAGTGGTTACTTAGCAACCAAAACCTTGCGGGCACAACCAGGTCACAGACTGATCATTGTGTCCAAGTTTGGTCGGAATTGGTTAATTCTGAAGGGTAGAAGTGCCTGCCACAATTTACAAGAAAGAATACAAGAATACAAGTAAGAAAGAAAACGCGACTAATAATGAGGGCAACATGGAGCTGGCCAATGAATTGTGAAAAGCGATAAGGAATTGTAAAAGAAAAGAGTGAATAAATGATCAAGAGGAAAACGATAAAGTTATTAAAGAAAAGAAAAGGGTAAAGAAATGAACAGGAGGAAAACGATAGAGAGTTATTAAAGAAAATGGTTAATAAATGGATACGGAAGCAAGTGATCAAGGCCCGTATTCTCGTCAGTTAAAGAAGCTCCCAAACACCTTTTCCTAAGCGATTTATGTACTGTATTACACATTACTGTCCTATTTTGTGGCATCCCGGTCCATCAGACATCGCCATACTCTGCATAAATCACGTACAAAGGGACATTAACCAGCCATTAAAAAAACTAAAATAATAAATCGCAAAGGAAGAGGTGCAAGGAAGTTATGAAAGAAAAGGCCGAATAACTGAATGCAGAAGAAAGTGATAAGGAGTTATTAAAAAAAAGAGAGATAGTAAGGTTAATGAAACACAGATATCCCTCTACTCAGTCCTGATAACTGAGGACGTTGTTATCAAGATTCTTAAGTCCGTATTCTCGTCGGTTAAAGTTCCGTAACACCTCTTCCTTAGCGATTTATCTTCTTGGATGAAGCTGGTTAATATCTACTTGTTTGTTATTTGTTCAGAGTACATAACACAGTAGTGGAATGTGTAGTGGAATTTGCAGTGGAATAAGCATAATAAATTACTTAGGAAGAGGTGTTAAAGGAGCTTCCGTAAACGTCGAGAATAAGGGCCTTTAAGAGGCATAGGAGGCTTCGTAGCACCACTTCGTTAGCTATTTATTTTGCATATTACATCTTGTCATTCTCGTGAAGGCTCCTTTTATAACTGTAATACGGACAGTTTGTATCAGTAACTTGCAGCTGGGTTTTATGGTATAATATGCAGAATATATCGGTAAGGAAGTGGTGTTACGACATCTGTAAATCCACTTGAAGTACAACCTTCAACATTGTCGTAATTGGTACACTTGGGTGTTTTATTGAGGTAGTACTAAGGGGTTTACTTATTTATTTATTTTTCAACAAGGTCTAGCAGTTGTTGTTGTAACCCCTGGCTCGTAGCGTTGTGAACCCACTGGACTTCAGGAAATCGGCGACTTTGAATTGTCGTCCCCAGAGGTCTTCTCTTGAGGCTGTTTTGTATTGCGACTGTGTGGTGTATGTGGTAAGTGTGATGCGGTGTGGGGGTTGGATTTCATTGAGGGCAAAGTGGATTGTTTCTGAGCTGTATTTTGTGTTGGTGGTGTAGCAGGGAAGGGTGGTGGCCGCATCGTAGTGTGGCCAGGTGTACTCGTGTCTCTGGGTAGGAACAGTTCTGAGGGGTGGATGACTGGTGGTGGTTCTTGAAGGATGCTGTTTGGCTGGAGGTTTTGCATGGCTGTGGTCGCTGTGTTTGTGTATGTTTGTGATTTGTAGTGTTGGGTGGAGGAGGGGGGATGTTTCTGAGATATTGTTTGTGGTGTTGGGCAGTTCGTTTCTCGGTTCTTGGTGGACGGGGGTGATGCATCGTGAAGTTACATGTGTAGGGTGGGTCCTGAAGTGAATTCTGTTCCTCTTATATTCATATCGCCTTTGATTGGAAGCATTTTTATTCCTTGGTGTAAGTGATTTTTATATGTGGTTTTGGTGCCTGTACTTATTTATTTATTTATTTATTCATTTTTTAGCATATCCATGTTTGTGTTGGCCAAGGTTGCGGGCGAGGTAGAACTAGCATACTGTACTTAATGGTTTTTCTAATGATTAGTTTGTAACCTGGTTTCAGGGATTCATTCTCTTAAAAGGGTTGATTAAATACAACGCGTGAGATAATAAGGAATTGATCTTGTGATATCTTTACTGATAACTCGTGCCAAATTTTCGCCTTGCTCAGCTGATAACTACGTATTTTAGGCGGATTAGCCATGGATCTCTCTCTCTCTCTCTCTCTCTCTCTCTCTCTCTCTCTCTCTCTCTCTCTCTCTCTCTCAAGGTAAAGTTTCTCTAAATATATCCATTCTGATTAATTCAGCGAGATGGAGCAATGGTAATTTTAGGTCTTGAGAGTGAAGACAGTATAGTGTTAATCTATTGTTACATCTCAGTATTTAAGGAGAGATGGTAATTTTAGGGCCAAGTGAGAGTGAAAATAGTATAGTGTTGTAATGGTGTTATATCTCAGCATTGAAGACGGAGCGATTGTAATTTTAGGTCAAGTTAGAGGTAGGTAGTGAGCTGTTCGTATAAAATAATGTTTGCAAGACGTTATGATACTAAAGGAGTGCGGTACGCCACTCCTAAACTGGATAAAATCGTATAGGTAGCCAGAACAACAAAAGCTGTGGACGGAAAAGGGATGCTGTGCTTTCACTCTTAGTAGGCGAGAGGACTCCTAAGCTGAATGTGATATAAAGTAGCTAATGTGTCACCCATGAAAGGGTTAAGAGTGGTGGTTTGCAAGGTCTTATAAGTTACATCATACAGGGTGCTCCTCATAATAACGCTCCACTTCCCTTCGCCAGGCGATTTCTCAGTGGGGACGGCTAGGTGTTATCAGTATCTACCTTGGATCATGTATTCATTTCCCGGTCCATTTGCCACAGCCACGCCCACACTAGCTGACTGAGCCATACAGTACCCACAACACACGATAATGCCATGTCAGTTTCTAGTTGAAGGCTATTTGCTGGCCACCTTGTATAATTTTTTCTATGATGTATCTTTTCGAAATAATGGGATTGCGTTTTTATGGAAGGGAGAAATACCAAACGCTGTTTATAAATTCTGAGGTTGATGATCTCCGTCAGTTGTAAAAGAAAAAAAAAATAGGATAGTTATTACGTAAAAACTTGCGCTTCCTGTTCGTTTTTCCTTTTTCTTTTTTGTTACTCGATTGCTGTGAAAATGCAAGGTATATCTAAAGATCCATTTATAGCGTGTGTGTCAGTCTGAATGTCTATCGGCCTAACAGTGTATTTGTCTGTCTCTCAGTCTGTGTTACCCATCAGTGTGACAAAACTAACACGTCTTAACTTTATCCATGCTCAGTTACAGTCCTTACTTTAGTCCCAGTTCACCCATCCCCGATTCTACCCGCATATAAACAATCCTCAGCTCTCCCTCTATCCTGTTTTCCTTCTAACCCTCTGTCATCTCCCATACGCGTTTTAAAAAAGCACAAAGAAGGCCAGCTTTTTTGAGGGAAGGTGTTGGGGCAGGTTTGCTACAAAATGGCCTTGAATTTTAGACCTTGGGAGGTGACTAGCGTTTGGGAAGGGGGAGGGGGTAGGGAACTGACTCACGAAGAGGGTATGGCAAACCGGAATTTTCGCCAGTGGACAGTGACGTGCTTGCCAGGTCAGTACAGGCATCGGTAAGGGGAGAGAGTGGCAACCTGGATTATCGGAATGAATCGTAATGTGCACGGTAAGCATGATGGCGCCTGGCTGAGTGGGCGGGGTTATAATGCCCGAAATACTCGTGTTTCCGCGATCCAGGACACTTATTCTCCCCCACAGTGTCATAGCAAAGCCTATAGATATTGTGACTGTGTACAAATATTTCCTGACGTGGCTATAGCAGGTCAAAGACGTTACATACCACCCGTAAAGCCTCTAGGGATTTCATTGAGCAATAGATGGCGCTGGGTGTCTGTCGTCTGCCTGATTAGGATACAGATGACCCCCGACGTTATTCTATCTGTCATAGGCCTGCAACGTTGAGTTCTTTGTTACTGGACTCTGATGGTTATATTTGATGATAATTAGACCGAATTAGCCGTTTGCTTGGTTGCTGTGCTGTCATTAACTTATATTTGACAAGTGGGGCAACGCAGTTTGACGTTTGACATAGCTAAATCACAAGTTGCTCGGACATTTCTCATACCTCCCCGTTAGGAACCTCTCTGTTTGGAAGGTGTGCAGTGAGTAACAGTATCGGACAGAAGTCTTGCATATGGAGGATGGGATGCGTAAATAAGAATGAGGTAATGCATGTATGTATGTCTGTGAGGGTGCAATGTTTAACGTTAGCCAGCGTGGCACACTACACTCCCCTTATTCCTACCTCGTCCACCTCACACGCCTTCCCTGGTTGGTATCAGAAGTTTAACAGATTTTTAGGACGTTTGTTTATATTTTAACAGTGAAAGTCTGAAGATAATGTCCCTGACAACCTATGGAGAAAGAGAACTAGAAGGTACTCGAAGATAGAGCAGTATTTTGGTGATTCAATCTAATTTGTCGGTAGAGGATCTGAAGACGTAGGGGTATAACGTAATTATTTATTTATTTTTCTATCTTCCTTCCACCAAGTCTTGCCATCAACACAGCGCGTGCTAAAATAATATTATCAGCCGTTGGCACCTTTACCGTGAGCGTTGCCGTATCATGAGTCTTCGTATATTCTCAGTCCTCCGTGTTTGCATCCTCCATGCCAAACCGTCACTCTAACCTCTTCCTTTATTTTCCCCCCGTACTGCAGTCTCGTTTGGTTTAGATACTGTACCGTGATGGAAAAGGCGTAGACGTTTGCCATATCTGTATGACTAAGGTGAAAAGAGAAGAAGCTGTCGTTTGAGAGGCGAAAAACGTATCCTCTCACTTCGATCGTCCGCCCAGAGAATGGATAAATAAAACCGTCATGGGAGGGGCATACGTACAGTCATCGTTATTTTGGGTTTTATTTTCGATATATAGGACTCGAAATACTTGCTGTTTTTATTCCAAAAGTGGCTGTTATGAATTAGTGTTTTCCTTATCTGGTGCATTTCTATAACTGGAGAAGAGGAGGGAGGTGGGGTAAGAGGAGGTTGGGGAAGGGAGATGTGAGGGAGGCTAGAGGGAGTGAAAGGGATTTAAATGGAGAGAGAGAGAGAGAGAGAGAGAGAGAGAGAGAGATGGCAAAGGAAGGGAGAGCGGATGAGGGGGAGGAAGGGAGGGAGATCCTGAGGGGAGGGCGATAGATGGAGGGAGGGAGGAAGCTTTTACGAGAGAGAGAGAGAGAGAGAGAGAGAGAGGAAATTATTAACTTCTCCCAATCAGAAATTGCAAACAATAAAGGTGAAGGGGCGAGAGTGAGGGAGTGGAGTGTGGCAGTGGGAAGGAGGGTGCAAGTGGGAATGAGTGGGAGGTTGGAGTGGAGATGCGAGAGAGGGAAGGAGGGAGGGAGTGGGAATAAGTGGAGGGGAGGAGTGGGGATCGAGGTTTGTGGGAAGAAGGAGAGGGAGAAGGATAAGTGAGAGGGAGGGAGGGAGGGGGAAACGGGAGTGAGAAGGGGAGAGGGAAGTAAGAGGGAGGGAGTCGAAAGTGAAAGGGAGGAGGAGGTGGGGGGAAGGGAGTGAGGAGGGAGTTTGAAGGGGTGGATGTTCACACACACACACACACACACACACTCGTTCTCTCTCTCTCTCAAACAAACACACACACACACACACACACACACACACACACACACACACACACACACACACACACACTCTCTCACCCACTCATTCATCCACACACACACACACACACTCTCACCCACTCATTCATCCACACACACACACACACACACTCTCTCTCTCTCTCTCTCTCTCTCTCTCTCACACACACACACACACACACACACACACTCACTCACACACTCTCTCTCTCTCTCTCTCTCTCTCTCTCTCTCTCTCTCTCTCTCTCTCTCACACACACACACACACACACACAAACAAACACACACAAAACACACACACTCTCTCTCTCTCTCTCTCTCTCTCTCTCTCTCTCTCTCTCTCACACACACACACACACACACACACACACACACACACACACACACACACACAGACTCCCCCCCCTCCCACACACACCTTGCTATAATGGTTCCGAAATTACAGGATAAAGCTTAGGCGGTTCCCCCCCTTGGGCCTCCGTCTCACTGCATCCTCAGCGCTTCTTAAATGGTGTTCTGCAAGGGGAGGGAGAGTCAGCCGGTTGACCCCCGTGGATTATCGCATTGTAGTGTGTGTGTGTGTGTGTGTGTGTGTGTGTGTGTGTGTGTGTGTGTGTTTGCCAGTGAGGGAATTGGGTAAGTAAACCATCAGTTGTTTTTCTTGCTGTTTTTATTCTCTCTCTCTCTCTCTCTCTCTCTCTCTCTCTCTCTCTCTCTCTCTCTCTCTCTCTCTCTCTCTCTCTCTAACACACACACACACACACACACACACAGGTTACACACACACACACACACACAGGTTACACACACACACACACACACACACGAGAAGGAGGAAGGAGATGAAAAAAGTAGAACATACGAGGGGAAGGGAAGGGAAGGGGAAGAATGAAAACTAGGAGAGGGGATAGGAGGGAAGAAGAGGGGAGAAAGTGAGGTGGGAAGAAGGGAGGAAACGGGAGGAATTGAATGGGAGGGGAGGGAAGGCGAAGGGAAGTAAGGGAAAAAGAAAAGAGGGGAATAGAGAAGGGAAGGGAGAGGGGGGAAGAAGAGGGAGGAGGAGAAGGGAGGGAAAGAAGAGGAGGAGGCGGTAGGCTGGCCGAGGGGAGTGGAAAAGTGGACGGGAGAAGAGAGGGGAAAAAAGGAAGAGTAGAGGAGAGGGGAGGGTGAGGAGAGAAGAGAAGGGGACGGGAGGGGAGGGGAAGGGAGGAGAAAAGATGAGAATAAAGAGAAGGGAAAGGGAGAATGTGAAGGTGAGGGGAGCAAAGGGAAATCAGAGGGAGGGAGGGAGAAAGGACGAGAAATTGGGATGGGGAGAGGAGATTGGGGAACACACACACACACACACACACACACACACACAAACTTATCCCAAACTTTATTAGTGGCAAGAAGTTGAAGTATTGAGAAGAGATGTAGATTAAATTTTCTAAAAAGGAAGTTATAAAGTTGGCCAAGAATTAGGAGTCATTCATTTTATTCCGGCAAATGACTGACGATATTATTCAGCTGTCGAAAAGAAGTGAAAATTGCCTTGAGTTATCTTTGAGCCGAAAATTATTACTTTCTTGGAGAGGTATATGAGGGGTGTGTGTGAAATAGAAAGGATAGCCTGACTGGAAAAGAGGATGACATGTAGGCGATTCGCTTTTGGCCACTGCTTCTAGGATTAAGGAGTCTGGCAGTAGATAAAAATGAAGATAGAAAAATAGAAGAGGGGAATGCAAAATCTGTCCAAATCCTTTCTTCCTGTGTTTAAAAAATAAATAAATAAATAAGATCGTAGATTTTTGTGTCCAACTTAGTACACATTTCGGACAGTCTGTTCCCAAAGGCTGATCAGTTTTCCTATATTTCATTCCTTCTCATGTCGCCACTCCGGCACTAATACCCACCGTCATAGCGTCTTTAATACATGCTATGGCGTTTTCATTCAGGACTGGTGTAGTAGTATCAGCGGTGTTGTCATTGTAGGTGTTGTGGAAGATTTTTTTTTTCTGTTTTGCGAAATTCGGATCACTAGGCTTTTCACTACCTTACCCCGGCATCGAACTCCCGTACTTTGAAACAGCAGCCAAGATCTGGAACCACTCAATTTCCCTGGAATAAACAAAGAAATCATAACAATCCGCTAACTTGTGTCTTAGTATTTGTCGGTCATTTTTGGAGCACATGTAATGGGTCAATATAGTCAGCGTGCGTCCCATCCTCCACAGTGTACTCGGAGTCAGCAGTGATACAGGAAATTCAGAGCTGTTCTACCATCAGCACATGTACGGAAAACCTGTTATTGTTAGATGTGATCATGTTCTGTTATCTGCTCCTTTATAGAACACCTGTAATTATGAGATGGTACCAGCCTGCATCCCACATCCCAGAGTGCAGTCAGCAAGGGGTAAAGAGAAGATGTTTATGTTTTTTCTCATATAATCAGAATCATAGTATAGCTTTTATCGGCAAAACTAGGGTCTTGTTTACACCTCTCCACTCTCCGTTTTATTAATACTGTTCTCATTCCTGTTCGGTAGGGGTTCAGTACGCGTTGCTTCTTCTCTCTGCTTTCTGGGGTGTCTGCTGACCACGTGGACCCTGACGATATGCGATTGAACCTACTGTATGCATGTTGCTTTGGCGATTAGGTTAATTTTATTCTTGATACAGTATGATGATTTGTTGCTTCTGAGTGTGAAGGGCTCTATCTTGTGCTTCATAAAACACACACACACACACACACACACACACACACACACACAGTACTAGCCGTCTCGCACAATTTCTCACACAAATATTTACAAACACACACATACTGATATCCACACTTACCCACTTGCTCGATCACACTCATAGTTTCTCTCTCTCTCTCTCTCTCTCTCTCTCTCTCTCTCTCTCTCTCTCTCTCTCTCTCTCACACACACACACACACACACACACACACACACACACACACACACACCACGCACATAAACACACAACACACATTCACTCATTCCCTCACACACACACACACACACACACACACCACGCACATAAACACACACACACATTCACTCATTCCCTCACACACACACACACACACACACACACACACACACACATACACACACCACGCACATAAACACACACACACATTCACTCATTCCCTCACACACACACACACACACACACACACACACACACACAGTTGATCTAACAATACTTGCTCTCGCTCGCTCTCTACTCTCTCTCTCTCTCTCTCTCTCTCTCTCTCTCACACACACACACACACACACACACACACACACACACACACACACACACACACACACACAGTCTCTGTCTCTCTCTCTCTCTCTCATCTAATAAGAGTGCAAGTTGGAGGTGTAGGGAGTGGGGTGAGGGTTGTGGGAAATGTGTGAGTGTGGGAGTGGGCGAGTGGGATGTGTGGAGGTAGTAGGTGTGGGGAGCGGGAGTAGGTGTGAGGAGCAGGAGTGGGAGGTGTGAGGCAGTGGGAGGTGTGGGGGGTTAGGAGGTGTGTTGAGGTGGGAGTGGGAGGTGTGTGGGGGTGGGAGGTGTGAGGAAGTGGGAGTGGTAGTATGAGGTGTGGAGTGGCAGTAGGAGGTGTGGGGAAGTTGGAGGTGTGAGGAAGTGGGAATGGCAGTGGGAGGGGTGGGGGAGTTTGTGTAAGGAAGTGGGAGTGGGAGGTGTGGTGATTGAAGGATGTATGGAGGTGGGAGCTGAGCATGTGTGTGTGTGTGTATGTGTGTGTGAGAGAGAGAGAGAGAGAGACAGACAGACAGACAGAGAGAGAGACAGAGAATCATTGTAAGTCGGAAGGAAAGGGGTAATTTAACCTATAGTTAGGAAACCATTACTGACAGTTAAAATATCTTAAAGAAAATTGCTTTCGTAATTTACAGAACTAGAGTGGCACTCAATACAGCGCATACCTCCGCAATCATCATCCATGCAATATTCACTGAAAAAAAAATTACGAAAATTTCGAGAAACGCCCTATCTCGCAATATTAAAGAAAGTGAAAAAAAAAAAAAAAATCCTGGATCCGCACCTTTATCCGGATCCGCACCAAAAATTTAATGGAGTCTCTTCTGGGACAAGGCCCATTCTTCTAACAAGTTTCGTGGAAATCCGTCCACTAGTTTTAGTGTAATCTTGTTCACAAACCAACAAACAAACGGATAGGGGTGAAAACATAACCTCCTTGGTGGAGGTAATAAGCCATAGGAGAAATATATACGCTACTCTCCCTCCCCTCCTGATAAAATGATCTTAGTTACTATTAGAAATTGATTTTAAGTCTGTTTATAAATCTTCGCAGTTCCTCAGTTCACCTAGGTTTGCGTATCTCTGTCCTCTTTCCTTTGCTAAAACCGCTTGAGGCGTGCTTGCATAGCTCCCACCTGGAACTAGTGGTAAACGTACGGAAAGACCTTGTCAAGAGGTGTATAACTAGCGAAAAATGCCTAATACTTCGTTATTCATCCACCAACGCATAACGTACTGTACACTGTCCACCATGTTGTCCTGAAATCGCTGGAGGCAATTTTGCTACGCTCCCACTTTGAACGACCTAGCAGAACCAAGGACAGCCCTTTGCAGAGCAGAGAATACTAACGAAAACGCCTCCATTGCACGTGTTTCTTCCGACAGCGCACTTTAAGTAACGTACAATTTTTTATAAAGGCCGATTATAGCCAGGTGCAAAAGCAAGGATGGGTTTGTAGCGAAAGGGCATGCTTGCTACTTCGTCCTTGTTACCGTCGACCTGACAAAAGCATGATAAGGCTCCCTCAACGCTGAATAACAAACGAAAATGCTTCTGATATTCGTAATTCGTCCGCTAACACAATTAGAACAACGTACAAACCTCTACGAAGGCCTAATCCAAGGAGCAAGGGCTGGGGAGGGTTTGTAGCGAAAGAGTGGCTGTACCGAGCATGTTAGCATTAAAATGTGCGCTTCTGTTTACACTTGGCCGTGTTTCCAATGGCCTCTGTCCTCTAGTGTGCTGTAGAATAACGTGGAAATTCATAAAGTTGTGAATGGTGTTGTGTACATCAATTATCAGCCAAGGGGCAAAGTAATGTAGCACCTATTTTACCCCCTCGCTTCTCCCGCTCTCCTCTCCTCTCATCCCTCCCCCTCCCTCTCTTCGCCTGGCTGCCTGGGACGGGTATTTCATTCGTTTAATTTGCAGTATAGCGCTGCGGTTCGGTTAAGGTGGGTTTGGCGGAGTTGGAGTGAGATTTTGATTACCGTAGCTTGACGCTTTGCCTCGTGGAAAAACTGAGAAAACCATAGTATTGAAAGCATAGCATGAAGAGAACATTAAGCGGATGCTGGATGATAAAATTTTATCGTGTGTGGATGAGCGTCTCTTTCCCTTTCTTCTGTGCTTACGTTACCCAGAACGACTCGAATAAAATACCTTAGTAAACATAGATTGCCGAAAAAAGGACTCCCCTCCGATTTGAGAGCATTGTGGATGATTTGAGTGGCGTGTCCGGCGGTGGGTGGCAGCCAGCGACCCACGTGGTGACGTCATGGTCACGTGGTACAAATGGAGAACATGCAGGCGGAGCTCTGGGGCTCGTAGAGAGAGTGGAAGGCTTTCATTCAACACGTGTACGATTTGGCATTCCAGGTGGTGAAGGCTCGTACATGGGTGATCAAGGTAAGTCGTTATATAGCACAGTTATTAATTATAGCATAAAATCCGGCGTGGAACAGCGAGTGACGGGAATATCGACGGAATAGTGTAGCCGGAGTCGTGTGTGGCAGCGAGTTTGTATGTGTGTGTGTGTTGTGCGCCACACGTTGCTCCACCGTTCCCACCTCTCCCTCTTATCTTCTGTGTCCATTTGGTGTATAATATCAGGACTCTCGCTTGTTTTATGTGTCCTCTTTACGTATCGCACCTTTCTGTGGTGTTAGTGGTTGTTATTTAGCAGTTATCGCTAAAGATATTGACTTGATCACAGCCAGCCGAGTTCACAGACAGGTTGCTCGCTGTGGACAGGCAGTTGACGCCCGCCACAGAGAGAGGGCGGACGTTTCTTCTACTTGTCCACCGATTCTTCCCTTACTTTGTGCCCACCACATGCCCGCAGTGTGTTCCCGTTACGAGTGATAATTTTCCTGTTTGCTTCACATGAAAGCGCTGGTACATCCGTGTAAGTGGATTTCGTGTGTGTGATTTAAGCTAAGTTATCCCTTCGTTACTGCTTCGTTACTTGGTGTGACTACTCATTCAAGGATACTGGAGTTACCATAGCAAGATGGCCGACACTACCAAACCTTAGATCCCATGTCATTGTATGTATATATGTAAAAAAAAAGGAGGGGGGATATTAACCTAGTTGTTAGTTTCCGGTGTGTTTGTGTGTCTAGAGGGAGGGCTATTGAGTGTAGCGTTTGTGTGTGTGTGCGCGCGTGTGGTGAGGGGGGGATGTGATGATGTCCAAGTGTGGGTGTGTTTAGTTGTGTGGAAGGATATGCTCTCGTTATCTTCCTGTGCAGAGATACGCTGACGAATATATTAGTTAGGCCCGCACTATCTTACGTTTTTATTAATGTTTGTTGGATCGAAGGTGCTTTGCGTGGCCCATAACCTGCATCACATAATTTTGCCGTATGCTAACAGACCACAGGGGGCCTAAGACATCCCCAGTTTTGCATATATTGACATGTGTACACGTATGTGTTTGGTAACAGTGCTTCAGAGCTCATAGAGCACATGTGTAGAAGGGGGGTATATCGTTTTGACCCCCCAAATTTGTATGTTTTTCTGTTATATGTTGTATAAATTGTGCTTCAGATTCGTATTGCAAACTTATCCATTCCCAAATTTGTGTCTATGTAGAAGCCTGCGTTTTGGCTTCGTGTTCGTATATAATGTGGGATTCAGAGTAGTAAGACAGGTATATATACTGTATCTTGAGACATTCAGAACCTCCAAAGTAGTATGTCGGTTTTTGTTTACATTAATTTTTTTTTTGGTTATAAATTATGCATCAGGTCCGTAAAATGTTATATTCTACTTGTATGTTTTTGGTGGCATTGGCCTCCCCATCAGGTCTTTTTTTTTTTTTTTTATAGAATATAAGACGTTTTTACAGGGAAAAAACACGATTTTATTTATGTAAGGAAAATCCTCGAACCAAAGGAGTTAATGAATGCTATATATAAAATTCCCCCTCCGTTCAAAAGCCTCCCTCAAGCGTATTAAAACTATCCAGATAGGAAAACATCTCTGGTATCGAAGGGTTTAATGTTTAGTCCGTGTTCTCGTCGGTTGAGGAAGCTCCTATAACACCTTTTCCCAAGCTATTTATTTTGCCCATTTGACCTATATTGCGATTCTCTACATGAATAACATAGTCATATCAAAAAATGAATTGCTAAGGAACAGGTGGTAGGGAGCTTCCTAAACCGACGAGAATACAAGCCAAGATCTAACCTCTCCAGTTCATGCAGCGTCCTGGGAATAGTGAAATCGTTTGGAAATAGTAATAAATATCAAAGGATGGCCTGACTGTGGAGAAGTTTGGAATCCCAAAAAGTTGCCTTGCTCATGTTGTGCAGTTCTAAGAGGTTTTCTTAACGCCTCTTCCTTGGCTTTTGTATTGCACATTGCTCCTCGGGAATCTCATGATGCAAACTGTGTCGATGGTAAGACAATACAGGGAGCTGAGAGTTTGCTCAGGTGTAATATGCAATAATAGCAAGGAAGCGGTGCTGCGACTCCTCGTATTCCACCTAGAATACGACTGTGTGTACGTTCATTGTGGAAACTTATTTTCTATTGGGCATCGTCTAAAACCAAACGTCACGCCCGCCATATTGGATTTTCACCACCTGAGTTTGGACTCGGAGAGGGGGTCACTCCCTCCAATTCATAGACCAAAGTATCCCCAAGAAGTGGTATTGATTGATAGCAGGGCTGTTTCGCAACCCTGGGGAGGTGGAGAGTGCGTCTGATGCGGGAGGGCAGGTAGATCGTTGAAATTAATCCCACCTGATGGGGACAGATCCAGTATTCCAGTTTATTCCGGCTAACGCCAGATTATTCAGCAGAGAGAGAGAGGAGAGGAGCCTAGGAGACTAACACCAGACGATTTTATTCACTTGATAATTGGCCCCGTATTCTCCTCGGTTAAATGAACTTAAGCTCCCAAACACCTTTTCCTAAGCAAGTTACTTTGTTTATTACACCATACTGTCCATTTCTGTTACATGAATCCTTCCAGTATCACCATACTTTAATGTGCGAAAGGATATTAACCACCCAGATCCAAAAATAAATCACCAAGGAAAGTCTAAAGATGATTTTTCCTGTATAAAATACAGGTTTCTCTCTTCACCAAGGAAAGTGTTGTACTCTTCGCCTGAAATTGTCATCTATCTTGAATGCCAAGCTGCAAGAAATTAATAAAATATGATGCTAGTCACGAGGGAGTGCTGTGGAGATAATGTATAGCCATAGTGTTTTCACTGACTGATTACATAAGCTGCAAAAGGACATCTGGGCCTATTAAAGTGAGTGAAGTATAGTAAGTTTCATAACCGCACGAGAATACCGCCCTTGGAGTGCGAGTATTGATGTCTGGTACCCTTTTTGGTCAGGACAACTCTTGCTCTTCTCCAGCTGACCTCACACTGATATTCAGCTGAGTGTGAGGAGCCTTAGTATGAGGTCTAAGTAGTGTATTGTTAATACGGATACCGGTACTAATTAACCCGTGCATGATAGGCAATTCAAGTACTCTATTCCAGCCAACGACAAACTGTTCCCTTCAGCCGAGAGTATTGAGAACTTGAATTGGAGGAGTGTTCTGTATTTCAGATGTAAAGAAATTAGTAGTTGAAACTTATAGTACATAGTAGTTGTGTAGTTGCACTTTACAGTTCAATCAGTTGTGCGGATATATCAGGAAAGATGGAGTTCTGTGATAGGTGACGTGGCGAAATGCAAAAGCCGGTTGGATGTTGTCACTGCGATATCTCTCAGGGTGATTTTATGAGGCTTTGGAAAAATCTCCTAATGAAGGGGCTTAACACTGGCTGCTATTGCTCTCAAGCTGAATAAAATAGTCTGGCGTTAACCGGAAAAGAATATATTTACTGGAGTTGCCCCGAGCTTGAGAGGGTTAATGAACGAGATTGGAAATCCGGGTGAATTTTGTCACTGCGATGTCACATATTGATCAGTCTACCACTAGGCGATAATATTCAACTTGGGGAAAGATGTCTGGTGCTGATAGGGTGGATTAAGATCATACAGAGTATTAAAACCCATCTAGTTCGTCCCCAAGCAAGAACTTCAATAATAATAATAATAATAATAGTAATAATACCGGTGTGTCATGGGATGGAAAGGTTTAAGACCATTAACTCGTAAGAATGTATTGGATGCAAATTGTTTATATGTATAGTAGGTCACGTAACGTTGTGTTTGTGCCTTTTTACCCCATACGCAGGTGGGCATAAATAATTTTGTACTGTATTGTTAATTGTAATATCAACGATTCCCAGGAGCTTTGGAGGGCATCGTAGAAGTGGAGGGGTTGATGAAAGCTTTATCTGACCCCTCCAGCTCCTACGTCTCTCCTGACCTTAAAATAAGAGTCATCAAATTTCAAGAACCAAAAAATGAGGAACGTAATGCAACGGGTTAGCAGTGCAGTTGTTCAAAAAATACAGTATGTATATCAAGTTAAGGTGTGAGAACTATATCCAGTTTAAGAAGTTTAGTTTCTGGCGTGCCATTGTGAACGTTTCTTCTCGTCTGGAGTGGTTGCGTCATCATTCTTTCCATGCCAGTTCATAATTTCATTCCTCTATTGTGTGATTCGGGTGCCTCATCATCTTTTATCATTAATACGGTAAGGTAGGCTATAAATCTTTCCTGACTTGTTTCTCTTTAAAAATTCTTGTTATCCCTTAAGTTTAATACGGCCCATCCCGTCCAGTTCAATCTTTGTGGACATTTCGACACCACCTATCCTTTCCCATTCCCCGACCTCCTTATCCCTGTCCGTCCTGCTCCTCCCCAAGGACTATACTCCTGTCCCCATCTCCCCCCCCCCTCGTCTTTGAATCTTATGGTCAGTTGCAGCCACTCTCACCCCTTCAATACGTTTGTTGTTTTCTTACCACCGCCAGGTGATTATATTCACCGGAGAGATCTTCAGTGAACCCATGAATTGCCATTTTATTATTATTATTATTTTTTTTTTTTTTTTTTTTTTTTTTTTTAGTCTGGCGATATAATGTAGTTTGGGAGACATCTCGGACTGAAGACGGTAAGTTGCCTACGAAACATTTTCTCTAAACAAAAAGGGGAGTGTGTCTAGGATTTCCATTTGCGTGTGGGGGGTAGTCTTCTATACCCAAATCCAGTAGCTTGTGGGTGAATCATCGTGCATTATCTTTCACACACACACACACACACACACACACACACACACAGGCCGAGCAAGAAAGCATCTGCGTTTGTGTATTCACTATTTGACCTTGAGAATGCCTCGGTGATGCTCTAACGAGTTTTGTGATTTCCCAACTATGTCAGTTTTGACTCAAGAACACAACCTTTCCTTCTCAATAAATCCAATTGTTGACGTTAACAATATGGTACGGTACGGACCCCTTTCCTTTTCCTTCAAGAGAGACAGGGGGAGAGAGAGAGAGCAGTACATTGTTAAATTAAGTAAAGGAAAAGCAGAAAATATGTTGTGTGCGGATGTTGTTACCATTTATACACCGGTAAGAAGAACTATGGCAAATAATAACCAGAATTACTGCTTTACAAAATACGATTCTGTACCAGAATGAGAGGTTGTAGAGTGTACTGGAATTGCTTCATTTGCTTGTGCTTAGCCTTCAGTCTGGCACTTCAGTCTACATCGTTGCAAATCATATCATGCAACATTCAGACAGTGAATTTGCAATGTTGACATTGACACTGGAAGACACAATAGTTTGTTCATACATAACTTGGTAGAGATTTTCATCCATTGGCAGTGATATCCCTTTGGTCATTTTCATCTCAGGGTTCGAGGTGGAGAGATGGCAGTTTTAAACCAGGTTAAAGTTGATAGAGTATAGTTGATGCATGGGGGAAGTATGGATATTTTTGAAAGGTCATTGTGAGGAAAGAGGATTCTGGTATACTGTAGAGTTGATCCTAATACAGTACACGAATATTTAGAGTTTGGTGCAGTTTTGTTGAACGTTGATGGTTTGACATAAAAAAGATTGAAGAACAGAAGTTAGATTGGGTACCTGATGGATCTGGGTAGGGAAGACTGAAGGCTGAAAGTTAGATCTGGTGCTGGATGGTTTGACATGAGAAAGTGTGGAAGTTATATTGGGTGCTTTTGATGCATGGAAGATTGAAGGATGCAGGTTTGGCTGGATATGTAATGGCTTGACATGAGAAATATTGAATGATAGAAGTTGGGTTGAGTGGTGGATGGTTTGATTTGGGAATTAAAGGATAGAAGGGGGAGGACTGAAGGATGGATGGTTTGATGTGGGGAAGATTGAAAGATTAAGTTAGATTGAGTGAGTGATGGCTTGATATGAGAGGGATTGAAGTATTAAAGGCAGATTGAGTTAGTGGGAATAAAGTGGGCACTTGATAGATTGACATAGAGAAGTTAGGCTGGGTGCCTTTTTGATGGGAGAGATTGGAGGTTAGAATTTGTTACAATATTTGCTTAGTGTAAAATGGTTAGATAAATTTTCTTCAGGCAATGGGAGTAGTTTGGCATGTTATCATTTGGCTCTTTATTGAAAATGTTTGATGAATAAGGTGTAAATCATCAGATGTGGCATATCACCTGTCACCAGTGCCAAAGTTGTATTCAAGATACAGTAGGCTACACTATATCCTGAATATCAGTTGGTGGTGGTTTCTCTCTCTCTCTCTCTCTCTCTCTCTCTCTCTAAGATGAAGTGGAAGATAATAGTTATGCACATTGTTATTATTATTATTGGAAAGAATGAAAACCACCTTGTTATTGTTAGCATATACTTACCAGTAATCAGAGTCAAATTAGAATTTATATTATTTACAGATGAGGGAAAAGCAGTACAGTATATTGTGTGTTGCCCTTCATCTGTGTGCACCCATCTTTGCCTGCTGATGGTCATATGACATCTGTGATGGTTGTGAGTAGGTTCCACAGTCATGCTGTTCTGGCTGAAAAAGCCCACAGATTCTGATCTTTGTACCTTCATCAGCATCTGACTTTAAAAATTTGGAAGGCAATGGCTGGCTGCTGGCAAGGCAAGGGTGTCGTGGGGGGTAGTTATGGCTCCAGCGCTGCAGCGGTGCCATAGCAAGTTAAGTGGTGGGGGCAGGGGGATATCTTGGACCAGGCAAAAGACTTTTCATTTTGTTTTTATCCAGTTGACCTTGATGTCTGGGGACACTGGAGAGCCTGACCATTGCCACATAGCCTATTCAGGATGTGGACAAACCTTTGCCTTATACAGTCAAAGAAGTAACACTTGTCCCAACTCTGTCCAAAGAAAGTTTATAAGTGTTGAAATATGGTGAAAAGCTAGTGTGAGTTTCAGATGGTTTGATTTTTCCACTATGTGCACTGTTTATCAAACATTGGGAAGATACCTGTGCCTCTGTCTATAGGATTGTGAGTGCCTGACAGTCAAAGTGGTTATATGGTGGATGGCTGACACATTATGAGAGGCAGTCTGACAGATCCTGCTGATATGCATGCAACATCTCTATGCTTTGTTGATGTCGGTGCTCAGGATAGAGATGTTGTGCTGAGGGATAGCCTTACCTTTGAACATGTCTCAAATGGTGGCTACTGCAGTAAGTCAGTGGGAAATCACTATTGCATGTGTCTTATCAGGGGTAAAGTTCACTTGCCAGTTGGTTCCCCACTCTGATGGTTGCCAGAATATTGTTAAAGTCCCCAGCTTCTTGTTGTCCATCCTCTCAGTTGTATGAGAGAGTGAGTGCAGTCATCAGCATAGGTAGATAATTCAGGGTGTTGATGAATTAGTTCATCTGTAAAGATGTTTCATGGAATCAGCACATGAACTGGTTCTAGAGTCACATACTCTAAGCACTGCTTTCACAGTGGAGAGGTCTTATTAATATTTAATGCTGATTAAACAATATTATTTTTAAAACTGTCCAGTCAGATGGATTATTTGTCTGCTTTCTTAAGCATAAAGCAATACAGCTTTGCATGCAGATTTAAAACCAGAATAAGGAAAGGCATACGCTGTACCTACTTGCATATTATGTGAATGTAGTAGAGTAGATTGACTTATATTGCTTGTTGTATTGTTGAGCATGTTCTAAAGATCTGTTAGGGTCATGCATTGTTATGTAATGATGTGAATTATTTTAGTGTAATTTTCAAGATGTATTGATTTTGCATTTCTATAAAATGTTCAATAACTGTTGCTGTTTGACTGTTATAAGGTAGGTAGTGTCTGATATGCAATTTTGAACTGTATTTTACAACTACTGTTGATGGTTCATTTTTCTTTTCAGTTGGATGTCTGTTTTAAAATCATAATTAATTTCTTTGCTTTTATGTTTGTGGTTCATTACAGTATTAGTGATAGTTTCATTTATTTTGTTTTTAATTTTATCAGACGTGCTGCAAACTGCGGAGAACAGGTATTATAGGTATTTTCATTCATGTTTCAGATTTTGGATGAGTTCAGCTGGGAGCAATAAGTTATGGAGAGTAATGATCCAAGCACTGTTAATTCATTGGAACCAGGCTCTGGGGAAGCCTCACAAGATGGTTCAGAGGTTTCAAAGACCAAGCCAGACCCAGATGAATTCAGTCTGAACAGAACAAATACTCTTCTTGATGAACTTATTCAGACTGCAGTTAAGGGGATGGGAGAGACTTCTGATGAGGAAAGTAAAGGGAGCAAGAGTGCCAAGGGAGAGGAGGAGGAAGATACAGAGGGGGACAAGAGTAAAAAAGAGGAGAGTGTCAAGGGTGGTGAGAGTTCCATAGGGGAGGAAAGTATAGAGGCCAGTGATGCTAAAACTAATGCAATTGAAACAGCCAGCAGTAGCAGCAGCCATGAAACACAGAGACACATGTTTCATTTAAGTGATAGCATGAAGAAGGGTCTCTCCATGTTGGCCTTTCCCTCAAAGACCACCTCGCGAAAGAAGGGCATCACCTCCTCTCGCAGTACGTCAAACTCTAGAATTACCATAGGGGAAGCCCTGGAAAAAGCTCAGGATGTCAGAAAAACAATGTCACATATCTCGGCGAACCGCCCAGATTCTGTTAAGGGGAATGTGTTTGGTAATTCACCTGGAGGTCAGCTTTCTAGTGACTTTAAAGTAGCCAAGGGGGAAGTTCAATCACAGAGGCTGTTGGCAACAGGAAGGGAGGAAATGGAACTGTTTCACAAAGCGAGGGATTCAGGGTCCAGGTTTGGGGAGAAGGAGAATATGTTAAGTAGCAGCACAGTCCCCCCTCACAGCATGGCAGCTGAGGGTTTCAACACAGATAGCGAGGCTACCACAAGCAGTGAAGGTACGCACACTCCTGTCATATAAAACATATCCAGATATAAACTGCACAAAGTACTATTAACCCCTTGAATCAGGTGACACAGTTTATTCTTGCTGCATCTAGACAGTGCTACAGCGTTCAACTGTGGAAAGGCCTCTTTGTTTCAGTGGTCCAGCTCAACTGAATGTGAACCCAGTGGATTGCAGGTTGAAGTTGCCTTTTTTTTTTTTTCCTGCAGTCCACCAGCCTCTGTTCAGGGCATACAGATGGAGTTGAGGAACCATTGTATAACTGGGTAGTGGAGTTTCTTGGTTATACAGTATTGTTGCCACCATGTGAAAACATCCCTCTCCAGTACTTCCTCTCCTAGTGAAGGGGTTTATTAATCCTATATCCTACCCCTCCAGTTGAGAAGGTCTATCCTAAGCAGAAATAAAGTCAGGAAGTAGCAGGACTTAAATTCAAAATTGTCCCTGGATTCAATGGGTTAGTTTCTACCTTCATTGAATGATTAGGTTTATGCAGTTTGGGTAAAGTATTGAACCCCCTTCAGTTTGATGATCTTTTGTTTGAGTCTTGCTGTATCTGAATGATTTTATTCTTCATCAGAAAACATCAGCATCATTGTCATCATCAGCATCATTTGGACCTCCTTTCCCACCCTAGGGCAGGGTGAGGAGTAGCAGTGTCCAGACAGCCCAAGTTTGCCCAATTCAATAGGCCACGCTTCCATTCACTCACCAGTCGAACAGGGCAGTACTCCCGAGGTTGATGGCAAGCTGGTGATAGGGAGAGCTGGAGCTCCCGTTTCACCAGCCCCCAGGACTTGATCCTGACCATCTCCCTTTTCTGAACATTTTCAGTGCATTCATTTACACAGAGAGTAGGCCAGCTCTCATAATACCTCTGCCTTCAACTGTCTACACCACACTACTGTACATGCGCATAACATATCACACCTTCTATTCACATCTTTAGTAATGGCTGCTGCAATCTTACAATCAAATGAGGTGGTACCTCGGATTGCCACCACCGGCAGGGTAGGGCTGGAGTCACAGGGTCCTCCCGGTCGTCATCAAGCGACTGTGCCGGCAGCAACTGTTGCTCCTATCAGAATTCTTTCATTCCCCGAACTGCATCTCTTTGGAACTCGCTTCCCCAGAGTTGTTTTCCTCCAAATTTCAACCCACAACTGTTCAAGTCTAACTGTTACAGATATTTTATGAATGGAGGACACCAGTAGTCTGGTGTATGGATTTTTTTTTTTTTTTTCCCCATTTGTTTTTCCTTCCTCCATTCTGTTATTTAAAAAAAAAAAAAAAAAAAAGCCCATGGAATCCTGGCTCCATCAGATAGGCCAAAACATATTTCTCCACATTCTGTAGCTTCACATGCACCTATCTGCTGGAGCCAGTCCAATTGCTGTCACGTTAAAAGGGGATGCCAAATCCCTGGTTCTGCAGTTCTTTGCACATACTGTAATTCATCCGGCCAGCTTGGTCTCTTGTCAGTCCCTTAGCCTCACCAACATCCTTACCTTTCTTCCTCACACACTCACCCACCATATCCCTCCACCTACTTGGCCTACTTTGCCTCCTCCCTCCTTCAAATTCTCTCAGATATACTTTTTCACCACTCTATTGTCATCCGTTCTTTCCACACTACCAAACCATCACGGTACTTTGTCTTTGATTCTGGTGTCCACAGACTTTCTCACTCCACATCTTTCACAAATCACATTATTCCGTATCCTATCCACTCTCTTTACTCCACATACATTCCTCAGCAGTGCCATCTCCACTGCTCTTACTCTTGACTTTTCATTTTCATGTCACACCATGGTATGTTAAAGCTGGCACTTCATGTAAGCCTTGTGCAGCTGCAACCCTCAAGCCTCTGTTGTTTATCAAGGCCTTCACAGCACCAGCTACTTTCCTTCTGTGTGTCACTCAACTTTCCATTTCTTTTGCTCATTTTCCCCTCTTTTCTGTTGCTGTACCCAGGTATTTGAACACTCTCACCAGTTTCAGTCTATCTCCATTCACTGTAACATCACACTTGGAGTCACCTTCTCTATCAATAACCATCATTTTTCTCATTTGTACATTTACTCTCAAGGCACGATGCTCACAGACATCTACAAAACACTGTACTGGTCCACCAAGTTCTTGTCTGGTGTTTCCATGTAGCAGTGCATAATGAGCATACAACAAATACAGTATGAGACATTCCATCCATCACCATATATTGCCAACACCATCATCTCCATTACTCGTGTTTTTACTTCTCTCATCGCCTTATTCATGTATATATTGAACAACCATGGGGACATGACAACCTTGTCACACATCCTCATTGATCGTGAACCAATCACTTAGGTGCCCATTTACCCATACATATGCCTGACTGCCATCATAAAAACTTGACGGCACCTAGCCGCTAACCATCTACACCATATATGCTCAGAACCTTCCAGAATCCTTCTCTGTCTACTCTGTTGTATGCTTTTTCCAGATCCACAAGTGCCATAAACACCATATGGTCCATCTCACACACCTTCTGCACTATCTGTCTTACTGCAAATATTTGATCCACACATCCTCTGCCACTCCTAAAGCTACCCTATTCATCACTCACCGGGACATCCATCTCTCTTACTTTCTCTATAATAAGTCTATCTGTCTATCTATAGCCCGACACCCTAATCCTGCAAAGGGTGGCTGCAGACAAAACACCTCCAAGTCGCTCTGTCACCCACCATTTGACTACCCTCCCCCCAACTCACATTCACTCCCCCCTCCCTCATATACCCCTCAACTCCATCCCTTCACCTCATCCTCGGTCTACCCCTCCCTCTCCCTCCCTCTCCCTCCCTCCACCTCACCTACATACACCCTCTTTGTCAGTCTTTCATTCTCCATTTTCTCCACATGTCCAAACCACCTCACTGTATTTATCTTAATCTTCTCATCCACATCCACCCCACAACATTCCTTCACTTCTTCATTCGTCAACCTGTCCCTCCCTATCATTCCACATGCTCCTCTCAAGTAACTCATTTCCACTGCTCCCACTCTTTGACTTGTTCCCCTCTTGCAAGTTTCACGCCTCGCTTCCATACGTCAGGGTAGGGATCACAGTACTATCATGCAGTGACTTCTTAACTTCCATACTCACCTCCCTATTTCTCATCATTGCCTTCAGTGAACCAACAACCTTCCTTCCCTGCTGTACCCTTTCACGCACTTCTTCCCCCAACATTCCATTCTTACTCGTCCCACTACCCAAGTACTTGAATGCACTCACATTCTCCATATCCTCACCATCCAACCTCACTGTACATTCTGTGACTTCATTCCTTTCAAACACCGTAACTTTACTCTAGTTTACATTAACTTTCAGATTCCTCCTTACACAGTCCCAAATTCATTCACCAAACCTTGCAACTCCCATTCATCTTCACTCAACAATACTGTATCATCAGCAAACAGCAACACTGGAATCTTTCAAATCTCACCCTCATTCATTAGAGCCACCCCCACATCCACTGCCCTACCTTGCATCTCCTTTACAACCCCATCCATGTATATATTAAACAGCCATGGAGACATCACACAACCCTGTTTCAGTCCCACATTGAGATAAAAAAACTCACTTAGCTCACCATCCACTCGCACCGTAGCCCTAGCTCCTTCGTACATACTCTTCACAGCACTCAACAATTTCCCCTCCACTCCATATATTCTTAATACCTTCCACATACCTTGCCTATCTGTTCTGTCATAAGCTTTCTTCAAGTCCATGAAAGCAGCATACACTTTCTTTCCCTTCTCTAGATACTTCACCACTAAGCATCTTAGAACAAATGTCTGATCTACACACCCTTTTCCCTTCCTAAATCCCCCTTGTTCTTCTCCAACTAGCTCTTCTGTCATATGCCTAACCCTATCAATGAGTATTCTACCATATATTTTTCCAGTCACACTAAGAAGGCAAATACCCCAATGGTTACCACATACTTCTCTCTCCCCTTTTTCTTTGTATAAAGGAACAATTATACCTGATTCCCAGTCCTCCAGAACCCATTCCTCTTCCCAAGCCAATCTACATAACTTCCATATCCACTCTACTACAATCTCACCCCCATACCTCAGCATTTCACCACACACTCCATCAATTCCTGGGGCCTTTCCCATCTTGATCTTCTTCATTGCTTCCATTACTTCTGCCCTACTGATCTCTTCCTCCCTCTTTTCATCTCTTCTTCTCCTAGCCATTCCTCAACCAATTATACTCACACTGCTCTCACTCTCTACTTTCAACAAATCCTCAATGTGCTCCTTCCATCTCCTCAATTTCTCTCTCTTCTCCACCAACAATCTATTATTCCTGTCTTTCATTCCCCTACTATTTTCCCTTTAACACTGCCTTTCTTTCCTTACCTCCTTCCAAAACAATTTCTTACTCTCCCTCCATCTCCACTCAGATTCCTCCCAAATTCTTCATCCACTTTCTTCTTACTCTCCTTCACCAGTTTCTTCACCTCCCTTCTCCTGCTCACATGTACCTCTCTCTTCTCTCTCTCATCTTCTCCCCTACCTCTACTTGCTAGCCATTCACTATATGCCGTCTTCTTTTGTTCCACAGTTCATTTCACCTCGTCATTCCACCATGCTGTCCCTTGCACACCCCTGCACCTCCTCCTCACTCCACAAACCACCTCACACGCTGCGCCTATCTCTTCCGTGAATATCTTACATACATCTTTTAGCCCTTCCATCTGCTCCAACTCATACCTTCCCTATCTTTCTTCCACTATGCTCTTATACTTTGCTGTAATAAGTACTATAAAATAAATTTAGGAAAGTCATCTTGTATTGAAGAGCTTAATTATGGGAATGTTTAACCTTTCCAGTTTAAAAGTGTCTGAAGGTAAATAAGGTCATTTAGAAATAGCAAGAATAAAATGCATAGGTCATCTTTGGTCTGAAGCAGTTATGTACTCAGGCTTATATGGACTAAGTGGAACAAAGTTAAGTTTTAAACTACCGTATTTACTTAGAATATTGAAAAAATTTTATTCTGCCAGTTAGCATGTGCTTCATGTGACAGTTTAAAAGTATGCTGTAGTTTAAGTAGGTTTATTATATCCATTAAATTGTTGTACTATTTTTATTCACAAATACAGTATATATAATTGTGCATGATTTTGAGTATTAGTATTTAATAATTTTATTCTGTTTTTCTGATCGAGTTGGGCTGCACTTTCATCACTTTATTTTGAGCTATTATGTTCTCCACTCTGAGACTGGTTACTTTGAGTTATTTTCAGTTTAGAACACAAGTAAATTTGGAGATTGACAAAACTTGCTAAGAATCAGCAGTTTAATAAAAATACAGATTGCAGTAGTTTCATCACCTGTGTAAACAGGAATCTGCAAACTTAAAAAAATAAATAAATAACTTAAAAAAAAAAATCCTGTCAATGTAGTTATTTGAAGGCACATCTTCACTAAATTTCTCTCACTCTAACTGTCAGGATTAAGTAATGTAGTCCAGTGCCTCTACACTCCTGGTGAAGCAGTAAAGGATTGGATGACAGATACATGCAGCAGAAAAATACAATAACTCATACATATACCTTGGCCATAATTAAATATTTGAAGCTTTTATTTACAGTATAAGGCTTTGATAAAGCATCAAAGTACATACATGCAAATTTTATTTCTGGTCAAACCAAGGATATTTTGATAGTGCACTCATAAAGAAGGAACTCCAAACTGCCATATCCCAACTAGTATTAAAGTCTTTCATTATCTGAACAGTTACTTTTAAGCTGTGTTGTGTTATACAGTAGATACGTAGTCTTGTTGTGGGCCTGAGAATAACAACATATCATTAGAATTTCACCATAGCTCCATCATTTATATACTGTATATATATATTCACAAAATTCTATAGGTAAAAGAGAGCCCCTGGCAGGCAAGGGAAAGCCCTCAGCTACCTCGCGCCTTAAGCTGACTCCGAGGATGGGGGAACTGCTAAAGTTTACCTTCACTCATGAACACTTTCCTTCCTCGGTGCACATGGCTCGGCTGGCCAAAATGATGGGCGTGCAGTGGGTGAGTCAAAGGATTCAGTTTTGTTAGATTCTTTTAACATGATGGTATTGGACACCCATTCATAGAAACCATTTTACAGCCTTTTTCAAATTATTATTACTATTATTTCTTCCCACTTTTCCAGTTTTATCAGCATCATTCACCTCATGGTAGAAGCACTCATTTCTTCCAACTCTTTTTTTTTTTTTTTTTTTTTTTTTTTTTTTTACTGTGCTTTCAAATTAAAGAATGGAATTTTTGAAATATATTTTTTAATTATTTTAATCTAGTATAGTACAAAATAGTAGCTACCTGGCATTTTACTGATTAAGTGTAAATATTTAATTTGCAAGTCCTGTAGTGCAGTACTTTTTTAAGTGTTTATATATTTGTTTAATCACATGTGCTTTATTGTTTGCATGGTATCACTATGAATTCTTTCAGTCAGTTGTATTCTGATCTTTATTTACTCTTAAGTACAGCTTTGAATTGTCTTAAGCACAAGATTTTTTTTCTCTCTCTCTCTCTCTCTCTCTCTCTCTCTCTATTGCCAGATTTTTTAGTTTATTTTAGGAGAGTTTGCGGGGGCTGAAGGAGTTACGGTAATTGATAATCAGGTCATGGTACAGCCAGGCCACGTTAAACCCCTTGGCTGCATCATGCATATCATTTGGGTTGGCTGTAATGCAGTAGATTTGGAAAAAATTGACCTGATTCATTGCAAGAATTTTCATAGAATTAGTCTTTCTGCATACAACTAAAACATTTGGAAGATTCAAGGTGGTCTCATTTATATGTAATGACAAGTTGAAGACCTCTTGTTCTTGGCCATCTGAACATCAGCTGGCTGACTAGTGTCCAGGCTGATGTGAAATAGCCATCACCACCACTGCATGAAACAATGATCACATCATTCTGTGTCTGACCATTCATCAACCATAAAATGCCTCAAGTCATAAGGAATCACAGAAAAATTGAAATACTAGGGGAGATTCTCAGCAGTGTATATGCTCACTGATGTGAAACTGGACATGTAAATATCCTGTCATAGCTGTAAAGGTAGTGGAGGAAGAGTACTGCCCATGTATTGTCTGCATTGTAAAAGGTGGCTTGAAGTCCCCCCGTCTTGATATTGGTGAAGAGATGTGGTGATCCCTCCTCCCAGCACTTGTTTTGCAAACAGTCTTGTACCTCCTATGGCACAGAAATGGGATTATTTTATAAAGGGCTTCCTTTCATTTCATAGTCCTCTCCTGTATAAGATTAAAGGATTTTGTTGTGTATCAATCACTCCACTCCAGTGTATTTTTGTTTTTCTTTTTGCAAGAGATTTTTTAAATGGAGGAGATGGAGATTGTCTGCATTATCCTGTAGTATGAGAAGTCTTTCCAAAGGTGAATAAAATCAAGTGGTGGGAAGAACACAATAGATAAATACATCTTAAAGATTCAAGGAGCAAAATTCTGGTTGGGATGACGATGAATGCTATGTTCATTAGTGCTGTATCACTGGGTTTGTTGTGACTAATCTTTCCATTTAAGAATTTTTCAGCATAAAATTAATGTGTGCTCAACAATAGGTCATTGTGTTTAGTCCAGCTTGATTATTGACAGTATCTTCTATCAGTCCTTTTGTTATTCTTAGCTGAGAATACCTTTTTAAAATGTGGTGGTGGTGGTTCTCTTCTCATAATCAGTAGTATTCCTCTCCAGGTGTAAGGTACCATTTGGTTTAGTGATGTGAAGGAGTCAAGTTCTTAGCCATACACCAGGGATGTCAATCAGTCAACCACCCTCAATTGCTTCAGACAGCTGTAGCCTAGCCTGGGGTCTCTGAACTTCGCATAGGGTGTTATTGTTACATTAGCGGGTGGGGATGTTTGATAGGTCAGGATGCCGGTGATGAGGAAGTGTCGTAAATGATGTTGGGTAAAGGACTGCGGTAAAAGTCCCCCAGTCCGACCACCAATCTGAATATCCTGGTACAGTACTCCTAATTTGTCAAGGCGAAAATTTTCAAAATTTTCTGGTCTTTTTTTCAAATTTTCCTGGGCTTAACTAAGGATTTATTTGGCTTGGACTTGCTCTTTGACTTGGATGTACATACCTTCAACTATTCATCTACATTTCTATGCATTTCCAGTGTGTAAAACAGTAACCAATATCATTTGAAGCATTTATTTAATGATCGTGTACATATTTCTAATGTTTTCAGAGGTCTCTCTCCCAATAGTAAAAAAAAAAAAAAAGTCTGAAAGACCCTCATCCCCTGCCATTCAGATTACAGGACTTTTACTGTATGTACCTGCAGACTGATGTTTTTATTTACTTTTTTCTTGCTCTCTGGACTCTGACTCACTACATTCTTAGGTGGAAAAAGAGGTCTGAATGATGATGAGATGGCTAAGTGTAAGTGATTGAGCAAGAAAAAGGTAGCAAGACGTGGAAGTAAAAAAATAAATGAATGGTAGATCTGAGTGGATTAACAGCTAGTTTACATAGCTAATCTTAGTAGTGTGTGTGAGAGAGGGGGAGAGAGAGGTATCCATGTCAGATTATTTAGATCACTGAATATCCCTCGCAAGCTGGTGTATTTGTTTACCTGTGTATTAATTTGTACAGCCATGTTCTATGACTGTTTCAACACCGTGCTTCAAAACTGGTCATGTAAACCAGCCTTCAGTGTTTAAGTTCTTCAGTGGATGGATGTCTTTGTAGTTTATTATTACTGCTACCAGACAGTTTTATTTTGCTTAGGAGAGCATCCAGAAGTGAAGGAATTTGTGGAGGCTGTATACAGGGTTTCCCAGAACTTAATGTACTAACTTCAGTAGTTGATTGGCTGTTTTTGAGTGTTAAAATTAGCTCTGACCAAAGGGTCGGAGGTTTGAGTCCACCCAAGGGTCATTGGTAGACATCAGGAAGGGCATCCAGTCATAAAATGCTACACGCTTCAAAACCAAAGTCCAGGGACAACGTTTTAACTCTTAATAAAAGGGGGACACGGCCTAAAACTAAAAAATATTTATACTGCATATATATATATATATATGCAGATAAAACAAAAGTGATGATATCTAGGGTTGGTGGCGGTACTGTCAAAGACAAGGGAGAGTGGCCATGTGAAGTTTGCCACAAGGGCGTGGGAAGTAATTCCATCTTGTGCGGTGTGTGTGATAAATGGGTGCATAAGAGATGTAGTGGTATCAAAGGTAGACTGCGAGATAATGCTGATTTTATGTGTACGGCGTGCCGGGGTGAGCAGGTGGAGATCGTCAGACGTGAAAGGATTGAACTTGCTGGTGAATCTCTTGAGTGTGTGGAAGAGTTTTGTTATTTGGGAGACATGTTGTGTGCTGGAGGTGGGGCTGGAGCTAGCTCTGTGGCTAGGGTGAGAAGTGGTTGGAAGAAGTTCAGGGAGCTCTTGCCTCTCCTGACATTGAGAGGGCTCTCCCTATGTGCTAAGGGGTCTTTGTATGCAGCATGTGTTAGGAGTGTAATGCTGTATGGCAGTGAGACCTGGGCAATGAAGGAGGAGGACATTCGCCGGCTCAGACGTACAGAAATGACAATGATTAGGTATGATGTGCAGTGCGTCCCTGCGTCCAAGGCCTGGAGGGGCAGGGTTTACAATGAAAGAGTTGAGAGGTAGGATGGGACTGGAGTGTATTGGTGGTGTGATGAGGAGAGGTAGATTGAGGTGGTTTGGACATGTGGAGAGGATGGGGGATGATAATTGGGTGAGGCAGGTGAGAAGTGTTAATATTGGGGGTGGGGTTGTGAGGGGTAGACCGAGAAAGACATGGGACGAGGTCATTAAGTGTGACCTTAGGGTTAAGGGACTGAACAGGGAGGCTGCAATGGATCGTGCAGCATGGAGAGCCGCCATTAGGTGACCAAGGCCGACACATGCAAGCATGTTGGAGCCTTTAAAAACGAAAACGAATCAAGTGTGACCTTAGGGTTAAGGGACTGAACAGGGAGGCTGCAATGGATCGTGCAGCGTGGAGAGCCGCCATTAGGTGACCAAGGCCGACACATGCAAGGATGTTGGAGCCTTTAAAAACGAAAACGATATATATATATATATATATATATGTATGTATGTATAATATATATACACTGTATATGGCTGCCCTTTCCTCTCTTCCTTCCTTCCTCTTCTGTCTTTCTTTTCTTCTTTCTTACCTCTTCCTTCTGTCTATGGGTGACTGCACTGAGCGACAAGCCAAATGGTTTCTTGCACACTAGGAAACCGTTTACTACACTGGGTGGTAACCATGTAACCAAATTGTTGTGCCTGGTGGTTTAGTGGGTAATTAAGGTGTTCCAATCAGATTGAGCCGATGCAGGTTTATATCCAAGGGGTGGGTGGGGTTTATTGCTCACAAAATGCCACTAGAGGATGAGTGAGGCTGGTCACTCTCATCTTAAATGTCAGGACCAACTTGCCTAGCCCCGAGATCCTACGCTTCTTATGGGGCAACGCAGGATTAGATGATGATGATGCACTGTATATATACGACTATATATATATATATGTTTCGTTCGTTTCATTTTTAAAGGCTCCAACATGCTTGCATGTGTCGGCCTTGGTCACCTAATTGCGGCTCTCCATGCTGCACAATCCATTGCAGCCTCCCTGTTCAGTCCCTTGACCCTGAGGTCACAATGACCTCGTCCCATGTCTTTCTCGGTCTACCCTTCATAACCCCACACCAAATACTAACACTTCTCACCTTCCTCATCCAATTATCATCCCTCATCCTTTCCACATGTCCGAACCATCTCAATCTACCTCTCCTCATCACAGCACCAATACACTTCAGTCCCATCCTACCTCTCAACTCTTCCATTGTAAACCCAGCCCCCCCAGATCTTGCATGCAGGGATGCACTACACATCCACCTAATCATTGTCATTTCTGTACGTCTGAGCCTGTGAATATCCTCCTCCTTTACTGCCCAGGTCTCACTACCATACAGCATTACACTCCCAACACATGCTGCATACAAAGACCCCTTAGCACATAGGGAGAGTCCTCTCAATGTCAGGAGAGGCAAAAGCTCTCTGACCTTCTTCCAACCACTTCTCACCCTAGCCACAGAGCTAGCTCCAGCCCCACCTCCTGTACACAGGATGTCTCCCAAATAACAAAACTCTTCCACACACTCAAGAGATTCACCAGCAAGTTCAATCCTTTCAAGCCTGGCAATCTCCACCTGCTCTCCCCGACATGACACATAAAATCAGCATTATCTCGCTGTTTACCTCTGATACTACTACATCTCTTATGCACCCACTTACCACAAACACCGCACAAGATGGAATTACTTCCCATGTCCTTGTGGCAAACTGCACATGGCCATTATCCCTCATCTTTGACTGTACCACCATCAACCCTAGATATCATCGCTTTTGTTTTATCTGCATTTACCCTTAAGCCCTTGTTCTCCACTTCCTAAACCTTTCCTCCGCCTCCCTTTCGTACTCTGCAGTCAACACTAAATCATCAGCATACAACATCTGCCACGGGAGTCCGTTTCTGAAGTCACGTTAGAGGGCTTCAAGCACCGTGATAAACAACATGGGACTCAAAACTGACCCCTGATGCACACCAACATTCACGGAAAACTCATCACTCAAATCTCCATTCACTCTTACCTGGGTGCGAGCACCCACATACATAGCCATAACCACCCTAACCAGCCACTCCTCCAAGCCAAGTTTCTCATTGCCCACTTCACGACCTTTCTAGGGACTCTGTCAAAGGCCTTTTCCAAATCAACAAAAACAAAATACAGATCCCTTTTCTTACCAATATATTTTTCCTGAAACTGTCGAACAATGGATATGGCATCAGTGGTCCCCCTACGTGGCATAAACCCAAACTGCATCTCATCAATATTCACTCTTTCTCGAATCATACCTTCTAAAACTCTCTCCATTACCTTCACTATCTGATCTAAAAGCTTTATACCTCTATAATTTCCTCTTTCCAAGGCATCACCCATCCCTTTATACACATTTACAGTTACACTCTTCAGCCAGTCATCTGGGACAACACATCATCATCATCATCCAATCCTATGTCGCCCCACAGAGGAGCGTAGGAACCCGGGGCTAGGCAAGTTGGTCCTGACATTTAAGATGAGAGTGACCAGCCTCATTCATCCCTGAGTGGCATTACATGAGCAATCAACCCCAACCACCCCTTGGATATAAACCTTCACCGGCTCAGTCTCATAAATAATCATATTTATCAGGTCAGTGACTAACCTCACCCCTATATCTCCTGAGGCCTTCAACATTTCGGCAGTCAACCCAGACACACCTGCTGCCTTCCCCACCTTCATCCTGCTTATTGCCTCACTTACAGTAGCAGCATCAAAGGCCAAGGGCCAAACACTGGATCTGCTGGCTCCAAACCATCCCTGTCCCAGTCAAACTCCTCATTCAACAACTGGCTATAATGCTATCCCCATGCATCTTTAATATCCTCACTGTTCACCACTACCCTTCCTTCATTCTTCACACACTGCTGACCTATAATATCCCGATTATCCCTCTTCATCTGATTTGCCACCTTAAATATCATATTTTTCCTTTCCCTATGATTTAGGTTATCAAGTAAAAGTCTTTGTGACTCAGACTTCGCCCTGTATACCTCTCTTCTAGCCCTACGCTTGGCAGCCAAGTATTCCTCCTTGCTACCACCCTTCTTCCATTCCCAGAAAAGCCTTCTTTTCTCCATAACTGCAGCTTCTACACCCTCATCCCACCATCAAGTTACTTTATGTCTTGGTGGTCCTCTTGTTCAACTTCATATTACTTTAGTAACTCTCAGTATGTTGTTCTTGAGGGCTCTGTACTGTTCATTAACGCCTTTGTCTATGGCTTCCTCTTGAGCCACCACTCTCCTCATCTCACTATAGCAGGCATCCCTTACTTCTTGGTTTTCCAGCTTCCATATTTTCTTCCTAGGTTTGTAAGTCCTCTTTTTCATCACTCATTCTTTAAGCAGCATATCACAAATCAATAGTTTGTGCTGGTGCACAGACTCCTCACTTCCTATAACTTTAACATCCCTCACTAACCTCCTATCAGCCCTCCTAACCAGAAAATAATCTATCAGACTGCTATTTCCTCCAGACTCATACGTAATTAACCTGCTCTCTCTTTTCCTAAAATGTGTTGCACACAATCATGTCCGTTGCCTCCCCAAACTCGAGTATCCTTTCCCCTTCCGCATTCCTTATACCATACGCACATCCCCCATATATATATATATATATATATATATATATATATACAGTGCTCGTCAGAAGTATAGAGCGCCCTGCGTCCCTCCTGAGAAACAAACCTTTCAACATTGAAAAAACATATAAATAATGCATTTTATTTACCTTTAGTGCTTCGTAGGGTAGCCTTTACGTTTCTTCACGGACCTGAGACGTCTTGGAAGTGAAAGGGCGAGGCTCCTGAGGTGCTGTAGGGGTATTTTGTCCCAGGAGTCACGAATGGCGGCTTCCAACTTAGGCAGAGAGCTCACGTCTTTCCCTTGGAGACTCTTCTTTACGAGGTACCAGAGGTTTTCAATGGGGTTGAGGTCTGGGCTATTTCCTGGCCAGTCTGTCATGAATGATACCTCGCAGTCACGAAGCCAATTGGTGACCGATTTGGCCTTGTGAGCAGGTGCACCGTCCTGCTGAAACACTCGTGCACCTGTTAGCTCGAAGGAGTCTGGTAAATGATCACACAGAAGCTCCAGGTAAACATCCTGATTCACTCTGATGTTCTTGGGAAGTACAACAAGCTTCCCCAAACCCTTCCCTGAGAAACAACCCCATACCATGAGTGAATCAGGATGTTTAACTGTGCTTTCTACATACCGTGGGTCAAGTGGGTCACTACCTTTGCGTCGATACACACGTGCTCCTCTGTTACAGGTAACACTAAACGTTGCCTCATCAGACCACAACACTGACAACCATTGCTCCTCACCCCAGGTTAGATATTTATTAGCAAAGGAAAGCCTACGAATTCTCTGGCTCTTGGTGAGAAGAGGCTTTTTCACAGGCCTGTGACTTGTGTAACCAAGCTCATGCACCCTACGAGACACTGTTCTCACTGACACCTCACCAAACACTTCCGGGTTGCTCTCCTTAATTTTCCTTGCACTCACACGAGGATTAAACTCCACTGCACGTTTTAAAACATTAACAGACCTTGGGGAAGTTTTCCTAGGCCTACCAGACCGCGGTTTCTTTGTGGGAACTGCACCACTGTTTTCCTCCCGAAACCGCGCACACCAACGACGCACTGTCGATCGTGCCACACCAACCAATTCACTAATTTCCTTTGTCTGGTGGCCTGCCTCCTTTAGAGCAATGATCTGGGATATGATTTCACTCGATAGTTCACGGGTAGGTGCCATAACAAAGTTGTGAAGGCCAGAAAACTGCGGGACACTCGGTAAAAAATGGCGCAATTTGAGAGGGACACTCGGCGGAGTTCCTCTCTCTCAGGCAGCCCGTGGGCGACTGAGGCGGGAACCAACCAGCGCGTCGGAAGGCCCCAGGCTACCGTGACGTCATGCTCGGAGCTCAAACTTGTGGCTCAATTCTTACCCCCCAGAATGGGTGATTCTTTTTGGGCCATAAGTATTGCGCGCCTGGTGGACAACGCTGAATACTTCTGACGAGCACTGTATATATATATATATATATATATATATATATATATATATATCATTCATCATCCAATCCTTCATTGTCCCATAAGGAGTGTAGGAGCCCGGGGCTAGGCAAGTTGGTCCTGACATTGAAGATGAGATTGACCAGCCTCACTCATCCCTGAGTGGCATTACGTGAGCAATAAACCCCAACCATCCCTTGGATATAAACCTTCACCGGCTCAGTCCGATTGGAGCGCAATAATTACCCACTAAACCACCAGGCATCAAAATTTGGTTATATGGTTACCAACCAGAGTAGTAAATGGTTTCCTGTTGTACAGGAAACCATTTGATGTGTATATATATATATATATATATATATATATATATATATATACATCGTCTAATCCTGTGTTGCCCCATGAGGGGTGTAGGAGCCCAGGGCTAGGCAAGTTGGTGCTAACAAAGATGAGAGTGACCAGCCTCGCTCATCCCTGAGTGGCAGTACGTGAGCAATAAACCCCAACCATCCCTTGGATAGTAACCTGCACAGGCTCAATCTGATTGGGGCACCTTAATTGCCCACTAAACCACCAGGTGCCATAAATTGGTTGTATGGTTACCACCCAGCATAGTAAAAGGTTTCCTGGTGTACAGGAGGCCGTTTGGCTTGTCACACAGTGTAGAGTCACCCATAGGCAGAAGAGGAAAGAATGGAGGAAAGAAAGACAGAAGAGAGAGTGTAAAGTCACCCATAGGCAGAAGGAAAAGGTATATATATATACAGTATATTGCCAGACGCCTCAGTCCCGTTCGGGGTGGCCACAAATATATATAGATAGATACACACATATATACATATACTAGGTAGAGGTTCCCTGGGATACAAAAAATTGTTTCAGGGGTTCTTCCATGGTGTAAAGGTTGGAGATCACTGATATAGATAGGTAGATATAATCAGGTTCAGTCCAGTTCTCACCCATTGTGGAGCTAGAGATATATACTCGACTTCTTGTGTTCATTCGTATTGTTTATAAAGGCACCAACATGCTTGCATGCATTGGCCTTGGTACCTAATAGGAGCACTTCATGCTCAGTCTCTGATAGCTTCCCTGTTCAATCCTTTAACCCTGATATCACACTCAGTGACCACATCCTCTTTTTTTTTTTTTTTTTTTTTTTTTTTTTTTTTTTTAAATACTCTCTTGCAAACCTAGTCACGATGTATTAGCAAAAATGGTCTCTGTTGTAAGTATCCAAGGTCATCATTAATTGTAACTCTATAACAGTTGACAATTTAACTCATGTTGATAAGCATTGTTAACCAAGAATTAGGTCAAGAGTCACTTTCTCATTACAGTACATCAACTCCTTGGACATCCAACATTCTCTAAACCCTTAGGTTTAAAAAATGTATCCTAAGCTGAATAAAACTGTCATATAACAACATTGAAATATGTGACATCCTCAGTCTGAAATGGTTAAGGAAGTGCACATGGTGAGGGTTGCTTTCATCTTATCTTTACTTTTGTGACATATTGCTCTAATATTTTTGTCACATTATCATCATCATCATCATCCAGACCTCTTTTCCCACCTTAGGGCAGTGTGAGGAGTAGCAACGTCCAGACAGCCTAGGTTTGCCCAGTCTAATGGGCCAAGCTTCCATTCAGTCATCATTCAAGCCCCTGGAATCATGGCTTTATCTGATAATGCCAAAAACTTTCACTACATTTTGTAGCTTCACATAAATGTATCCAATAGATTCAGTCCGGATGCTGTCATGTTAAAAGGGGTACCAAATCCCTGGTCAAGGACCTCTTCTCACAACATTCATCTAGCCAAATTGTCACTTTCCTAACCTCACCAACCAGCTCGATCTCTTGTCGGTTCCCAAGCCATACCGACTTCTAAACCTCTCTTCCTCACACACTCATCCACCATATCCCTTCACCTTCTCCATGGTCTACCGTTTCTCCTCCTCCTTGAAGTTCTCTCTGATATACCTTTTTCACCACTGTATTGTTATTCATTCTCTCCACCTGATCATACCATTTCAGTACACCCTTTTCTATTCTGGTGTCCACAGACTTCCTCACTCCATATCATTTATGAATCACATTATTTAGTATCCTGTCCACTCTCTATACTCCACATACATTCCTCAGCAGTCCCATCTCCACTGCTCTCACTCTTGACTCTTGATTTTCATGCCACATCATGGTGTCACATTCATATGTTAAACTTGGCACTTAACCTGCCTCGTACCAACATCGTACAATGCACGTCACAACTTTTTTTCACGCCCAGTCCCCACGACCTTTATACATGTTTTGCATTTGCAAGATCCATCATTTGCACATTTTTCATATTTCACGCATGATTTTTGGTCGTAGACGCATGACGCCTTCCTCTACCTGCCGCCAGGTGGGGACACTCCCCAACCCTGCGTGACCCACGCACACCTTTGACTCGGCCACTCACCTGTTAGCAGTGACCCAGGACAGACATGGTGCGCTGAGGTCTCTCTGACGAGGAAAACCAAGCCGTCCTGGACTGATATCCAGCAGAGGCCTTCACTTGCGACAGTGGTTTGCCAATCAACAACGGTGTCCTCGACAAAGACTACGTGCTGCCTGACGAGGAGATACCGACACCAAGGAAGCAGCAGTATGTAACATATTGTCAGGCAGGGGAAGGCCAGGCTAGATCACGAGGACGTGCACGCACCTCTCTCCATCCTGTGCATGAAGGGTCGGACGAGGACAGAGCAGGTGGATATGGTGTTCCCACGTGGTTAGGGTGGGAACGGATCTTGCCACATGGAATGGAAGGGGCAAGGAGGCGAGTAAGGTATGGGCCTGTTGTTTTGTGTGGGGAAGGCGGAAGTGTAGGGGCGGGAGTGTGTGGTGTGGAAAATGAAAGTTGTGGTGACAGGCAGGGAGCTCCCGTGCTCCCACGTGGTGCACCTGGACGGTGGGCAGGTGAGGTGGAGCTGCTCCCAAGCATCTCCTTCACCCCACAGCCCCGTGATGTGGGGAAAGGGACGAAGGGGAAGGGGAAAGGAAAAAGGAGTGCGAGTTGGGAAGGGTGCCGTTCTCCACCCCCACACCCTCTTCTCCACACCCCGACGATGGAGACGAGGCTGGAGACGGTAATGTGTCTTGGTTCTGGGAGGACGGGAGTGATTTTGTACCAACAACTCACCCCTTCACAGACGAGTGGTGGTCTGGCTGCACTGCTCCACACATCCATGAAGGCTCCCACAGGGTGGATTTCTTCCACCGTTACTTCTCTGAGCTGTTTATGGAGCATATAGTGGAGCAGACAAACACCTTCGCCAGGAGCATGCGCCGTGAAAGCAAACGCAAGGGGACAATGAGCAGGCACTCATGGCGCTATGATTACCCAGTAACAGTAGGTGAGCTGTTCATTTTTTTGGCCTTGGTTCTTTTGATGGGTATTGTACGAAAAAGACAAATTCCGGCTTACTGGTCAACTGACCCGATTACTTACACACCGTTCTTTGGTAAAGTTATGAGTTGGAGTAGGTGTCAATACATTCTGAGCCGCCTGCATTTCTATGATGCAGACGACTCTGCTAGTGCAAATAACACAGATAAAATGAGGAGAATTAGGCTTGTTTTTGATCACCTACGGGAAACATTCCGCTCTCCTTACAGAGACCTCATTATAGACGAGAGTCTTGTGTTGTGGAGAGGCAATATTTCCTTTCACCAGTACATACCCAACAAGAGGCACCATCTTGGGTTCAAGATCTTTGTTATGTGTGACTGTAAAACTGGTTATGTGCAAGACATAGTCTTGTAGACCGGTGCAGAGACAGACATAATAGAAGATCGAAATATTGGACTCTCTGGGTCCGTGGCAAAGACAGCGATAGAGCAGTACCTTCATCGTGGTTACGTCTTGTACCTGGATAACTGGTACACTAGCTCTCTTCTCACTCGGTACCTCCATCTTCACAACACTGGAGTCTGTGGAATGGTGAATCTCAGGAGGTAACTAGACAGGAATGAGGTGGTTTTCTTCAAGGCAAACAACACCCTTGCCATTGTATGGAACCACAAGAGAGAAATTTCCCTCCTGTTGACGGTACGTCGCCCCCTGATGTGCCGTATGGACTCCGTGGAATACACCGGCCAGAGGAGGGCCCATGTCTGGAAATCGGAGTCAGTAGTGGAGTACAGTGTGAACATGAGGCAGGTAGACCAGTCTGAATCCATGATTTCCAGTGTGGAATGTGCCAGGACCACGATGAAGTGGTAGAAGAAACTCTTCCACCTGCACGATATCATGGTCCTCAACTGCCACTACCTCCATGCCTTGACAACAGGAACCTCCGAGATCTTCGAGGGGTTTGTGAGGGAGCTGTCCCAAGAGATCATCGGGAAATATGCAGAGGAAAGGCCCCACACCCACACCCGCACCGCCACTACTGGCCAGATGCCCCTATGCCTCACAGGACAGCACTTCCTCACCACCATCCCCTCTCAACCAAACTGCCCCAGACCTCAGCACCACTGTCATGTATGCAGCAACTCCAAAGTAAGAACGAGCACTGGCAGACGAGATGCGAGTGTGTGGATTATAATGTTGGCTTGTGCCTTGAGCCCAGTTTCAAGGAATATCACACCCTACTACATTACTGATAATGTGTGTATGTATGCACACTCTAGTAAGGCCAATCAATATATAACACTGTGTGCTTGCGAGAATATCACACTCACTATAATAGTAAGTCATGTATATATGTGATAACAGTTATAGAAGGTTGGAAAATGTGGAAAAGTATAATGGAAGTTGAAGAAGAGAATGTAATACTGTGTGCTTGCGAGAATATTACGCTCGGCATGTAAATATGCGATAACATTACACTCATTATAATTGTAAGGCCTGTCAGTATGTGATAACAGTTATAGAAGTTGAAAATTGGTATAATCTTTGTGGAATCAAAGTTCAGAATAAAAACGTAATACTGTGTGCTTGTGAGAATATCACCCTCACTATAATAGTAAGGCATGTCTGTACAAGGTAGGGTAGTGGATGTTGGAGTGGCCCTGGTGAGAGAGGATAGTGTTTGGAAACTCCCTGTACTGTTGTTTGCAGATGATACTGTGTTGTTGAGTGAAGATGAAGGGGAGCTGCAAGGCTTGGTGGATGAGTTTGAGAGAGTGTGTAAGAAACGGAACCTAAAGGTGAATGTAGGGAAGAGTAAAGTGATGGTCTTTGAGAGAGGTGAAGTCAGTGAATGTATAGCGAGGTTGGATGGTGAGGAATTGGAAAATGTGAGTACGTTTAAGTATTTGGGTAGTGTGATGAGTAAGGATGGAGGTTTGGAGGGTGAAGTGCTTGAAAGGGTACAGCAGGGAAGAAAGGTTGCTGGTTCCTTGAAAGCAGTGATAAGAAACAGGGAAGTGAGCATGGAAGTAAAAAAGTTACTACATGACAGTATTGTGATACCAACTCTAACGTACGGAAGTGAAGCTTGGACGTTGTTGGAAGGACACAAGTCAAGAGTGAGAGCAGTGGAAATGAGTTATTTAAGAGGAGCTTGTGGAGTCACGTGGAGAGACAGGCTGACGAATGAGGATATAAAGGAGCGTTGTGGTGTTGATGTGGATGTGATAGGAAGCGTTGTGAGGAACACACTGAGGTGGTTTGGCCATGTGGAGAGGATGGAGGGTGAAAGACTGACGAAGAGAGTGTATGTGAGTGAGGTGGAGGGTGGAAGAGGGAGGGGGAGACCGAGGATGAGATGGAGGGATGGGGTGGAGAGGTATATGAGAGAGGGGGGTGTGAGTTGGGAGCAGGGTAGTGAAATGGCGGGGGACAGGGCGACTTGGAGGCGATTTGTTTGTGGCCACCCCAAACGGGATTGAGGCGTCTGGCAATAGATAGATAGATGTCTGTATGCAATAATATTACGCTCATTATAATATTAAGGCCTCTCAATATGTGATAGATGTTATAGAAAGTTGAAAATAGTATAATGATTGTAGAAAAGTACAGGTATAATGTAAGTTGAAACTACTGTCTCATGAGTCAGTTGTGCAAGAATTCAGTGATTTTCAGGTGTTCCAATACTGAACCAACCCTTATATCGCCTATATATATATATATATATATATATTTTTTTTTTTTTTAACCAATATATTCTTGTACTACATGTAAATTTTTAACAAATAAATGTATATTTTTTGTATTCTGGGTGGTTTCAAATAGTTACCCCTACCATAGAAAACACGGCACCCGCACCGTGCCTCAACAAAGTATGAAACCAGGTGCGTGGAGGCTCACCTGTCCCGACCACTTATAAGCTGAGGTGAGCACTTTCTTGGTGATTTTCCTTTGTTTCTCACCAAAAGCAGAAGTTAGCAAAAAAAAAAAAAAAAAAAAAAAATCGGGTTTTAGGGTGGGTTTGGTAATAAATTGGTCAGTACGGGGCAGGTTAAAGCTTGGATAATTTATAGGAACATTTGCCATGGGGGTGAGAATTTTGAAGCCTTTAATGATGTGCGTTCTAGCTTAAGTCACTGGGCACTGTGTTGGTTGTTTCTGTTATATTGTTTTCCTCGATGTTTGTGGATTCAACACACCTCAATCAGAAAAATTGGTCTTGGATGATGGTCAATGAATATGGTTCCCCCAGTCATAGCTTATACTGTAGTTACATCTTAACATTTCATTTACCCACCATTCCTTGCAGTGTCATAAATGTGCATATTTGTAATTTTTGCAAATCACTGTGGTTATTTTGATTCGTAAGTGTAACCAGCTGCCAACCATTGTTTATTGCAGTATTTAGTTGATAAATACCTGTACAGGTACACCCCGATATACACGAGTACTGTCTTCCAGAAGTCGTGTAATTTGAGTTTCTTGTAATTTAAACATGATTTTCCCATAAGAATACATGTTAAGTGAAGGAATTAGGTTCTGTGAACTTTCTAGAGTACTATATGGGAAATAAAATACAATTATGCTATAATTCCATATCTTTAATTTCACATGAATTATGTAAACACACTTACAGATAGAGAGTAGAGGCACAGGGAGCTCACATTACAACAACTCGCCTGAATCCATCTCCTGCTCTGACCTGCATCTGATGGCTGGCTCTGACTTCGTATTCGTAATCCCTAACCGCTGGGTGTCGGTCAGAACTGTGGTTGTTTTTGTGCCACAGTTTGAAGTGGCCGCCACTTTACCTCATAACCAAAAGCTAGGGAGGGACTCCCGTCAGCTGAGCCAACCATACCTCAGTTGTCTCTGTGACTTTGCCAGGTGCAAGACAATCTTTTCTTAACCCTTCTCGTCTGATTCTGTTCCCGCCTCACGTGGACTTTTGCCTTGTGCACCCCTGCCAAGCTGCTTTCCAAGGATACTAGGAAAGGACTTATAAAGCCATAGGGCATGCTTTGGACACCACTGTGTCTCGTTTATCTAGCAATGGGGAAGTTATCACGTTAAGAGCAGAGCCATAGTCAGGGCCATGGGCAGATGCATGGACCCATCCTGTTCTCCCAGCAAAAATTAGTCCTCATCCTCATGTCATTACTCATTGACATAGTGATCTACAGACTTGGGGATACTTTCATTCGCAAGAAGAGTAGATGAGTAATATGGTCTTTAATTTGTTTCCCTAATTGCTATAGTTTTCGAGATATTAAGGTTTGAAAACAGGCTATTTTCAGGAAAATTCCCATAATGAGTGAACAACAGCACTACCTGGCATGCAGGGGTTATAGAAGTTTAGCATGGTGGTCTGGGTGGTTTTCCTCTGTTTTTCCCTCAGCATCTCATTTTAGCACCAAAGCTCTGCTAGCACCTTACAGGGAACTTTAGAACTGTGTACACTGGGGGTCATTCTCCTCCAGCAGGGCAAGTCCTGATCTTAAAGTTTCCAACACATCAACAAGCACTTTTGTAATCGGTGAAATGTCCCATGGTGTGAGTTTTGTGTGTTCTTAAATTGTGTTAAAAACATGCAGGCAAAAAGATGTATTTTCTACATCGTGTTATTTAATGTGTAATTTAAACTTGCGTAAATCAAGAGGGACCTGTACCAGGACAGTATTATGATAAACAGTGTGTTATTCCCATTGGATGTGAGTTACAAGATCTGTTCAGAAAGTATCCAACCTTAGGCTTTAAAAAAATAATACCTGACTGTTGAGTTAGGACACTAATCCCCCTCAAAGTAGGCCCCTTCTGACTTGACACACACAATCCAGCATTCTTTCCACTTCCTGAAACATTTTTCAGATTCTGTTTTGGTTATCACCTGTAGGTTCTTCATCACATTCATCATGATCTCTTCTCTCAAACTGGGAGCCCTTCAGTGGAGTTTTGAGCTTAGGGAATGACCAAAAATCACACGGAGCCATGTCTGGTGAGTAGGGAGCCTGTCAGACTTGTGGGATGTTGTGCTTGGCCTAAAATACCTGAATCAGTCGAAAAGAGTGAGCAGGGGCGTTGTTATGGTGCAGCTTCCAACTTGCCGCTTTCCAAAGGTCTGATCTCTTCCCCTGAACTGTCATGAAGACGACAGATAACATCGAGGTAGTAATGTTTGCTGACAGTCCTGCCTTCTGGTGCCTATTTGCGATGCACAACACCGCATTTATAGAAAATAATTGTCAACATGCATTTCACTTGCTACAGATCTGTTGTGCCCCCCCCCCCCCCCCCCCCCGAGGACCCTGCATGCTTCCACTGGAACAACTGTGCTTTGGTTTTGGGGTCATACCCATATATCCAGTTCCCACCACTGGATACACTCAGTTCTCATCTCCAGTGATAACAGTCTTCATAAAGTCTGGATTGTGATTTGCACATTTCAATGTGTTCAGCAACATTCATCTGCAGAGCTAGTTGTTCATGTGAAAGAAGAGATCATGACAAATGCGACAAAGCTCCTGCAAGAGATACTGAAAACCGACTTTGAAAAATGTTTCAGTCAGTGGAAAGAATGTTGGGGTATGTGTCATGTCAGAAGGGATCTACTTTGAGGGGCATTAGTGTCCTAGCTCAACAGGTTAGCTATTTAGAGCCCAAGGTCGTATATAGGCAAACCCTGATTTACGATACCCCTAGATGCGATACCCCAGAATGGTGATGAGGGTAGGAATACCACCCTTCCCCGCCTGTCGTAGGGCTACCTCTGGTTTTGCGATGGGTTTTTATTTTATTTTTATTTTTTTTACCAATTTTGATGATATTTTTGACAAATTTTGTGTATATGTTGATTTATAAACTGTTTTTAGACCTAGATTAAAATGTTTTAGTCATAGGTGAACACTGTCATTTGGGGTATGGATTCTCACCCATCAGATGAGGTACAAAACAGTATAGACAACTAGGTGACTCAATGAAGAATATTTCATGTTTGACCATTGAACCGTGATCTAACCTATAATGGAATACATAATAATAATTTTAAATATTAATAATTATGAAAACCTGTGAGAGTATATATTTCATGCATTGATGAAAACTGTGACTGATAAACCATGTGTTTGCATTTGGCCTGTTCAAGGAAAAATGCTTTGAAAATACAAAGGAATTTCTAAATAAATGTTGGAAAATAAGAAGAAAATAAAGGAGCTCAGCAACCACAATAGTAACTAAAACGACAAAGAGGGGCTGTTGAAAAGGCTATCCCGATTGCATTTTTCGTTGAGAATTCCCCGTGAAAACATCAATGATTCACCATCACAACAATTCGCACTTTGGACAATTCTGCATCATTGATACATTATGCATAACAGGTGTTTATTGATTGTCCCAGGCTTGTCTGATGGTGGGATTGTATACACTGCTGCTGCTTCTTCTCTACAGAGTTTGAATATGAGTCAGAGATGGCATTCTCCAGTGACCTTGACTGGGTACAAGCCAGATGGGCAGTGGTTTTATGCTTAGGTTAGCTTCTTTTACAGTTGTTCAGCCATGTAGATTGGCTTTAAACTTTTTAAATTTTTTACTCATTTGGGTGGGTTTAGGACTTGGTTGGGGGGGAAACCCAAGGCTCAAAAACGCATCCCTATACATGTTAAATATACCCTGAGATACGATATCCCACCTAACGATGGGTTTTTACTTAACCAGTTGCACCATTAAACTGAGGTATGCGTGTACTTTTTGAACAGACCTCACATGTCACTATTGTTTTTTGTTAACCAGTTACTGCACTCCCAAAGTCTAACTCATAACCCAGCTTAACCAAAATATTTTAAATAAAAAGCTGTTGCTTAAGTCTCCATTATGTAACTCATGAATTATATATTCATTGAATTACATTGGAGACTGTTCTTTCTTCCTTATGATCAGAAGTCTTAGATTAGTATCTGTAGACAATACAGGATATTATTCATCTTGCAGTCTTAAGGTCTGCAACTGACAAGTACTTTCCTATGTACTGTGTATCCATCCACAGATTTTCAGTGAACACTCATCATGTGACCAAGTTTCCTGTCTCAAGCTTAATCTAAAATACCCTACTCTTTGTCTTCAGTCTCAGATTCGGAACTGGTTCACGGATAGACGTGTGGCCAGCAAGAAGGCGGGACTCTTTCCTCGAGACAAGGTACTGCTGTTCTGCCCGTACTGTGAGGTGCCTTTGAAGACAGAGGCAGACCAGAAGAATCACCTCTTCTCCACATTACACGTCAAGAAGCTCCTTGGTCCTGAATATGCTGGACGTGAGTATGAGGCACAATTATTACTACCATTTTTATTATTGTTGTGGCTGTAGGCTCATTTGGACATGAGCCCAGTGGACTTCAGGATGAAGATGCCCTTTTCCTGCAGTCCACCATCCTACATTTGGGAGATGGGAAAGAATTGAGGAGTGTACAGGCATCACCTGGATTTAATGGGTTAAATACTGTAGAGTGAGGTGTACTGTAGACTTTAATGAATGATTTGGTTTATCTTGAACATTAAGTTTAGAGCATTCGTTGCTTAGTAGCCACCTTAAATATCGCATGTAATTTTCCCCTTTTCAAGAAATTGCCTTTACAGTAAAACTTCGATATAATAGACTTCAGTAGACCAGAATTCGCTTTTATCGGAATCGAGGAGTTATCGGACTAAATTCTTATGGATTGGAAAAAGTCCGATAAAGCCAGAAGCAGTCCGGACTGCCTGGCCACTTCAGCTATGTTCACCACAATAAGGTAAATAAAAGACAGATTTTTCAGTGAACAGTACAGTATTATTACATATACAGTAATCCCTATACTACCCGGACACCCACTTTTCGGACACCCCACTTACCGGACATTGTGGACCTGGACCTTCAAAAAAAAAAAAATCCCCTCATAATTTGAAATTGCCACGCAGTGCCGAACAGCTGTTTACACCATGGCCCCTTCACCCCTTCCTTCCTCCCTGCTCCCCTCTCAGGGTTGCCATTTGGTATTTTTCATAACTTTTTTTTTTTTTTTTTTTTTTTTTTTTTTTTTGACTGGGCATAGGCTTCACAGCCTGCTATCAAGGCCCAGCAGTCCTCCTACATACCATACACCTTTACATGTCTTGTGGGCCAATTTAGTAATGAAAAATTTGTTTGGTAATGAATCAGAATAACGCATTACCAAATGGATTTTTCACATGTATGAGGATACACAGGTTGGAGATGGTGGATTGTCTGCTCTCTCTGATTAATTTGCTAGCCTACATAGCGTGAAAATAATCAACATGCTGTTAATTATAAGAAGAGTGATTACATTTATTTCCACTTAGCTTTATGAATTTGGTAATGAAAAGTTAAATTTGGTAATGAAAATTGAGGAGTTTGGTAATGTGGCTGTTGCAATCTGGCAACTCTGTTTCCCTGTCACCAACACTCCAACAGTTAGTTTAACTTCGATCACAAGTGGATGCTTATCGCAGTGGATGCCACACATGCTCGTTTTTTGTGTGTGTGTGAATAAACTGCAATTCTTCGCCAGTAGACCACACGGGAATTTACAGTGTTGTGCAGTGTTAAGAAATTAGAATTTAGAGTGCAGAGGATTAACTGTGGAGTGCAGACTGGCGGTTGAAACTGGCTTGGTGCAGTTAACAATGTGCAGCATTAAACAATTATAACTTGCATTGCAAAGAATTACTGTAAGTGCAGCACAACACTGGATTACTATAGGTGCTTCAGGAGCATTTTTGCCACTGCCAAAGCCTTAAGAAGGTGGCCACAGACGTGCTGTAAGTACCCTGGCTGAGGTACAGTCACTTCTAATTCCTCATTCTTTGGTTCCTTTTCATTTATTTCATGCTTTATGTCCATTATTAGTGTGAATAGGGTCTTCAGTAGGTTTAAATAGGTGCTATGCATGTCCAGTAGGGAGTTATTTAGGTGGCTTTCAAAGTTAGGCTGGGTTAGGGTCCTTAAGTACCAGTCCAGCAGGCAGGTGCCCACTTTCCGGACATTGGCTCTATTACATCGGATAGTGGAGGGATTACTGTATTATACCATTTGATTATTGTAATGAATGTACTGTACTGTATAATACAGTAAATTACAGTAAACCCTCTCTAATTCGGATTAATTGGGGGGAACCCCATGTCAAAATGTCTGAAAATTCGAATTATAAGAGCACATGCCTCCCCCAACCCCCAAAGCACAACCACACCCACTAAAACTTGGCTTTTTCACAAAAACATTGAACAGTACTGTACCCATGTCCCATACCACCTGCAACTGCCTATCTGTGTTGTGTGGATGGTCGCTGTGATGAGAAGCATTTATTTGCTTATTTCCTTGCTCCACATTTCCTCTCAGAACTCTGAGCACGTGGTTCCAGACTAACTTTAGTTAGGCCTAAGCACTCTGAAAGTTCTATAAACACAAGAAGAGTATTTATTCCAAAGGAAAATGTAACCTTGTTGGACAAAGTGCCGTGTCGTGTAGGAGTTTGAATGCAAACAATCAGACAGTTAGCTGTGATGAGAAGCGTTCAATTTGCTTATTTCCTTGCTCCTAATTTCCTTGCAGAACTCTGAGCACATGGTTCCAAACTAACTTTAGTTAGGCCAAAGCACTCTGAAAGTGCTGTAAACACAAGAAAAACATTTATTTATTTAGAAAATATAAAATTGTTGGACGAAGTGACGCATGATGTAGTTTACATGCAAACAATCAGACAGATAAAATGAGTCGGTTGTGTTTTACAATGGGGATAGTTTCTTTATTGGAAAAAAACGAAAAAGTTAATGATGAAGCAGTAAAATTAATGTTTTTGCCTTTAGTGCAACAAGTGTGAAGAAGAAGAAGAGGAAGAAGAAGAAAAAAAAAAAATGATTGTCTTTGGTCGAGAAAATTTGGCTCTGATGGTATGTGAAGACACTACGTGTAAACGTAAATACAGTAGTTGGGTATGATGACTATGAGAGTTCAGTTCTTGTGAATTGTACTGTACTGTCATACATATTATACTGCTTGGCTGACTTGTGTATTATTCACAGTTACTGCATTCGTGTGTATCTGAGAAGTGAGAAGTATGGAATTACTCACTGGTGACAACTTCAGTATATATATATTTTTTCTTTATTGTTGATGACTAATGAGTTTCAAAAATAGTTTCACACTGAATTTTTATTTTTTAATGAGTGCTTTGAAAGCGGTTCCTGGCGAAATATGCATGATGCTGGGTGGCCATTGATGTGTTGGAAAGGTTGGAGGTTTTTTCTGATTGGTAATGAGGACTTTCAAGTGGCTTAGTGGCAATCGTTGGAGGTTAAAATATTTATGGGGAGTATTAGGGGGCAAGCTAGTTGGTTAGGTTAGAATGCACGGATGTGTCCAGTCGGCGACATCGTATGTAAACACAGTGTCTTGGATGTCTTACAGCAGACATATTTATAATAACCTATCTTTAAATATATTTTTAACAAAAAATATGGGGCTCCTAGAATCTAACCCCCTCCATTATCAGTAAACAGAGATGTTGCTTCTTTAGCATTATTTTATCGATACTTTTACCATACGTGCTCTGACAAACTGGCTTCAATTGTGCCTCCCCTTCACATTTTCTCATGAAATACTTGGGCAGCTGGAAGCGCCCATGAACTCACACTCTCTCCCCTGCAATGCAAAACCTCTGCTTATCAAAATTCATATATCCCTAGAACTACTACTTTCTGGAATTCACTTCCTGGGAGTCGTTTCCCACAAACATTTAATCTACTTCAATTTAAATCCAGTTGTTATGAATATTTTATGAATGGAGGATGCCAGGCACATGGACTTATTTTTTTCCCTTTGTTTTTCCTTCCTCCATTAAAAAAAAATATATATATATATATATGTCACATTTTAGGATAGAAACCACTCGGAGCATGTCTGTTGCGGAGAGAGACTCGGGCTGAACTGAGCAGCGTGGCGAGAAATTCCCCAACTAGAACCCTTTTTCAGACTTGTCCCGCTTAATTTGTATTTCTATCCGAACTAAAATTATTTGTCCGGCGGTCAAAAAGATCCGAATTAACTGATATCTGATTTATTTGAGTTCAAATTAGAGAGGATTTACTGTACTGCAGTGGTGGTGAAAACAGTTTAAATACCGTTGGTGCGATCTGGGCTGTTTGATTTATCGGAAAAAGTTCGGGATAGCAGGGAGAAGTCTGGATGTCGCTTTTATCGGAATTTCGCTTTTTTCCAGAATGACTTGGGCCCAGATTAGTTCGTTATATTGAGGTTTTACTGTATTTTGATTTTTGCCAACTTTATCTTTTCCTTCAAGCAAAAAATACCCCCTGATGTCTGTCTGAGCTATTGATAATAACTACTTTTATAGATTAGTGTATCATGTGAAAGTACAGGAATCTGTAGATGATAAAAGTAACCAGCCTTACATCATCTATTATATGACTGTGGTCCTTTATTAATCGTTTTAGTGTGATGATGCATCTGTAATTATTCTTGCAACCTCAGTATGTTGGTATTGTGTTTAGGAAGAACTCTCTTGCATTGTCTGAAAGGGTTAAATAATCCCCTTTAAGCCTTTCAGAAGTATTGTGCCTGTTTCAGTTGTATTCTTGCAGCCTCCAGACATTTCATTCAGCATAGGCAAGGGCTTCAGAGTAAATTGAGATCAAACAAAAGAGATGGTATTTAGGGCTGGTGGTGGTACTGTCAAAGAAGAGGGAGAGTGGCCACATGTAATTTGCCACAAGGGCATGGGAAGTAATTCCATCTTGTCCAGTGTTTCTGATAAGTGGTGGTATTAGAGGTAAACTACGCTGATTTCATGTGCAGTGGGTCAGGGAGAGCAGGTGGAGATTGCCAGGCATGAAAGGATTGAACCTGCTGGTGAATCTTCTGTGTGGAAGAGTTTTGTTATTTGGGAGACATGTTATTTGCTGGAGGTGGGGCTGGAGCTAGCTCTGTGGCTAGAGTGAGGAATTGTTGGAAGAAGTTCAGGGAGCTGTTGCTTCTCCTGATACTGAGAGAGCTCTCCTTCCATGCTAAGGGATCTTTGTATGCGGCATGTGTTATGAGTGTAATGCTGTGTGGTAGTGGGACCTGGGCAGTAAAGGAAGAGGATATTCGCAGGCTCAAACATACAGAAATGGCAATGATTAGGTGGATGTGCAGTGCGGCCCTGATTGTGAGGCCTGGGGGGCTGGGTTTACAATGGAAGAGTTGAGAGGTAGGATGGGACCGGAATGTACTGGTGTTGTGATGAGGAGAGGTAGATTGAGGTGGTTTGGGCATGTGGAGATGGTGGGGGATGATAATTGGGTGCAGAAAGTGAGAAGTGTTAATGTTAGGGGTAGGGTTTCAAGAGGTAGACCGAAAAGGACCTTGGACGAGGTCATTGAGTGTGACCTCAGGGATGAGAGACTGAATAGGGAAGCAACCAGAGATTGAGCAGCATGGAGAGCCGCCATTAGGTCACCAAGGCTGACGCATACAAGCATGTTGGAGCCTTCAAAAACTAAACAGATTGAAACATTAGGCAAGCGATCTCATTTGGAAGGATTTTTATTTGACCTAAGGAAGAGGTCTCATATAGAAGGAATTTACCTTTTACAACTGTAGTTTGTGTATTCAGTTCTTGCTCCCTGAAGATGTATTTATTCAGCTTGAAAAGAGATCATGTGTTGAAGGATTTATGATTGTAGTAGAAGTAGTAGTACCATAGTTGCAATCCCAGGCTAACCTGAGTGTGAGGTGGACTGCAGGCTGAAGTTGCCCTCCTCCTCCTGTTCATCGTCCTCCTCTTGGGGGATTGGGAGAGGACTGAGGGATGTTTAACTATGACAGCAGAGCTAGTTGGTTATGTCAGTAAGACTGCAAGAAGGCGTCCCTTTCTAACACCAAGGATTAATGATGGAATAGTCCACATTTCACGGGTTATCATATTGACATTGCCAGCGTATTACAGAGTGGTTGTAAGTAGTACTCCACAAGAAATTCATCTGGTGTCATGTTATATTGTGGCTCAGTCTGCTGGTATGGGCATGGATATGGCAGTGGGAGCAGGAAATAAATGAGGGTAGACATTGATAACTTGGCCGAATGGAAGAGGAGTATTATGTATGAACCAACCTGTATTTTGATGCCATGTCTTCTAGTGGTCTGAGGTGCCAGTTGAGGTGAAAGCAATGTTCTTTGTGTACCAGATTGAATTGCTGTGTGGTGGCTGGAAGTTGATCTTTAATGCCACAAGGCTTGTTCAGCCATCTACCCTTAACCCTTTCACTACAAGGAAAATATTTTTTTTTCTTAACCATGCTGTCTCCACATGATTCAACTTACAGAAGACCTCTTGTGGTGAAGGCTGCATCTGATGGTGCCTGTTCATAAAATCTTTCTATTGCTGAAAAAACTGTGTGGAGATAGCTTCAATAAAATTTGAAGATGTCCTTGTAATGAGGAGCAAAATGTTCTGGGCTATGATAGCCCGCCCTTGGACCCCAACACCTCACAAATACTAATAATGCATTGGATTAGGTGTGTTTTTAATTGAATGAATTGACTAACTTTAATTACATGGTATATAGATTGATTAAGTGTACTGTATGTGGGTTAGGTGGAGGAAGAGCGGGGAAGGGGAAGATTGAGGATGAGGTGAAGTATATGAATGAGGGAAGTGTGGATTATAGGGATGGTAGCCTAATGACAGAGGACAGGGTAACATGGAGGTAATTTGTTCATATCCACCCACACCAGAATTAGGGCTGTACAAATAGAGAGACAGGCAGAATAAACTGGTAATCATATCACAAGTATGGTAATTGACTGATTCTTTGTTTCAGCCACCCCAACCCAAGAGTCTATCAAGTGGAAGCAGTTACCAAAGGGTGTAAATGCCATCAGTAAGAACACCGGCAATAGAATACTTGCCGTTGGATACTCTAAAGACAAGTATGGTTCTCCCACTAAAGGCAAGAAAACCGAACCCTCACCCCAGAAACTGGTGGAGGCTATGAAGAAGGAAAATGAGACACATTCAGAAAAACTCCAGAAGTTGTGGGAAAACTCAGTATTACTTAGTGATAAGATGGAAAACAGCGCCGAGACAAGACTCGTTAGAAAGGCAAAAGGAAAGGTCGGTGGCCATAACTTTCACAAGCAAACAGAGATAACCAACACAAAACTGAAGCCCTTAGAGTGTAATGATGAGGGAACAGGTGGCTTAATCTCCAATACAGCCAATCATAACAATTCCTTGGCTGCAGCTGAAAAAATGTTGATCACTGGCCATGGCATATCATCGCTAGCGAGTCAAAGACAGGATCATGAGGTGGTTAATAAAGGTCTTGTTCCTGAGCCGTACCCAGGTGACCCATGCTCCAGTAAAAGCATTCAGGAGGGAGAGACCTCTAAACCACCTTCTCCCTCAAATGACTGTGAAGTTATGTACAAAATTTCCAGGGGAGGTCACATTATCCCAAATGTCACTGTACGATCAAGTAATGCTGTTAAGAAACCAGCCAGTGTTGTTCAAGAGACAGAATTATTTAATACTTCAACTACAACTACTACAGCACAACCGTTAGACATGAAAAATGATTACAAGTGTGTGTTACCCTCTCCTATGGGGGAAAATAAAGAAGCAGCCTCTGCAAATGTGACTGGAAGCTCAACTGATTCTGCACCAGAGTCAAAAGTCAAGCAGGAAACGGTTACTGATAATCTGGGAAACAATAGCAGAAATCTTGTGCCATTACAATCCAACCAGAAGGAAAAGCAGGAGACAGTAAAACTAGAAAAGCCCATGTTTCAGGCTTCTACTACTACTACCAGTACTTCCATCCCAAGATATATTCCCAGCCAGGTCAATCAAGCAGCCAGAAATCAGACGCCACAAGTTGGTCGGCCAACAACCTCAAGATATTCCAGCATTTTACCCAAAGAAACGTACAAACCTCAAGAGTCATTCCCTGTCACCAGAATATCTCAGCAGCCCTCTGGTGTGAAAAGAACACCACAGTTTCAGTCCCCTCAGACAACAACCATGCTATCTCAAAAGACCTATAACTTCAGATATTCCTCAGATGATAATGTGTTGCTTGGATATCAGTGCCCTACATGCAGTAAGATCTTTCAGACAGAGTGGCTAATGATCAAGCATAGTATTACTCACCTCAAATATCATTGTAACATATGTGACCAGGTTTTTCCAGCAGAGATAATTTTGAAGCATCATCTGCTGGATCACCTTGCTTGGGCATACGAGGATGAGAAGTACTACTGCCAGTTCTCTTGCAAAACTTGCCACAGCCTTAAGTGTGAATGCTATGAACCAACTTATTGTAAGCCCAGAGAACTGCCAAGAAGGTACTCAAGGCCACAGAAAGCACGAAGAACAAAGAAAACATTTATTACAAAGCCTAATTCGGGGCCCAATGATCATCTGAGAGTTACTTTGTCTGATTATAAGAAGCTCATTCAACAGTCTCTTCCAGAAAATGTCAACATACCCAGATCAGTACCTATTTCACAGAAAGCCCCAACTACCACTGTAATAAGACCTCCTATTCCTATTGCTCCGAAGCCACCAACAATGATACAACCCAAGCCACCAGCACAAACACAACCCAAACCATCAGCACAAACACAACTCAAGCCACCAGCACAAATACATCCCAAGCCACCAGCACAAATACATTCCAAGCCACCAGCACAAACACAACCCAAGCCGCCAGCACAAATACAACCCAAGCCTCTTATGATGGTACCAGTAAGTGTCTCCGAGGATCCCAGGCCACCTAAACCACAAAATGCTTGTCCAGTTGAGATGCCACCTCCAAGCACAATTCCTAGCACCATAAAATTCACTGGAGCAGAAGCACCAAGCACCACAAACACAGTAACAGCTTCTTCTCCAGTGGTACCTGTCCAGCTTGAACAGAATGTTGGTGAGGATGAAACAGAGAATGGAAGCCAAGGGAAGCGGTCTGTAAGTCGAAGGAAACCTCCTAAGTTGTCCAGTAACTTCGTGTACAAAGATGCTGACTTCTACTACATGTGTGAAATTTGCGATGCAAGTTTCCTCTCCAAAGCTGAGCTGAGTGAGCACATGTTCTTCCATCGGCTCAAGTCACGTAGCCGTAGGGGAGAAAAGAGAGGCAGTCCAGGTGTTGGTGAAGAGGAGAATGAAGTGACTAAGCGACCAAAATATGAAGAACCCTTGAATAACACTGAAGTTGAGAAAATTACTGTTGGAGGGTTTGAGAGGTTCAAGTGTCCTATGTGTAGGAGCCACTTTGCATCAGTAACAGACTTGAATAGACATAAGACACAAGCTCACAAAACACCAGATTCAGAGTTATACCAAAGTGAAAATCTAAGTCCAACAATTAGTGATGTTTATCAGTGTGTGTACTGTGAGAAAGTGTACCGAAGAGACAGAGAATTGCGAAGACATCTAAAGCATGATTGTACTCATGCTCCACAGTCGTTGAAAGATAGTCTGTCACCAGGTGTTAATATCAGTTGTTTACAGTCAGTTGAGGGTGGGCCACATTTCAGAATAGTAAAGAGAAATGTTGACGAGCATTTCCTTAATGAGCCAGGATCTTCCAAGTCTCCATCTAAGGGCAAGGGCAGTCCAAGAGGTCCAATCACCTGTAAATATTGTCTCATAGTGACCAGGCGTGAAGCAGAAATGAAGCGCCACGTCTGGAAGTATTGTCCAAGGATTCCTAAAGACATTGTCAGACGGTTCAAAGCAGGGGCTAGTTTGGAAGATCTTGGCTTTGTCTATGGTGTTAAGGATGAGGTTACAAACAATTCTGACTCATTTACAAGTGAGGCTACTGATGTAGATCAACCCAAGAACACAGCAGTTACCACAATGACGTCACCAGTTCCTACCACAGTACCTTCACAGATAGGGTCCTTATCTCAAGATCAAACTCCGTATAGGCCTACATCCTCACCTGTTACAACATCCCAAAGTCCCCAGGCAGTCACCTCCTCTCAGAGTTCCCTGTCACAGTCACCAAATATTTCATCTGGTGGGGCCAGTACCCTACTGATACCAGGAAAGAATGTTCCCCTGCCAGTAATATCTGGCTCATCAAAATCAAGGCATCCTTTAGTGTGTGGCTATTGTGGGATATGGTACTTCAGAGAACAAGCAATATTGAAGCACATGAAGGAAAGATGCATCAGATTGCCTCCGTATGAAAAGGAACTGTTGGAAAATGGAGCTCAACTGTGCAATGTTCCTCAGGAAAGAAGTGTCTCTGTCAGTCTTGCCCCAGGAAGTATAGCTACATATAAAATGGTCCAAGTACCTGAACAGAACGTACCAAATATCCCACTCCCAACTGTTGGCTGTGTGTCTAACAGAGATATCAAGATCTTATCTTCAGAAGTTCATGAACTGGGCATTGATAGCAGTCTGGCAGTATCACCAGTTAAGCTGGAGCCACAAACTTCCCCAATACCATCACCACAGGAAACTGCTCAGATCTCTCCCAATCAAACCAGTGATGATCACATCTCATCACCACATAAGAAAAAACCAGGGTGCAAGTCTCGCTCTGGAGTTATTAAAGGCACAAGGTGTCGTAGGTGTCATGAACATTTTCAGTCCCAGGATGCAGTTCTTGCACACAGCAGCATACACCATGGACCAAAGAAAGGCTTTTATAAATGTAAGCTCTGCCTTGTGAAGCTACCAAAGTATAAGCAGCTAAGAGAACACATATGGGAACACACAAATGAAACTCCATATAGATGTCACATATGCATGATTAAGTTTAGGTCCAGTGATGCCCTGCTTGAGCACCTCCACAGTCAACATGAGTGTAGCTTGGCCAATGAGAAGAACCTGTACAAGTGGTTGCCTGATCGCAATGGGAAATACAGAGAGATAAAGTCGCCAGAGAAGAACTGTGAGGAGAGTTTGGATGATATTGATGCCAGTTTGGATAGTCTGGCTGAAGTTATGGTGATTACAGACAGTGATATTTGTACCAGTACTCCAGAAAAGGATAAGAAATCTAACAATAATGTAAAAAACAAATTGGATGAAAGTTATGAAATGTCACAGTCTGACAAAGGATTGGGAAACACTAACTCAGGTCCAGGGCTTCAGAATCCTACCTTAAATGGTGCCAAAGAACATGAAGATCAACAAAATCAAAATAACACACAGGGTAAAGTGTGTGATCAAAAGAAACTGAAGGAAGTATCACCCATAAAAAGTGATGAGAATAAACAGGAACAAGATACCAGGCCAAATATCAGTGTAGACCAAAGTGCTGAGATAATTCAGACTGCTGATGCACAGAAAGAAAATGATAAAAGTAATGATAGTCTTTCAGATAAAGAAACAACTGAGATTTTAAGTGATAGATATGGTGAGGAAATGGAAGTTTGTGCTAATAGCTCGGGCTTGTCAGACAAACCAGGAGATACCTCGAAAAGTGGAACATCTGACTCGAGTTTATTTGATAGTTTTACTGAGAATGGAGAAGGACTTCTTTCTAGTGTTGACAACCTAGAAAGTGTAATAGAAACAATACAGCTAACTGATGGGCATTTGTCTTGATGTTTCAGGAAGTACTGTGCATTAGTACTTTGTATATACTGTAAATGAGGCATGATTATCAGTGGTATGTTGTCAAAAGTGTCAGATATGAATAAAATCTAGATTGAAGTGTATTTTTTGTTTATTTTCAGTATGATAAAGAAATACATTCTTACTGCCATTAGCAATGTGCCATGGAATTGTATATAGAGTACAGTATTTTGAAGTTTTATATCATGCCAAGTACTATCAGCACCTTGTGATACTGAATTCAGAGTTATACAGGTATGTATATACCTTAATAAGAAAGAACTTTTGTGATCATTAATCTAAGTACAAATAACTTATACAAGAAATGTTTTGTAAACATAAGTACCCTTGTACTGCATTTCATTCCCTGTCATATTTTATGATCACTGTAACTCCTACAGAAATTTTAATATATTATTAATCCTCTTTTATTTCTAGTTATAACAAGTATCCCCCCCTCCCTTAACCATTATATACAGAACACAGTATCATCTACAGTGTAATAAAAAGTAAACACCAGAAATAGTTGTATTATTTACAACATAATGCTATAGTACATATTTAACTTCAGGCTGAATTGACATGGTAATCACAGTATCCCGAAGACAAAACCTGAGTTAAATATATCCACTTTAATCAAGAATGGAACTTTATGTGATAAGTACAAAAGGAAACAGTATTAACCAACTTTTTATTTAGCTTCTGCTGCTGGAGTTTCTGGAGTGGCAGTCTTTGGTTTTATCTGTGGAAAGATGAATGTGTGGTTAAAACAATACATACCTGTACTTATTTCCCTTACAAATGTACTTTAAAAAGTGTGTGTAACAGCATTTAAAACCCAGACATTGTAAGGGGTGTGAAAGATAGACTGTCCAGGTGCTTGAGGATGTATTAGTGGATGTATGTGGAATAACAGACAAAATGGAGAGGTAAGAGAGAGTGGGAGTATGGATGGGGTATATGCATGGGAGTAGGAGAGAATGAGAGGGCAAAAGAAAGAGTTTGTGTTGTGTGCAAGAGATGGAAGGAGAATATAAGAGAGTACAGATCAGTTGGCTCAAGGATTGTGTGGGTAAGACTGAAAGTTAGACTACAAATGTGGATAACTGTCTGTGTGTGTGTGACAACGCAAGATAGTGCAAGCACAGTGAAAGAAGAGTCTGGACAAAAGTGGAAGCATGCATGGAAAAGTCTGAAAGGAATAGTGTGTTTTTGACGGGATATATGGATGGAAAAGTAGGGAATGTGAAGGTGTACGGAGTACAGTACTTGAAGAGGGGTGTGCCTGCAGAAGTGGATGAGATTGTCAGTGTGCTAGTGGACATTTGTGCAGGGAGGGGGTTGGTGATAGTCAACACCCTCTTTAGACACAAAATGTTCCACAGGTATATGTGGCAAGTGATGAGAAGGGTGGGTGGTGAGCTGAATGAAGGAACGCAATGATTATGTGTGTGTGGATGACAGAATGAGGTGTGTAATGGGTGCAATCCAGTAACTTTTTGTGATATTTTATACACAAACAAACAGGTATGGATGAATACTTAATCTCTGTCCAACTTCATTGGCAGTGGTATCAATGTTTCTCATCATCATCATCATCATCATCAAACCCAGTGTTGCCCCATGAGAAGTGTAGGAGCCCAGGTCTAGGCAAGTTGATCCTGACATTTAAGATGAGAGTGACCAGCCTCAAGCATCCCTGAGTGGCATTATGTGAGCAATAAACCTTGTATATTGTTTTACTAATTAAATTTCTTGACTGTGAGTAGCCTTGTACTGGGCTGCAATGCTCCTGATGGGACAGTGCTGGATTGGATGATGGAGGGTTAGTCAGCTTTTTATATGGAATGAATTTGTAATTACTCTATTACCAGTATTTATGACTTAATGGCAAAAAAGGGGGGGGGGGGGGCACTCATAACAAGCACTTACTGTACAACAACAGAAGACTGAAATCAAGATACTGTGCACAGCATTAAACATTATCAGCACCTTAAACTCTCCTTCCACAACATTAAAAAACTTACGATTATTTTGTCGGCTTTAACAAGGAAAGGCTCGTTGAACTCATGCTGACAGTTGCTATATCCCATCCCCATGCCAGTACCCAACCCAAAGATCACTGGCCATGGGCGCCCTGGAATTGGTGGAATTATAATAGTAACTCTGGTTAACCTTTTTGTTGTTACTGATGCATTTCAGACATTATATTCAAGTTGACTTCTGACGATCCTGTTCCAAAACATGAAATCTTAGCAGTTAAAAAGTTGAAAATCAATGGCCCTCCAATTGCCTAAGTTTCATTTTGGCTTTTAACATGGATAAAGCAACCAAGTGCATCAATAATAATCAAAAGGTCTTGGTGGTAGGTCGTGGCAACCATTATCCATTCAGCTGACGTAGTGCTGCCTACTTCCTTCACTTTTATCACTGTTCTATAGTGATTGCTCTCCTTTTCTTCCTGTTTCTCCCATCTTTCCTCACTTTTTATTACTCTTCTTTCCTTTTAAAATGGCTTTACATTGAATGACAAGCCTAATGATTTCCTGCAAGCCAGGAAATGCTAGGTGGTAACCATGTAACCAACCCACTCACAGGTGTTCCCCATGTGCCAACAAGTGGGATGAAGGAGGGGCAGTGCCCCTCCCCATGGAACAACCAACTCAAAGTCAAACGGCCACCCCTTACAGGATTATGGTATATGACTACAGAGAGATAGAATGATAGACTAACTGCTTTACTCTGATCATGTGTTGTTTATACAGTAATTCCTATTTTGAGGCTTTTATTTTTTTCCACCTCTGGAAAGAGACATACGATTGTGATGAGGTCAATGCAGACTGTTTTTAACTCCCAGAAACTAGGTAACATCCATTTTTAATCTATTCATGATCCTCCCAGGTGATCTGATTCAACACAGGGAAGGCCTTTTGTACTGGGGACATGTTACGAAAGCTGTATCATACCGTGCCAGTTCACAATGTGTATCATACACCAAATAAAGTCATCAAGAGATGGCAAGAATAAAATGAAGACATCGCCCAGGCTGAATGAGTTAATCGGTTCTCTACAAAATATCTCCCTCTATAAAGCTCAGTCAAATCACCTGGTGGTATAGTTTATTAACCTGGCCCAGATTTTGTCCTTTTGCAGCTTATTTTCTGTAACCTGGTGGCAGAAGGCCATACTAGGGTTCTACATCCATTCCATAGCACTTTTTAATGACCAGCACCATCTTCTTGTGTTAATCTACTATTACTGCTCAGCATTTAAGGTGGAAAGATGGCAGTTTTTGGCCAGGTGAACACTGTACTGCAATGAGTTACTCATATCTCAAGAAAATACCTCTCTCTATGGCTCAGTTAAATCACTAGGTGGTAACAATACAGCATGCTAACAGAATATAAAATATATCATTAAGCCTTTATATCTGGGGATGCCTTTTTCTTTTTACTCTAGCCACTTCCAGATGATCATTGTTGGATTAGGACAGACTTTTTGAACTGAACAGGCGAGATACAAGATTACCAGCATTTCCTATGCTGAATAAATCATCTGGTAGAAGTAATAATAAACTAATATGGGCCTCACATGGATTCAGAGTGTTAAAGCAAAGTGACACACCCTTCCAGTCAGTTTACAGGTGATTCACTTTGCAAGTTAAGTGAAAGAAGAGTTCCGGACAAGTGCAAAAGTGTGCTTGAAAAGTCTGACTGGAATGAGAAAGTGTTGCTGATTCGAGATATGAATGAAAAAGTAGGGAATGTGAAGCTGGATGGAGTTGTTGGAGAGTGGAGTGTGCCAGCAAAGTGGATGAGAATGGTGGTGCTTTAGTGGACATCTGGGGGTTAGTGATAGCCAATACCCTCTTTAGACACAAAATGATCCACAGGTGTATGTGGCAAGTGATGAGATGGGTGGGTGGCGAACTGAATGAACGAAAGGCAATGACTGATTTTATGCGTGTGGATGACAGAATGAGGTGTGTAATGAACACGAGCATTCAGAGGTTGAGGTGGTGGACTTTGACCACCACTTGGTGGTGGTGAAAAACAAGGCTCAAATGAAATGGAGTAGGTGAGGCGATGGACATGAGGAAGTAGTCCATACAAGGAGTGTAGAAAGGTTGCAAGAGAATGGAAAAAAGGAAGAATATACCGTAAGAGAGAAGTGGAGGAGCAACTGGGTAAACACAATCTGAAGCAGATGGGGTACATGGAAGGTATTTGCAAGATATTCACAAAAGTAATCTGTGCAGTATGTGAAGTTGTGTGAGGGGTGAAGGGAAGACAAAAGGGAGTGCAAGGAACAGCATGGTGGAATGATGAGACCGCCTGTGGTGCAAAAGAAGAAAGCTTTTAGTGAATGGATGAGAAACAGGAGCGTGGAGGAAGTTGAGAGATGGAAGAGAGAGTTACAAGTAGAGAGGAAGACAGAGGTGAAAAGATTAGTAAGAGTAAGAAGAGACTGGATAAGGAATTTGGAAGGGATCTGAGTGTAAAGTGGAGGGAATGTAAGAAAATGTTCTGGAAAGAGGTAAAGAGAGTTAGACATGATGGTAAAGAAGTAAGTCAGGGAGTGAAAGATATAAATAGTAGAATACTAGTGGAGAAGGAAGAAAACGTGAACAGATGGAGAAAACACTTTAAGGAATTGTTGAACACAGAGAATGAAAGGAATGCGAGTACAGTATATGTGGCTGGGGAATGGCTTGGAGAAGAAGGGAGGTGAAAAGAGAGGAAGAAATCAGTAGGATGGAAGTAATGAAGAAAGTCAAAATGGGGAAAGCTCCAGGAATTGATGAAGCGTGTGGTAAAATGCTGAAGCATGGGGAAGAGATAATAGTAGAATGGATATGGAAGATGTGCAGATTAGCCTGAGAGGAAGGAAGAGACCTGGAGGTTTGGAAGTCAGGTATAATTATTCCCCTGTACAAAGGAAAATGGGAAAAAGAAGTGTGTGGTAATCATAGGGGCATTTGTCTTCTTAGTGTAACAGGAAAAGTATATGGTAGCATACTTATTAACAGAGTTGGGGAAATAACAGAAAAATTAGTTGGAGAAGAATGGTTTTTGGAAGGGAAGAGGTTGTGTACATTAGATATTTACTCTTAGGTCTTTTGTGGAAAAGTTTCTAGAGAAGGGAATGAAGTTGTATACAGCCTTCATGTATTTGAAGAAAGCATATGACAGGGTGGATAGGCAAGGAATGTGGAAAATATTAAGAATATATGGAGTTAATGGGAAGTTGCTGAATGCCAGGAAGAGTATGTATGTGGGGGCTAAAGCTGCAGTGAGAGTGGATAGTGAACTGAGTGAATTTTTCTATCTGAATGCTGGACTGAAACAGGGATGTGTCATGATCCCATGGTTGTTCAATCTGTATATGAATGGGGATATAAAAGAGGTACAAGGTAGGGCAGTGGATGTTGGAATGACCCTAATGAGAGAGGACAATGTTTGGAAATTCACTGTACTGTTGTTTGGAGATGATACTGTATTGTTATGTGAAGACAAAGGGGAACTGCAAGGCTTGGTGAATGAGTTTGGGAGTGTGTGTAAGAAACGGAATCCAAAGGTGAATGTAGGGAAGAGTAAAGTTGTGGTCTTCAAGAGAAATAAAGCCAATGAATGTACAGTGAGGCTGGATGAGAAGGAAATGGAAAATGTAAGTGCATTTAAGTACCTGGGTAGTGTGACGAGTAAGGATGAAAGTTTAGAGGGTGAAGTGCTTGAAAGGGTACAACAGGGAAGAAAGGTTGCTGATTCTTTGAAAGCAGTGACATGGAACCGGGAAGTAACCATAAAAGTAAAAAAGTCACTGAATGACAGTACCGGGTATTGTGATACCATTCCTAATATATGGAAGTGAAGCTTGGACCTTGTTGGAAGGACACAAGTCAAGAGTGAGCACAGTGGAAATGAGTTATTTGAGGGGAGCATGTGGAGTTACATGGAGAGAGACTGTCAAATATGGTAGTGAAAGAGCGTTGTGATGTGGATGTGAATGTGACAAAGCATTAGCAGAAATACACTGAGGTGGTTTGGCCATGCGGACGCGAAAAAGCGTTGTGATGTGGATGTGATAGAAAGCATTAGAAGAAATGCACTGAGGTGGTTTGGCCATATGGAGAGGATGGAGAGCAGGAGACTGATGAGGAGAGTGTATGCGGGTCAGGTGGAGGAGGGGAGAGGGAGGGGGAGGCCGAGGATGAGATGGAGGGATGAAGTGAAGAGGTATATGAGAGATGTGGGTGTGTGAGCTGGGAGCAGGGCAGTGAAATGGCATTGGACAGGGCAACATGGAGGCAATTTGTTTGTGGCCACCCCTTATGGGATTAAGGCATCTGGCAATAGATAGAGAAACAGACCCTATGATTATTTTCTTTTCTTTGACATAATTACTATGGTACATGGAGGTAAACTGGCAAATCTGCTTTAGAAACATTAACAGAAGTTTTTGAGTGGTAATATCACTGTAACAAAAGAAAAGATGAGTTGACATATGATTTGGTTGTGGTACACAGTCAGTACTTGATTAAGACTTTACATGGGGTGATTCACCGTCTTCATTTACTCTTGCTTTTGTGTATTTTCTTCATTTATTCTTGCTGCTATGTACTGGCATTTTCCTCATTTATTCTTGCTTTTATGTACTGGTATTTTATTTATTGATGCCTTTATGTACTGATATTTCTTTGTTTATTCTTGCTTTTACATACAGGTATTTTCTTCATTTATTCTTGCCTTAAGGTACTGGTATATTCTTCATATATTCTTACTTTTTTGTACTAGTATTTTCTTCATTTATTCTTACTTTTACAATACAATTTAATTCACTTGAGAGATCTCTTGTAGTAATGGGTTTATGAAGGCTGCATCTAACCTGAATAAAACTGAAGATTGCAACAGTAATATGGTCAAAATATCACTAAAGTAAGTAACCACTTTCTTGTATTATTAAACTTTGTCATTTTATTCACTGATTTCCTTCCACTTTGGCATTTTCTTCACATTTCAATAATCTTAACTAATCTGTGCATCTATGCTGACCCTTGAAAACAAACTGATTTGTAACTAGGTTCTGTACAGATTTTGTCACTGAAACATAGAAACATACTTACTCTTGAAGACAATAGCTGAAAATACGACTCCAAGGGCAAGACCACCACCTGAATGAAAAGGAAAAATAAAATAATTAAATACATAAATAATTTCCTGGCCAGTACAAAACAAAACAAAACAAAAATATGTCCAAAACTGCACACGTGGCATCTTACGGCCCACGAGATATCAGATGTTAATTTATAAAATAAGATGAGGAGGGGTGCTGATGAAGAATTCTCATCTTCTTTTAAATGTTTTCCCTTACAGATATTAATTCTCCTACCTTACTCAGGAGGCCTTACTAATCCATGGAAAAATTTTTCCTAACTTCAATTAACTTCATCTACTGTAACCTCCTACCTCACTCAGGTGGTCTTAATACTCCATGGAAAAATTTTCCTAACTTCAGTTAACCTCATCTACTGTAACCTAACTTAAAGACATTATAATAATACCAGCTAATATATACAGTAATGCACTAAAGCACTTCCCTAAGTGCAAAAATGGTGTCCTACATCCCTAGCCAAGACGCCTCATCCCTTTCATATTACATTCCATGGAGAGGCGAGAACCTCTAGTGCCTTATGTAAGGAGGGTAGAGTAAAGCATTTTAAAATATAAATACCTTTCCACACATTAGGAAAGTAAAACAAATAACTCAGAGTCAAATGGCCACTCTTTACGGGATTATGACATCTGGCAATAGATAGACAGATAGACATTAGGAAGGTCCCTGAGTTTGAGTATGTAGTTGAAGCATGTGTCCGACTCAGGGAAGATTGACATCCCTGCCCTGCATAGTCCTTGGTCATCCTTGGGCAAGGTGTTGCACCCATTAGCCTACCACCAAAAGGGTAATAGGTGAATGGTTACTATTGTCCCAGGAGGTATTACCATGGGAGTGACCTGGTACCTGGCCTTGCATAACATTCCCAGACGGGGAACTCCACCTCATTTACCAGGAAATCAAAGTCCCATACATATCTCTAACACAGCTCATCCTCTTGTGGGCTATGCCTCCCCCTTTTTCCCCATACCTTGCCATGTGGAGGGACATTGTTTTGACCCAGGGGGAAGCGTTTGTCTTCCACAGGAAGGCAGCAAATTGCTTGTAGTCAATGGATCTGCTTAGTTAGGCAGATCAGAGCGGAACAACACCACCAGCTGAGTAAGGTAAGAGTACAAATAAATTTTATGAATTTTTACCATTACACTAAACTCCCTCAGATTAAAACTGAATCCCTGGGCTTAGCGTGGTGAATTTGATTCTGACATCCATTTATGCAAAAAAAACTAACTTGGAGGCTTTGCCTCCCCCTCCCAACCCCCTCTGAACTACTGTATTCACAATATGCACACTCAGTCATGACTGAAGTGAGTTTGAACTTCAAACATCCTTTCTGATATCCCTTTCCATCACAGTAAAATATCGTAACCCAACCATGCATCTTTCCAAAGGACCGGTATGGTGACCTCTATGTGATATGCAATTTTCAGTGTAAACCAACATGAATAGTCTAAATTCTGGTCACATAAGACACTTCTAAGCAATTCTTGCTTCCAGAATGGTTGCTCTACTTGATGTTTGAAAATTCAAGTTTTTCTAGTCGATTATTCAGAAAAGATACTCAGACAGACATGTCCATCTGAACACTAAAGATGTCCATCAATATCTGGGGTCAAATGCATGCTAATGTTACACTGAATTACAAAAATTGTAATGCTGTTTTGTGCTTATCTGTTAGATAATACAGTTTAAGTCCTGTAATCCGAATGGCAGGGGACTGAGGGTCTTTCAGATTATTGTTTTTTCGGACTATTGGGAGGGACCTTTGAAAACTTTAAAAATATGTAAATGATCATTAAATAAACACTTGAAATTATATGGGTTAGTGCTTACTCACTGGAAATGCATAATAGTGTAGCTGAATAGTTGCAGGCCGGTGCATCCAAGTCCATGAGCAAGTCCAAGCCAGATAAAGCCCAGAAAAATTAAGAAAAAGTCCTCCCAAAATATAAAAAAAAATTTGCCTTGAAAAATTAGGAGTATCGGTACTGGGATATTCAGATCATTGGTGAGGAGGACTTTTACTATACAGTATATTATAGACAAAATACACTTATAATTTTTAAAGCACAGGAGTAGTACACACTGGATGTTGGCTTGACCAGCTTGTTTACATCCATGCCTCCCATTCACTCAAGGTCACAGACTTCTCTGAACAATTTATAATAAACACTGTACTCTCATTTCACCTTCTGGCAAGCTACTTGTGAATCTGCAAACATTTTCATGTAATTTTTTTTTTTCCAATCATTAACATCGCCAGAATAGCAGCATCTTGTTGGCATCTGTTTTCACTTTCTCGTTGGCATCTATTTTCACTTTATGCTGCTGTATTCCTGCATGCATCAGGAAGACAGTAAGGAAGATGACAACATTCGTTCATCTTACTTTCCTGGCAACATTTGCTTGCTCTTTCTAGTAAGGATAAAACTGCTTGTGTGAACACCTTTGCAAGAATTTCATTGCTCTTGCTATTGCCCTTCCGACTACTACTACTTGAATATATCTTCGTGTAACCACGGCTCAAGAGAATTACTGTAAAGTTGATTTCTGACATGTTTATTGAGAAAAAATTGCATTACAGTAATCCTTTACCAAACAGATATGCCAAAATTGCTTAGAACAATACACACTATTAACCTAAAATTTCTTCAACCATAAGTGAAAAAAAATATATATATACTGTATATATAACAGAAGACAAGACCTTTTCTCAATATCAGCCAATGCAACTACAGCATTATTTAGTTTTCAAAATGCATATGGCTTTAATAATGATAAATACTCTGTAGATACATACTGTAAGCTCTTGAAACTTTATTATGATATTGTTACACAGGCTACCGAACTTGTAACAGCACAGGCTTTGTAATGAACTGCAAGCACTTTATCATCAGTAACAGACCGGTAGATTGACAGAAAAATATACGTGATTAGATATTCATATTTCGTCATCCTGAAGTAGATCTCTAAAATAATTAGCGAAACTGGTAACCGGCCTGAAGACACCCGGGTAGTGCATGACCATTAACAGGCCATGCAAGCCAATTATTGCACTCAAGATGATATTTATACCATGGTGCATCAACATTACAACAAAGAGTGTTATCTTACCCATTTTAATGAGTGTGTCAGCTACACAACGGTCCCATTTCTCCCCCAAAACATCCTCCGACTTTGAGGCGGCCATTCTCGAGAAGGAAGAGATACCGAACCTGTTGACAAAATGACAAGTGTTCCAAATGTGTAACACGATATTAGTACACATATTTTTGCATTAGAAAGACTCCTTATAACAGAAAAGGTGTAGCTATGCGTTAACGAGTTATGTAGGGAGTTTTATTAAGCATATGGATAGATGAATAATCCAAGTGTTGTACGATACCATTAATTTTGTATGAGGAAGAATCTTTATACAAGAATGTTATATCTAGAGGTTATTCAGTCATGTAGAGAGTTTCATTTTAATATTTTTTTCTGTATGATCTTCTGTGGATATTTTGAGTTTTGTTCTCTGACGTTGAGTATTTATAAACATTGCATTTGGCGCGCAAGGTTCGCTGGAGTTGTCTTCTGCCTGTTCAGGTGAATATGATAACTATTTAGTTTGTGCTACAGTATATACCTTGTCAGTTTGTTATATCGATGGTAAGATCCTCCCATAATGTTAGGGAATGCATATTATATATAGGTAGAAATTAGGAGATATATAAACGACTTCTTGTAGTAACTTGGCCAATAGTTAGCTGTTCTTCAGATTGGAGATACTAAAGTATTATTTAGTTTTATTGTATTTTGTCAGTTTCGTATACAGTATTAGATTATAATAAACCGCCCAAGCTGCCAGCGAATGCATATTTTCTTTTAAGCGGGTATTAGGAGGCATATATGAAGGTAATACCATATCGTCAGTCAGCAGGTTGTGGTGAAAGTAAAGAAATTGCAGTATTTTCAATTTACATGCCTTTATTTGTTTGCAGGGCACTTTATACTTCCATTATTACTAAGGTTAGTGCCATTTTTATATATTACATTTCTTTTACAGGAACTACAGTACAGTAGTTGATGTGGAGAGCCAGAGTTTAACTAATTTTTAGTTTCAGGTTATATTGCTTATCTTACTGGATCAGTAGGACTACTTGTGACAGCAGTTGTGCACAGTAATTTGCTTTGTATATTTGATTTTTGTAGTTACAAATTTTTAAAGAAAGGAAATTGAAGGGGTGAACAGTATAGAACAGTAGCCCATTTGATTTTAATAATTCAAGAATTTTTAAAGAATGAAGTAGATCATTGATTTCTGGTTCAAAGGATGGAGATTGGTGGGAGGAGAGTATAGAGAAGCAGTAATTGATTTTTGTAGTGGAATTTTTAAAGGATGGAGATTGGTGGGAGGGGAATACAGAGGAGCAGTAGGCTAATTGATTTTCATGGCTCAGGAATTTTTTAAGGATGGAGATTGGTGGGAGGAGAGTACGGAAGAGCAAGAAGATAGTGGCAGAATCCAGCTATCCATGTATGCTGCAGTTGTATTCCTGTCCGCCCACTGGCATCGTCTCTCTAATGGAGTTTGATGAGGTGGCTACAGAGAGATTAAAGAGTAAGTATGTCGTTTTCATGTCTGGACTTGTATTTCCTTGATATAGTTTGATAAGTTGGTTATAAGAAGATTAAAGAGTTATGGTAGTTTTTATTTTCTTATCTGAGCTTGCTGGTATTGATATTCTTTTGTGGGCTATTATTTCTTTAATGGAGTTTGACATGGCTACAGAGGGAGTAAAGAGTAGCTACCGTAAGTTTTCATTTTCTTGTCTGAGCGTATGTTTTATTGATAGAGTTTAATAAGATGGGGATAGATTTTTAGCTTATATTGTCATCTGTAACCTTTACATTGTTTGATGTGGAAAGAGTGGTTAATGGAAGAAGTCCGAGAATAGTTTGGCTATTGTATCTGTAAAACATATGTTTAGTTAGTTACTAGTATTTATATTTATCATTATGTCTGGTAAAACATGTAGCTTATTAGCCTTGTAATTGATTTTATGTGTTTAGTATAATTATTTCCATGTATGAAACTTCTGATTACTCATTATTTTCATGTATAAAACTCATTTGTGCTTGATGTACTGTATTATGTACAATAAATTAATGTTCTGTACGTACAGTACTGCTCTGTTCTGTGATCATTTTAATGGGAAGTGTTACAGTTGTATTTACTTCCACAGTTTTGAGGACGGTTGAGCGTGTAAATCTTAGTGGACAAACGAGGAATTTAGAGGAGTGGATGGCCAAACTGTATGATGACTTTGCAAAGAACAAGTATTTTATTCACACAGCAGTAAGTAATGGAAAGCACTGACTCAATTATCCCTTCAGTTGTGTGACATCAGTTAGTCTGTCTATCTATCTGACTGTTTGTCTGCCTACTGTGTCTACTGTATGTATGTATGGTATGTATCTAATTTTTTTTTTTTTTTTTTTTTTTTTACACCATTCACTTCAGCCTTGGACAGATATCTAGTAGTGAAGGAGCAATTGAAGGCTGTATCTAACCTATCCAGCACAAACGTCCATCCTGAGCCTCTGAAGAAGAAGAAAATAAAAAAAATAAAATGCCATGTGGAATTAATGGTTGATAATTTTCTCAGTGTCTTGCATAGGTGAACCAAATATCAAAGCTGATGATTGCATTAAAGGTTAATTTCAGGTGTGACAACTAGAATGATTTTTTCCTTTGATTATAGACATTTCCATTCATGTGTAGAGCAGCTTTTATGTTTTTGCATCAGTATGTTATTAACCAGATATTAGGATATTGTCATATCATTCCTAGGTTTGTTTAAAAGAAAATTCACAAATTTCATCTCTGTTTATTACCTCCATACTCTTCCCCATGCCTCACCAGTGTGAGGCAGTGCCACAAAGGAACATCAATTCACTGCACAGGGCCATCCCTGCAGGAGCTGCTAGTTGCCTGTGGTTGATGGCTCTGCTTGTCCAGACAGACCATGGTCTGCCAATCCAACATTCAGATAGAACAATTCACTCAATTTGCCACCCACACTCAGTGCAGCCTTAGCACCCTCATACATACTCTTCATGGCATTCAGCCACTTCCCATGTAGTCAGTATATTCATAATGTTTTAACATTCCTATTGTATCCATTGTCATATTCTTTTTCCAAATCCACAAAGGCCGTGTACAACTTCTTTCCCTTCTCTAGAAACTTTTCCACTATAGACCTAAGGAGAAATATCTGATCTTCACAACCTTTTCCCTTCCTAAAACCTCCCTGTTCCTTTCCAACTAATTTCTCTGTCATTTCCCAACCATATACTTTTCCAGTTACACTAAAAAGATAAATGCCTCTATGATTACCACACACTACTTTTTTCACCTTTCCTTTGTACAGGAGAATAATTATACCTGACTTCCAATCCTCCAGGACTCTACCTTCCTCCCAAGCCAATCTACACATCTTGCATATCCATTCTACTACTATCTCGCCCCCAGTCTTCATCATTTCACCACACACTCCATCAGTTCCTGGGGCTTTCTTCATTTTGACTTTCTTCATTGCTTCCACTACTTCGATCCTTCCGACCACTTCCTCCCATCTCACTTCCCTCCTTCTCCCAGCCATTTCCCAGCTTTTATACTCACATTACTTTCATTCTCTATTTTTAACAGTTCCTTAAAGTGTTCTCTCCATCTGATCACTTTTTCTTCCTTCTCCACTATCAATCTACCATTTTTATCTTTCACTCCCCTACTAAGTTCTGTATCACCCTGTCTAACTCTCTTCACCCGCTTCCAGAACACTTTCTTACATTTCCTCCTCTTTACACTCAAATTCCTTCTGAATTCCTCATCCACTCTCTTCGTACTCCCTCTTACTAATCTTCTCACCTCTCTCTTCCTCTCTACATATAATTCTCTCTTCTGTCTCTCAACTTCCTCCATGCCTCTGCTTCCCATCCACTCACTAAATGCTTTCTTGTGCCCCACAGCCTGTCTCACCTCTTCATTCCACCATGCTGTTCCTTGCATCCCCTTATGTTTTCTCTTCACCCCACACACCACCTCACATGCTGCACAAATTTCTTCTGTGAATATCTTGCACACACCTTCCACATCCCCCATCTGCTCCAAATCATATTTACCCAGTTACTCCTCCACTTCTTTCTTATACTGAGACTTTTTTTTTTTTCCCCCCCCCTCATTGTATGGACTGCATCCTCTTCTCCATCACTCCTGTTCCATTGCACTTGAAACTTGACTTTTACTGCCACCAAGTGGTGATCCGAAAGGCCACTCCCCCAACCTCTGTATGCTCTTGCATCCATTACATACTTTCACATTCTCTCATCCACACATAATCAGTCATTGCCTTCCATTCCTTCAGTTCACCACCCACTTTCTCATCACTCATGATGTATACCTGTGGATCATTTTGTGTCTAAAGAGGGTATTGGCTATCACCAACCCCCTCCCTGCACTAATGTCAACTAGAGTGCTTCCATTCAAATCCACTTCTGCAGGCACACCCACTGACCAGCTACTCCATCCACCTTCACATTCCCTACTTTTCCATTCATATTTCCTTTCAGAAACGCTCTCTCATTCCACTCAAACTTTTCCATGCACTTCCTTATTTGCTCAGGATTCTTTTTTCACTTGGCTTGCACAATCTAGGGTTGGTAATCTTGCCTTTAATCTTTCCCTCACAATCTTTGAACCAACTAATGCATACTCTCTCATACTCTCCTTCCATCTCTTGCACACAACAATACGTACACCTATTTTTGCCCTCTCATTCTCACCTTCTCCTGTGCATATACCCCATCCATACTCCCACTCTCTCACACTCTCACTTCTCTAATTTAGTCTCACTGATATACATATGTCCACTATTGCACCCTCAAGCACCTGGATAATCTCTCTCTCTTTCACCTCATAATTCTCACCCCTTACATTCTACGGTGCAGTCTGAATCATGTCCATTGTCTGGTCCTTGGTCGTTGCCTGCTTGTCTGTCCTGGTCTGAGGCTTCTTGTTTGTATTTTTAGGTAGTTGTTTTCCAGGGAGGGGCACCAACCCTCCGCCAATCCACTTGTTGACATGTAAGGAACACGTTTTGGTTGGTTATAAGGTTACCACCAGCAAATTAAATGATTTCCCGGTTTACAGGAAATCTGGCTTGCCACTCAATGCAGAACTACCCCGAAAATGAGTACCGCTACACTGAATGGGTGGATGATGGCTGCCCCCACTGACCATGCTTTTCAGATTATGTAAAGTGGATTAGTAATTCATGATACATTTGGTGCATATTTTGAACTTTTTCTAAAAGATTTTTATTAAGCTTTGCCATAGAAATGGTGAAGCTTCTTGTTTTTGTCAGCATTTTTTTTTTTTTTTTTTTTTTTTTTTGAAGAGTCTGGGAGGAATGTAAGTGTGAAATGGAGGGAGAGTAAGAAATTGTTTTGGAAGGAGGTAAAGAAAGTAAGACAGTGTGAAAGGGGTAATAGTAGGGGAGTGAAAGATAGGAATAATAGATTGTTGGTGGAGAAGAGAGAGAAATTGAGGAGATGGAAGGAGCACTTTGAGGATTTGTTGAATGTAGAGAGTGAGAGCAGTGCAAGTATAAGTGGTTGGGGAATGGCTAGGAGAAGAAGAGATGATAGGAGGGAGGAAGAGGTCAGTAGGGCGGAAGTAATGGAAGCAATGAAAAAGATCAAGATGGGAGAGCCCCCAGGAATTGATGGAGTGTGTGGTGAAATGCTGAGGTATGGTGGTGAGATTGTAGTGGAGTGGATATGGAAGTTGTGTAGATTGACTCGGGGAAGAGGGAAGGGTTCCGGAGGACTGGAAATCAGGTATAATTGTTCCTTTATACAAAGGAAAAGGGGAGAGAGAAGTATGTGGTGACTACAGGGGTATTTGCCTTCTTAGTGTGACTCGAAAAATATATGGTAGAATACTCACTGATAGGGTTAGACTATAACAGAGGAGCTAGTTGGAGAAGAACAAGGGGGATTTAGGAAGGGAAAAGGGTGTGTAGATCAGATATTTGTTCTAAGATGTTTAGTGGCGAAGTATCTAGAGAAGGGAGAGAAAGTGTATGCTGCCTTCATGGACATGGAGAAAGCAGATGACAGAATAGATAGACAAGGTATGTGGAAGGTATTAAGAATATATGGAATGAAGGGGAAATTGTTGAGTGCTGTGAAAAGTATGTTCGAAGGAGATAGGGCTACGGTGCGAGTGGATGGTGAGCTGAGTGAGTTCTTTGATCTCAGTGTGGGACTGAAACAGGGTTGTGTGATGTCTCCATCGCTGTTTAATATATACATGGATGGGGTTGTAAAGGAGGTGCAAAGTAGGGCAGTGGATGTGGGGGTGGCTCTAATGAATGAGGGTGAGATTTGGAAGATTCCGGTGTTGTTGTTTGCTGATGATACAGTATTGTTGAGTGAAGATGAATGGGAGTTGCAAGGTTTAGTGAATGAATTTGGGACTGTGTAGGAAGAGGAATCTGAAAGTTAATGTAAACAAGAGTAAAGTTATGGTGTTTGAGAGAAATGAAGTCACAGAATGCACAGTGAGGTTGGATGGTGAGGATATGGAGAATGTGAGTGCATTCAAGTACTTGGGTAGTGTGATGAGTAAGGATGGAACTTTGGGGGATGAATTGCGTGAAAGGGTACAGCAGGGAAGGAAGGTTGTTAGTTCACTGAAAGCAGTGATGAGAAATAGGAGGTGAGTATGGAAGTTAAGAAGTCACTGCATGATAGTATTGTGATCTCTACCCTGATGTATGGAAGCGTGGCATGGACCTTGCAAGAGGGGAACAAGTCAAGAGGGAGAGCAATGGAAATGAGTTACTTGAGAGGAGCATGTGGAGTGACATGGAGGGACAGGTTGACGAATGAAGAGGTGAAAGAACGTTGTGGGGTGGATGTGGATGTGGTTGAGATTAGGAGAAATACACTGAGGTGGTTTGGACATGTGTAGAGACTGGAGAATGAAAGACTGACTAAGAGGGTGTATGTAGGTGAGGGAGAGGGAGGGGAAGACCGAGGATGAGGTGGAGGGATGGAGTTGAGAGGTATATGAGGGAGGGGGAGGTGAGTTGGGGGGAGGGTAGGCAAATGGTAGATGACAGAGCGACTTGGAGGCATTTTGTCTGCGGCCACCCTTTGCAGGATTAGGGCGGCAGGCTTTAGATAGATAGATAGACTTTTTTCTCTTTGATCTTGATGATATTACACATGAAGGTACCATAGGGCAACCCAAGTCTTTGTGCCAAAAATAAATGACCTTGTCCTGTTTTTGAAGGTGATATACTCATTTTTTAGTTGTAGGTGGGGACGCTCACCATCCACTTACCCGATGTAGTGCTGCTTTGGGTGTCTGCCCTTTCCTCTCTTCCGTCCTTCCTCTTCTGTCTTTCTTTCCTTCATTCTTTCTCTTCCTTCTGCCTATGGGTGACTCTACACTGAGTGACAAGCCAAATGGTTTCCTGTACATCAGGAAACGATTTACTACAGTGGGTGGTAACCATGTAAACAAATTATGGCACCTGATGGTTTAGTGGGTAATTAAGGTGCTCCAGTCAGATTGAGCCTGCGTAGGTTTATATCCAAGGGGTTGTTCGGGTTTATTGCTCACATAATGCCACTCAGGGATGAGTGAGGCTGGTCACTCTCATCTCAAATGTCAGGAGCAACTTGCCAAGCCCCGGGTTCTCACGCTGCTCATGGGGCGACATAGGATTGGATGATAGATGGATGGATTATTGTAGTACTTTGGTAGTGTGATGAGTAAGGATGGAAGTGTGGAGGATTAAGTGCTTGAAAGGGTACAACGGGGTAGAATGGTTGCTGGTTCTTTGAAAGCAGTGATAAAAAGAAATAGGGAAGTGAGCATGGAGCCACTGCATGATAGTATTATGATACGAAGCCTAACGTATGGAGGCGAAGCTTGGACCTTGTTGAAATGACACAAGGCAGAGCAGTGGAAATGGGTTATTTGAGAGGAGCAAGACTGATAAATGAGGAAGTGAAGAATCATTGTGGTGTGGATGTGGATGTGTAGAAAGCATTAGGAGAAATACCGTACACTGAGGTGGTTTGGCCATGTGGAGACCAAGTGATTAACGAGGAGAGTGTGTGAGTGAGATGGAGGGGGGAAAGGAAGGGGGAGGCCAAGGATGAGACGGAGGGATGAAGTGGAGAGGTATATGAGAGAGGGGTGTGTGAGCTGGGGGGAGGGCAGTGAAATGGTGGGGGACAGGGCAACATGGAGATGATTTGTTTGTGGCCACCCCTTATGGGATTAAGGTGTCTGGCAGTAGATAGAGAGACTGTCACAGCACAAATAATCTCTTAACATGCCTTAAAAAGAAAAGAAAAAATCTTCGTACAGTACAGGAATATCCAACTGTACCATCCCCATTTATGTGATACCCTGCCATAGCATTGTAAAAAAACAACACCCTTCCCTGCCTAACGATAACCAGTCCCCAGTTATGCATTGGGTTTTGTTTTTTTTAACTGATTTTGATGACATTTCAGACTGATATTTTTTGTTTAAGTTGATTTAAAAACTGTTTTTTGACTTAGATTAATGTGTTTTAGCTATAGGTGGGATGAACACTCATTTTTGGGTACAGTTCACTGAGTTTGATTTTTTTCCATAATTATTTTTGATGATTTTCATATTTTATTTTTGGGTTTAGGTGAGTTATAAACTGCTTTCAGGCTTAGTTTAGCTTTTTTAAAAGTTATTTGGAGGTGTAGGTGAGCTAGAAACTTGTTTTGAGACTCATTTGGGTGAGTTTTGTATTTGGTTGGGGAGGGAGCCCCAAGGCTCCCAAACACATCCCTATAGTTTCTGTGTTATTATGTCTCCGTTTATCAATACCCCAGCTCGATAATGGGTTTTCCCCAATGCATTGCATCATAATGGTAGGAATGACCTGTACCATACCTGGTTGAAGTGGTTTGTTTTTTCTGGTCCTCTGGGTTCATGTCCAGATGAGCCAGAATTTGCATGAACACTAAACAACTTGACATTGTTAATCAAAACTCTTTAACAGGATAAAATATCGAGCAACAAAAGAGATGAAGTAGAGGCAGCACGGCGCCGAGACCATGTGTCTCACTTCATCCTACGCCTGGTGTACTGCCGCACTGAGGAGCTCCGCCGCTGGTTCGTAATGCTGGAGACAGACCTCTTCCGTGCCCGCTTCCTCCACTGTTGCAAAAATGGAGGCGATATCAAGAGTTTCATGGTGGAAAATAATCTGCATTTTACCCCGGTGAGCAGGGAGAGACTAAGAATGAGATGGAGGGATGGGGTGGGGAGGTATGTGTATGGTAGTGGCACATGTGGGAGGGAAAGCAGTCTGATGACAGAGCGATGTAGAAGTGATAGAGTGGCATGTGAAGTGGAGCTGGCATTCCAGGGGCCTGAATGGAGTGTGAATGAGTGGGCTTGCTGTTAATAGTTCTCCCTCTTTAATGCTTCCTCCCTCACACTGTCCTCAGATGGGAAAAAAAGGTCAGGATGGTAATAGGTAGTGATGATCCTGGTAACGATGATGATGATGATTAATGGTGATGCATGTTGATGGTGATTCTAATGATGAAGATGATTAATGGTAGTGGTTGGTGATGGTGATTCTAATGATGATGATTAATGGTAGTGATTGGTAATGGTGATTTTAACGATGATGATGATGATGAGTGTTGTAGTCTTAACCGTATATTCTTTCTTCATCAGATATCTGAAGAAGAAATGCATGATGAGCGAGAAAATTTAATAAATGGCACATACAACATCTCAAGTGGTGATGCAATGGAGGGCAGGTCTTTTTACAAGGCAAGTACTGTACTGTGCATACATTTTTTTTTCTTGTAGCTGTTTTTGATTATATGTTGTAAGTATTCTCCTGGAAAAAAATATCCAGTAAGTGTTTCTCCAGGCTTTCCTCAGTATATTACTGTACTGTACTTATTTTTTGTTTGAAACTGTCGTGATACAATTTTATTTCTAGTGAGTACAGGCACATTGATTACTGTTTTCAGCCTTGTTCGTAAGCCTGACCTTGCATCTTCTAGTATTGATTGTAATAGTCTGAATCAGTTTCATAACTCTTTCAGTCTGATTGTGTGCTTTTTAAATTCCATTTTTCAATCTCCAGATGATTTTATTCAACTTAGGAAGAATGTACAATAGTGAGGGGGATATGTTAGGCAATATCTAACTCCCTCTGTTTAGAAAATCTGTCCAAATGAATAAAATCATGCTGGAGGTTGCAAAAATGAAGTGAAAAGTACATCATTGGACTACAGTAAAGGGGTTGGTTCCCCCCCCCCCCACTCACACTGACTTTCACATCAGTTTTACTGTTTGTGAGGAGGATTAGGTGAATTCATTTGGTTTATTCATCCATCCATCATCCAGTCCTATGTTGCCCCATGAGGAGCGTAGGAGCCCGGGGCTAGGCAGGTTGGTCCAGACTTTTTTTTTTTTTTTTTAATGCTTCCAACACTGGCCATAGGCTTCACAGCCTGCTCTCAAGGCCAAGTAGTCCTCCTACATACCACATACCTCTACATGTCACCACTTCGGTGCTAACACCCACCATCCATATTGAGTACATGCTAGGGCTCTCATACAGGACTGGTGTATTGGTATGAGTGACCAGCCTTACTCATCCGAGTGGCATTACGTGAGCAGTAAACCCCAACCACCCCTTGCATATAAATCTTCACTGGCTTAATCCGATTGAAGCACCTTAATTACCCACTAAACGACCAGGTGCCAAAATTTGAGTTCGTGATGGAGGATAGAGAGAGAAAGAGAGAGAGAGAGAGAGAGAGGTGGAGGGAGAAAGAGTGAGGAAAGGTTATAAAAAATTATATGTGGGAAGGAATGAAATGCATGTGGCAAAAAGGAAGGAAATTTTGTTTGTAGGGGGAGGGGTAGTTATTTTAATGATAAAAAAGACTGAACTAAAAACAAACTAACTGACTGCATTCTTCCAGGTTCCATTCACGGAGGCTCTTGAACTAGTGTCTAAAAGGAAGGTGTTGTTGAAGGGCGGGTGGGCATATGTCCCTGACACAGACCTGGTCACTCTGGTCACCTCCGTGTTCAGGGCAAGTCTCTCACAGTCGATGGCCGTAAGTTTTCTCTATTACCTGGAGTCCCATCATATATTATTTGGTTTATTCTTATCTTCAGATGACCTCCAACTGACTCTCATTTGCATCCTTGAGTCATTAGTTAATGCAGAGAGTTTTGAGGGCTTGGATGTTGAGTGAAAAGTAGTGTGGTCTGTTTTGCTTGGTAGTCTGATAGTAAGTTAGTGAGATTAGGGATAGAATGGTGTTGGTGGTGGTGGTGGTGGTGATAAGATGATGATGGTGATGATGGTGGTGATGGTGATGATACTAGTGATATTGAAGCTGGTAGTGATGATAAGATGGTGATAATGATAATGATATTGATAGTGTGGTGATAGTCATGATAAAATGATGATGGTGATGGTGGTGGTGATAATGATATTAAGTCATCATGATCATCATCTGGACCTCCTTTCCCACCCTAGGGTAGGGTGAGGAGTAGCAACGTCCAGACAGCCCAAGTTTGTCGAGTTCAGTGGCCCAGGCTTCCATTCACTCATCATTCAAGCCCCCGGAATCCTGGCCCTATCTAATATCCCAATAATTTTCACCACATTCTGTAGCTTCACATGAATGTATCCGATAGAGTCAACCCGAACGCTGTCACTTTTAAAAGGGGTGCCAAATCTCTGATCATACACTTCTTCTCACAGCATTCATCCAGCCAGCTCGATCTCTTGTCAGTTCGCTAGCCTTCCATACCTATCTTCTCACACCCTCATCCACCATATCCCACCACCTTCTCCTTGGCCAACCTTGCCTTCTTATATGTCTCCAACAAGCCCTACATTCTTCATTACTCTTAATCATCTCTGCATGCACCTCGTGAACCCCAGCTGCTTTCCCATTTTTCAGCCGCTTCACACCGTTCTTCACCTGTGTGAGTGTCACATTTCCTTGCACTGCATTCCTTCTTTGCATGCCCCCAAAACCATTCATGTTTATTCTGGCACTGCTGTCTCTATTCCCATTCATCAGGCTTCAAAATATTCTTTCCATCTGGTCCTTACCTTATCCCCATAGGTTCATGATCTACCACTTACGTCCTTCACACTTTCACATTTCTTACGCTGTCACTTCCACATTTCCACACCTCTTTCCAGAATAACCTAATTTCAGAGCACTGTAATTTGCATTAATTTTTCTTCATAGATCATCGTTTATCTCTTTCGTTTTTCCTCTTCCCTATAGTCACAGCGCACAACTCTGAGGTTGCCATTATTGTACCCTGGCAACCTAACTGTCAACAGTGCATCTGATTTTGCATGATATTACAGTGCTCGTCAGAAGTATTCAGCGTTGTCCGCCGGGCGCGCAATACTTATGGCCCAAAAAGAATCACCCATTTTTGGGGGTAAGAATTGAGCCATAAGTTTGAGCTCCGAGCATGACGTCACGGTAGCCTGAGGCCTTCTGACGCGCTGGTTGGTTCCCGCCTCAGTCGCCCACGGGCTGCCTGAGAGAGAGGAACTCCGCCGAGTGTCCCTCTCAAATTGCGCCATTTTTTACCGAGTGTCCCGCAGTGTTTTGGCCTTCAAAACTTTGTTATGGCACCTACCCGTGAACTATCGAGTGAAATCATATCCCAGATCATTGCTCTAAAGGAGGCAGGCCACCACACAAAGGAAATTAGTGAATTGGTTGGTGTGGCACGATCGACAGTGCGTCGTTGGTGTGTGCGGTTTTGGGAGGAAAACAGTGGCGAAGTTCCCACAAAGAAACCGAGGTCTGGTAGGCCTAGGAAAACTTCCCCAAGGTCTGTTAATGTTTTAAAACGTGCAGTGGAGTTTAATCCTTGTGTGAGTGCAAGGAAAATTAAGGAGAGCAACCCGGAAGTGTTTGGTGAGGTGTCAGTGAGAACAGTGTCTCGTAGGGTGCATGAGCTTGGTTACACAAGTCACAGGCCTGTGAAAAAGCCTCTTCTCTCTAGCAGCCAGAGAATTCGTAGGCTTGCCTTTGCTAATAAATATCTAAATTGAGGTGAGGAGCAATGGTTGTCAGTGTTGTGGTCTGATGAGGCAACATTTAGTGTTACCTGTAACAGAGGAGCATGCAAAGGTAGTGACCCACTTGACCCACGGTATGTAGAAAGCACATTTAAACATCCTGATTCACTCATGGTATGGGGTTGTTTCTCAGGGAAGGGTTTGGGGAAGCTTGTTGTACTTCCCAAGAACCTCAGAGTGAATCAGGATGTTTACCTGGAGCTTCTGTGTGATCATTTACCAGACTCCTTCGAGCTAACAGGTGCACGAGTGTTTCAGCAGGACAGTGCACCTGCTCACAAGGCCAAATCGGTCACCAATTGGCTTCGTGACTGCGAGGTATCATTCATGACAGACTGGCCAGGAAATAGCCCAGACCTCAACCCGATTGAAAACCTTTGGTACGTCGTAAAGAAGAGTTTCCAAGGGAAGGACGTGAGCTCTCTGCCTAAGCTGGAAGCCGCCATTCGTGACTCCTGGGACAAAATACCCCTCCAGCACCTCAGGAGCCTCGTCCTTTCATTTCCAAGATGTCTCAGGTCCGTGAAGAAACGTAAAGGCTACCCTACGAAGCACTAAAGGTAAATAAAATGCATTACAGTATTTATATGTTTTTTCAATGTTGAAAGGTTTGTTTCTCAGGAGGGACGCAGGGCGCCCCATACTTCTGACGAGCACTGTATACAAGAATCACATTACTGTACACGAGTATGTTATACATAAATATTATTATACCCGAATATATTATACACCGGTCACAGGCGTATCATATTTTACACAAGATCAGACACGCTGTAGACGGGTATGTTGCCAGAGCACGATAATGACAACCTCAGAGTTGTGCACCGCGACTATAGTCTCTTTACATGCTTCTTGCTCTCAGTAAATTCAGTTCTTATTTCAATTGAATCCTTGTCCTGTAATGAATATTCATTCTTTATGCTCTCTCCCCAGATCACAGGCAGAGCCCTACCCCAGCTGAGAGATGATGAGCGGTTAGTGCAACTGCTGGAGGACTTTGACAAGCGCTACACCGGCAATGACTACAGTGTCAAGAAGGGGCCGGACGCTCCTCAGATCACCCCAGACATGATCGACCAGCTTGCAGTAAAGTCCTTCCCGCCTTGCATGCGTCAGCTCAACGACACCCTGCGCACCACACACCATCTCAAACATGGCGGCCGACTCACATATGGTCTGTTTCTCAAAGCTGCTGGCTTGAGCCTGCCGGATGCTATACACTTCTGGAGATCTCACTTTCTCAAAAACATGGATATAGATAAGGTTAGTCTTTAGTTAAAAATTTGAGTGATACAGTAATCCTTATCTTTATGTGGGAAAAATGGTCATGATGATGATGATGATTGAATACGGTACCATAATCCAAATAGATAAACATGCACATCAGAATTTTATGAATTACAAAGGATGGAGAATGAGAAACTGACTAGAAGAGGGTATGTGAATAAGAAGGAGGAGGAGACCACTGATGAGATGGAGGGATGGAGAGGAGAAATATATTGGAGAGGGATGTGCTTGTTGGAGAGAGGACAGGGCGACATGAGACGATTTGTTTGTAGCCACCCCTTATAGGATTAAGACATTTGGAAATAGAAAGATAAATAGATATTCATCATCATCATCTAGTCCTGTGTTGCCCCATGAGGAGCATAGGAGTACAGGGCTAGGCAAGTTGGTCATGACATTTAAGATGAGAGTGACCAGCCTCACTCATCTCTGAGTGGCATTACATGAGCAGTCAACCCCAACCATCCCTTGGACATAAACCTTCACCGGCTCAATCCGATTGGAGCGCAATAATTACTCACTAAACCACCAGGTGCCAAAATTTGGTTATATGGTTACCACCCAGCATAGTAAATGGTTTCCTGGTGTACAGGAAACCATTTGGCTTGTCACTCAGTGTAGTGACCCACAGGCAGAAGGAAGAGGAAAGAATGAAGGAAAGAAAGACAGAAGAGGAAGTGTTAAGTTACCCGTAGGCAGAAGGACAAGAAAAGAATGAAGTAAAGGAAGACGGAAGAGGATGGAAGGAATGGAGAGAGGAGAGGAAAGGGCAGACACCTGACAGCAGCACAATTTTTATGTACAATAGCAATTTCAGTGTGGTACAAAAGTTGTCATCTTTGTAGATGTATTGTATTTTATGTGTTAAATTACTTTTTTCTTTCATCTTTTGCCTTTTTGTTGCTTTCTGAACCCTGCCTTATCCCATCCTTTGGTGGGAAAAAGAGGTTATGATGATGACATTTTTCTTCAACATTCCAGTTTGAAAAGCAGTACGCATATCACATACGCTTTAATTATGGGAAAGAGGGAAAGCGAGTAGACTGGTCACCATACAGCTGCATCAAGATAATTACGGGTAATGTTGGTCCAGGTGATGCACATGGCTGCCCCTTCAAGCACTCAGACCCAGGTGTCCTGCGCCAACGACTCATTAGCTATAAGGTTTCACAGCAAGGTGGGTCATGGCAGTAATTGTATACTCTCTTCACTTTAACTTGGCCTAAGTTTGTCATCTCTCCATCTTGAATACTGATATGTGACAATAAAGCAACTCTAGAATGTGATGCCAGCCACAAAAAATTGCTATGGAATGGATGTATCTTATTTTACCACTGAGCTTTGTTAAATACGCTACAAAAGGATGAAAATCTGGGCCAAGTTCAGGTAAAAGAGCTGTAGTAGCTGTGGCCCCAGGTTCATCTGAAACATAAAGCTGGTGAACTGGTGGCTGAAGTTGCCCTTCTCCTTCAGTACACCATCTTTCTTTGGGGGAGTTGATCGTTCGTTTGTATAACCAGGCAGCAGATTCACCACATGAAGCCACTCCTCTCTAGTAACAAGGAAGTTGTTGTAAATGGATATAACACCTTTGTTTTAACCTGACAGAGATCCCCAACCCCTCTAAGCTCAGTTCATGACCAGTTGTTATCTTCTTTACCATGGAGACCATGCCAATCTTAAGAGTGGGCCAGTTCTGTCAGGTAAAAACAAAGGAGCTGTAGTAAATGCATAGATGTCATTACCTTTTGAGACCTGCAGTATGAAAACCATTAATGTATTGTAATACACTAGCCTTTTTTTCCTTATTGTAGTGATTATTGATGAGCCAAATGGTTTCCTGTACACCAGGAAACCATTTACTATGCAGGGTGGTAACCACATAACCAAATTATGGCACCTGGTGGTTTAGTGGGTAATTAAGGTGCTCCAATCAGATTGAGCCTGTGTAGGTTTATATCCAAGGTGTGGTTGGGGTTTATTGCTCACGTAATGCCACTCAGGGATGAGAGAGGCTGGTCATTCTTATCTTAAATGCCAGGACCAGCTTGCCTAACCCCTGGTTCCCACACTGCTCATGGGGTGACATAGGATTGGATGATGGATGGATATAAAGTTGATGGTCTTATAAAGAAATGCAGTGTGTAAATGATTGTGTAGTAAGTAGACTGGAATATATTGTAGATAATCCTTGTGTCATAGCCAGCTGTTGGTGAGGTAATAGAGATGGTAAGCAAAAGTATCTACCGGATAGCATGTCGGCTGTAGATAGGCTATACAGCACAGTATAAGTTAGGGGAGGCAGTGGCAAACTTGATAGAGAGGTGGTCTGGTGTCCCAGTGAATGTCGGTTTGAATCCTGGGTGGGACAGGGAACAATTGGGACTTAAATATTAAAATAAACTTTACTGATCTACAATAAGACCTGCCGACTTGTTATAAAAATACCTCCACTAATACCAATACATCAGTTCTCTGTGAAACAGCTCTAGCATGTATTCAATATGAACAGTGGATGCCTGTGCCAAAGTGGCAATATGTGGAGCTGTATGGTATGTAGGAGGACTGTTGGGCTTTAGGAAATGGGCTGTTAAAGCCTATGCCTGGAATTGGATGCATTTAAAAAAAAAAAAAAAAAGCATTGTTTTATTTTCTTGTGGCTATTGGACTTACTGTATTATAATTTTATATTCCTGCAGCTATTGGTGAGATAATGGACTTGGTGAGCAAGAATCATTACCAGATAGCATGTCAACGGTACTGGGAGGCCACACACAATGCCACCATAGATGCTGGTATTAATCACCCCAACCAGTTCTTAGAGGAGAGCTTGAAGCATCTCCATGGACCACAACAACCAAACCAGGGTAGGTAGTGAATTATTTTTATCATCGTCATTATCATCATTCACTCTCATCTTAAATATTGGGACCAACAGCCTAGCCCCAGGCTCCTACACTCCTCATGGGGCAGTGTAGGATTGGATGATGGATGGATGGCATTATCATCATCATCATTATTGTCATCATTATTATCCACCCACAACTCATTCTTTGAGAAGAGTTGGAACAATTCCTTGGGAAGAGTTTCCAGTAGCCAAGCATGGGTGGGTAGGGGTAGCAATATTATTTTTATCATCATTGTCATTATCATTGTTTTCCTCATTATTTTTGTTGTCATGGTCATCATCATTCATCATCATCATTATTATCTACCCCAACCAGTACTTTGAAGAGTTTTACAAGCATCTCGGCAGACAACTGTAGCCAACCCAGGGTATGTAATTCCATCATCATCATCATCATCATCACCACAGCTTTCTCCATACAACTGGTAATGGTAAAATCAGCAAATCACATCTATAGGTAGCAATTGATGTTTGTTAGAGTTTTTATGCTTAAACATGAATTTAGGGTAGTAGTAAAAAAAGAGTGTTAAGAAAGGCGATATACACAGTTGCTGATGGTCTCAAGGATTTATTATGAAGGAGACCATTTTTGCCCATTAAACTGTCAGTAATTCTTTAATGGTGAGAATTGGATCGATGCTGATAGGACATCCTTCACTCAAAATTAGCCCAGCATAACCCCCTTAAGAGTCTAGAAAATCTCATGGGACACCATCTATAATGGAGACTTAATTTATTCCTGTGAAATTGGCCACACTCTAGCACACATATCAGTCAAGTCTCTGGAATCCTGGCTTCACTTCTTTAGGCTTCATATACATTCTTTTTTCCACTACCAGGTAAGAAGCCTACTCAGGTGAAAGGCAACCGGTCGGTGATGTATTCCTCACAATCATCCACTCAGAGTACCCAGTCAGCTGAATCTACCCAGTCCAATCAGGCTTCAGCAGATGACAACAACCCCTCCAGCTCAGTGGCTGTGGACTCGGACATGGGCGATAATGAGTTGTCCTTAGAGCTTATGTTGCAGTTAATAGATGCTGATGAAAAATCATGAAGGCAATTTTGGTACACATATTTTAGTTAAGAGAGTGGTCATCATTTGCTGGAATGTTGTTTCACTCACTTATTTTCCTTTGATGATGTACTTTTAGTTTGTTTGTGGTAGGTGAGAGCACTCACCATCCACTCACTTGATGTAGTGCTGCTCTTGGGGATCTGCCCTTTCCTCTCCTCCATCCTCTTGTCTTTCTTTCCTACATTCTTTCCTCGTCCTTCTGCCTACGGGTGGCTTTACGTTCCCTCTTCTGTCTTTCTCTCCTTCACTCTTTCCTCTTCCTTCTGCCTGTGGGTGACTCTACACTGAGTGACAAGCCAAATGGTTTCCTGTACACCAGGAAACCATTTACTACACTGAGTGGTAACCATATAACCAAAATTTGGCACCTGGTGGTTTAGTGAGCAGTTACGATGCTCCAATCGGATTGAGCCGGTGAAGGTGTATATCCAAGGGGTGATTGGGGTTTATTGCTCACATAATGCCACTCAGGGATGATTGAGGCTGGTCACTTTCATCTTAAATGTCAGGACCAACTTGCCTAGCCCTGGACTTCTATACTCCTCATGGGGCAAAGTAGGATTGGATGATGAATGAATGAATGAATGCTTGCTCTAACATGAAAATTGTATTCAACTAAAGAAGGATTTTTGGTAGTGAAGGGGTGAATTAAGGCTAGATCTAACCTCTCCAGTTCTAAAAGTCTCCCTAAAGTTGAATATAATCATCTGGTGGAAGCAAGAATGTACTGTAGTAGAAAAATATCAAAGAATTTAAGGCATCAAGGTTGCTTCAGTATTAGCATTCAGGTCATCAGAGAGAAGTGGTTAATGGCAAAAGGAAATTTGTTTATACAAGATCTTCCAGTAAGCTGACCATTTGACAACTCAGAGCCTTAAGTTCAGGTGCAAAAATAGGACTTTATTTGTATATTGTACCAGTAGTTTGTCGGTTATTAATAAATTAATGGTCTATAAGTATTTGATTTCTCAGTTAATTATATAGGTTAATTACAGCACAGAAAGGAAAAAAATTGTACAAATAATCATATACCAGAATTAGGTGCTGGAAAAGGTAGTTCTTATATGGTGGCACTGATACCCAGTTATGGAAACATCTCACAACTCCTTGGCATCCCCCAAAAGGTTGATGGTTGACTGCTGAAGGACAGCATCCTGCAGTGCATGGATACCGCATTCAGATAAACCATAGGCCATCAACTGTGAAAGGTTAGCTTCATCGTGTGATAAATTTGCAGTATAAATCATCCTCTTCATCATCACCATCACCCATCACCATCTACAGTATTTCTCACCAAAAGAGTTGGGGTGGGGTAAGATTTAAAACTTGATCATTTAAACCATGTATAAATCTCACGTTGGATTCCCTAGAGTATTGTATGATTTTAGAATTTACTTGTCAATGAATGTTAAGTATTTTATTTTTTTGGTTTATGCATTTTTTTTTCCATGATAAACTAATGTATGTGTTTATTTATAATAGGATTCAGTTTCATGTATTGCATTGCTTTTTACCAGCATTCTTACTTTAACTTGACAAAGACCCCAAATCCTATTCACCTAAGTTGATGGTTGTGTCATGAGATTGAAGAGTTGATTTGACGAGCAACCAAGGATGCATATTCCTGTATCATAACAAAGGCTTATCAAATTTCGTGCAACCATGACTTAGTTTCCAAGAGTGACCATGACCCAGTTGTGTCAGATTGAAAATATATATATATATATATATATATATATATATATATATATATATATATATATATATAGTATTATCCAGGTGTACCTGAATTAAGACTATCAGTGAAAGTAATAGTATTGGGGGTTTTTATGCTCTCTCTCTCTCATGTTTCTTCCAAATTTCTCATATCTCTCTATCACAGACTTTCCTCCTTACTGCCTCTCCCTCTTTCCTGCCATCCTAAAATTCCTCTGTTATTTATTTCCATTCAGTATCGAAACAGTTTTCATCAGTGCCATACAAGAGGATGCTGAAGTGTAATATACAGAATAAATCACAAGACAAGGGGTGCTTATGAAGCCTCCCTAGTCACAAAGAAAACTGACCATCCCACTTTACATCCTCCTTTCCTTCACTTTTTTTTTTTTTTTACCAGTAATTTTTCACACCACATTGAGTACACCGCTTCCCATCCGATCAGCGAAGTTAAGCAACGTTGGGTCTGGTTAGTACTTGGATGGGTGACCGCCTGGGAACACCAGATGCTGTTGGCATCCCTACGTGTCAAGTGGGGTTGGTGGAGGATTAGTGCCCCTCCCTGTAACACAACTCTAAGCCATTGGCCACCCCGTCTGGGATACATGGCGTCTGGCAATGAATGAATGAATTTTTCATTTTATTCACACACACACACACACACACACACACCTGCGTTTTGATCAGTTTCAAACCTACCCCCCCCACACACCTGCGTTTTGATCAGTTTCAAACCTACCCCCCCCACACACCTGCCTTTTCATGAGTTTAATATATTCAATAACACTCACGCACACACCTGCCTTGCGATCAGTTTGATATCTTCCTAACACACACACACACACACCTGCATTTTGATCAGTTTCAAACCTACCCCCCCCCCCACACACACACACACCTGCCTTTTCATCCGTTTAATGTATTCCCTAACACACGCGCGCACACCTGCCCTGCGATCAGTTTAATATCTTCCTAAAACACACACACACGCACACACCTCCCTTGCGATCAGTTTAATATCTTCCTAACACACACACACACACACACACACACACCTGCCTTCCGATCAGTTTAATATCTTCCTAAAACACACACACACGCACACACCTGCCTTCCGATCAGTTTAATATCTTCCTAAAACACACGCACACACCTGTCTTCCGATCAGTTTAAAATCTTCCTACACCACGCACACGCACACACACACACACCTGCCTTCCGATCAGTTTAATATCTTCCTACACCACACACACACACACACACACACACACACACACACACACCTCTGCCTTCCGGTCAGTTTAATATCTTCCTACACACACACACTCACACACACACCGGCCTTCCGATCAGTTTAATATCTTCCTAAAACACACACACACACACACACACACACACACCACTTGCTGGTGCAGTGGTAACGTTCCCGCTTGCCAACTGGTGGACGGGAGTTCGCGCCTCGCTCAGGTTGCGAAAAGTTTCATTGACGTAGTGGGTGGTTACTGTCCCCCTTGAGCAAGGGGACGGGTGTGTGCGTGTGTGAAGGTCACAGCCTTACCCTTAGATCGGACTATATGGGCTCTCAGCTCCCTTCCGGGAGGGTAAAAGCTGACGATCACGACCATCAAGTGATCCTGACCGAACCGGTGAACTACACACACCGCTCGCTGGTTCTGTGGTAACGTTCTCGGTTTTTTTTTTTTTTTTTTTTTTTTTTTTTTTATGTGTCCGACTCTGGGCAAAGGCTCAGGGCCTATTTCTTGGGGGCAGTCACCTATCCCAAGGCCCAGTAGTCCTCCTACACCTCCACATGTCACCACTTCGGCGCTAACACCCACCGTCCATATTGAATACATGCTAGGGCTGTCTCATACAGGACTGGTGTATTGGTATTAGCGGGGGTACTTTTACGACATGTCGGCGGGTCATCTGGTAGATCAGGAAAGTCTGCTTTTAGGAAATTCAAATCCTTAAACTGTTCCCTGCCCCAGCCGAGATTCGATCCTGGGTCCATTAGGACTGCAAGCCGCCTCTCTACCGATTCAGCCACCGCCTCCCCTGGTAGACGGGAGTTCGCGCCTCGTTCAGGCTGCGAAAAGTTTCACTGACGAAGTGGGTGGTTACTGTCCTCCTTGAGCAAGGGGATGGGTGTATGCTTGTGTGAAGGTCACAGTCTTGCCCTTAGATCGGAGTATATGAGCTCTCAGCTCCCTTCCGGGAGGATAAAAAGCTGACTATCACAACCAGGTGAATTACGAGTACACACACACACCGCTCGCTGGTGCAGTGGTAACTTACGCTCTCGCCTAGCATCTGCTAAGACGGGGGTTCGCGCCTTGCTCGGGATGCGAAAAAGTTTCACTGACAAAGCGGGTGGTCACTGTCCTCGAGTAAGAGGATGGGTGTGTGCGTGTGTGAAGGTCAAGGCTTTGCCCTTAGATCGGTCTATATGAGCTCTCAGCTCTCTTCCGGGAGGGTAAAATGCCGATGATCACAAACCATCACGTGATCCTGACCGACTCGGTGAATTACACACACACACCTGTCTTCCGATCAGTTTAAAATCTTCCTACACCACGCGCGCACACACACACACACCGGCCTTCCGATCAGTTAATATCTTCCTACACACACATACAGGCCTTCCGATCAGTTTAATATCTTCCTACACACACACACACACACACCTGCCTTCCGATCAGTTTAATATCTTCCTAAACACACACACACACACACACACACACACACACACACACACACCTGCCTCCCGATCAGTTTATCCTCCTAATACACACACACACACACCTGCCTCCCGATCAGTTTATCCTCCTAATACACACACACACACACCTGCCTCCCGATCAGTTTATCCTCCTAATACACACACACACACACCTGCCTTCCGATCAATTTAATATCTTCTCAAAACACACACACACACACACACCTGCTCAAAGCCGAACCTTTGCACCTGGTCGCAAGTTTAATGTTGATACAGCCGTTGGATTTCGCTGTACCTCTGACCTCATTGGTATAGTGATGGATAACTGTGTTGAATTAACCCTGTCGAGGTCGGAACAGATCCTAGTATTTTATCCCAGCTATTGTACAATTTTATACCGATGAGAGTGAATATAGAAGCCTGAGTGTTTATGTACGTTAACAGATCGGTGCTTGCGGAGAATTTTATCTCGTTGTAGTAGACTACATTATTAGCGAATGACCTGCAAAAACGCATCTTTAACGTGGCTGAGTTGTTACGAACGAGAACGATGCCCTTCTGTGTCTCTCGCCAAGTAGTGGCATTTTCTCGCATATAAACTGCCCGATCCAGCCCGACGGTATTGCTTTTGAGAAGCTTATATCTCAGCTACCACAGGGCTGATCACTGCGTGGTTTGCACCATATGATAGCCCATACCTTTAAGATTTGTTTTTGACAGGTTTCATCACACCCAGGCGATGCACGTGACACGCGCCAAGTGCATGTCGAAAATATTAAAAAGACGGGCCACAGGCCAGACAGTTCATCGTATAAGGATGAAACTTTTTAGATAGCCATCAATATACTCTAAGCATCCTCAGAGTGTAAGGCGGCATTTCAGTACTTTCGGATTGAAATGGCCTCTCTCGTACCTCGCCGGCAAAGGCGTTTAACTGGTAACAAGTTATGATACTAGTCACGAAGTGTTATGGAAAGGATATAGAGCCATAGCATTGACAGTCTGCTACTGAGTTCCAAGAAGTATCCTGCTAAAGGAAAATCAGGGTCAAGGTAAACGTATAGTCGGGAAATTGGCGGTTTGAAATAGCTGACGTGCAATAAAAACTTGCCCGATAACATGTTTTTTACTACATACTTTTTTTTTTAATGCGAGGAAGACGGAACCAAAGGCCATGAGCCCGCAATAGAGTTCCCTCCAAGAGAAAAACAAAGTACAAGAGAGCCATATTCAAGATCCATTCATTTCGAGATGCCTGGACACACTGCTTTTGAAAGACTGGAGATCATAGGCAGCAGGAAATACAGACAGAGGGAGACAGTTCCAGAGTTGACCTGTTGCATAAATGAAGGACTGGGAGTAACGGTTAACTCTTGATTAGAGAGTTGGACAGAAAAGGGATGAGAGTTTGCTGCTAGACGGGTGCTACGCGCCCGTCGTAGAGGTGGAGGAATGCATGCAGACGGTTCAGAGGAGCAGTGATCATTAAAGTACCGATAGAAAAGAGATAAAGATGCAACAGTGCGGCGAAGAGACAGAAGTTGAAGGGAGTCAGTAAGAGGAGGAGTTAATGAGACGAAAAGCCTTTGACTCCACCCTATTGAGAAGAGCTGTATGTGGGGAACCTTCCCACACATGAGAGTTGTACTCCACACAGGGGCGGATAAAACCCCTGTATAGAGTCAACAATTGTGCTGGGGTAAAGAAAGAACGGAGTCGGCTTAGGACACCCAATCTTTTGGAAACAGATTTTACAAGAAATGTAATATGATCTTTCCAAGATAAGTCCCGAGTAATGAAACCCCAAGCATGTTCAAGGATGATGCAGGATGTTATTAAACATTAGTGTGTATACCTGTGGAAGATTTTGACGGGTTGATAGGTGTAAGCCCTTTCCTCTCCATCCTTTTTTCCTTCCATTCTCTTCTGTCTTTCTTTCCTTCATTCTTTCCTTGTCCTTCTCCCTATGGGTGACTTTACACTCCCTCTTCTGTCTTTCTTTCCTTCATTCTTTCCACTTCCTTCAGCCTGTGGGTGACTCTACACTGATTGACAAGCCAAATGGTTTCCTGTACACCAGGAAACCATTTACTACGCTGGGTGGTAACCATATAACCAAATTTTGGCGCCTGGTGGTTTAGTGGGTAATTATTGCGCTCCAATCGGATTGAGCCTGTGAAGGTTTATATCCAAGGGGTGGTTGGGGTTGATTGCTCATGTAATGCCATTCAGGGATGAGTGAGGCTGGTCACTCATCTTAAATGTCGGGACCAAATGCCTAGCCCCGGGCTCCTACGCTCCTCATGGGGAAATGTAGGATTGGATGATGGATGGATGGATAGGTGTAAGAACTGAGTCTTAGATGCATTAAAAACAACAAGATTATTTTTACCCCAGTCAGAGATACGAGCCAAGTCAGATATTAGGTGTGCCATAGCTTCATCCCTTGTTTGTTGAAGTAACTGCTGAGATGGGCGTTGCGGGAACCGAATGGAAAGGTGAAGGGTGGAGTCATCAGCGTATGAGTGGATAGGGTTAGATGTACAGCTTAGAAGGTCATTGACGAATAAAAGGAAGAGAGTTGGTGATAGGACAGAGCCCTGAGGAACACCACTGTTGATAGATCTAGGAGAAGAACGATGGCCGTCTACAACAGCGGCTATAGAACGACCAGAAAGGAAGCTAGCGATGAAGGCACAGATAGAAGGATAGAAACCGTAAGAAGGCAGTTTGGAAATTAAAGATTTATGCCAGACTCGATCGAAAGCCTTTGAGATGTCAAGTGCAATAGCAAAGCTTTCGCCAAAGTCCCGAAAGGAGGATGACCAGGAGTCTGAAAGGTAGGTGAGAAGATCGCCAGTGGAGCGTCCCTGACGGAATCCATACTGACGATCAGAAAGAAGGTTGTGATAGGAAAGATGCCTTAAAATTTTTCTATTGAGAATTGACTCGAAAACTTTCGAAATACAGGACGTTAAAGCAATTGGACGTTAGTTGGAGGGTTGGGAGTGGTCACCCTTCTTTAGGACTGGCTGAATGCAAACTTCCAGCAAGAAGGAAAGATACAAGTTGACAGACAAAGGCGAAAGAGTTTGCCTAGGCAGGGTGTAAGCACAGAAGCACAGTTCTTGAGTACAACAGGAGGGACTCCATCAGGCCCATATGCCTTGTTAGTGTTGAGGCTAGTGATGGCAGAAAATACATCAGCTGAAGAAATTTTAATGTCAGCCATGAAGAAGTCAGAGGGGGGAAGTGATGGAGGAACAGCACCGGAATCGTCTAAGGTGGAATTGGAGGAGAAAGTCTGTACGAAGAGATCTGCTTTATCAGTAGAAGAAATAGCTAAAGAACCATCAGAGTAGAAAAGAGGGGGAGGGATGATGAGGTAAAGTTGTTAGACGATTTTTGGTCACCCTAGGGTGCAATTTTTAAACTATGGATTACGCACATTGGCCTTTATTAACCCCATCATCAGTAGGGTGTTTTTCTAATTTGTATATAGTCGTATGGAGGCGGAAACAACCCCCCCCCCAAAAAAAAAAATAATAATAATAATAATAATTAAATTAAATAAAAATACAGCTAAAGAAGTGGAGTAAGGGCATTAAAAAAAGGAGGGGTAGGGTAGTCAAGAGAAGGAGGAAGTAGGGCTGAATAGTCCGTTTCTGTGACAGGAGGCTTAGCACCCCTGATCTAGCGATTTATTCTGTATATTACACGTTAGTATCGTCTCATATATTGTTGATGAAAATTGTGTCGATACTGAATAGAAATAAATAACAAGAATTTTAGGATGGAAAGAAAGAGGGAGAGGAGGTAGGGAGGAAGTTCAGTGATAGGGAGACACGAGAAATGAGGAAGAACATTGAAGAGGACGTAAGAGATACAGTGAATGAAGTGAAGGAAAAGGACATAAGGATATAATAATGGAGAAAGGGACGGTGGAAGTGGGACAGGAGGAAATAGCGAGGCGGTAAACTGGTTGGAAGGGGTTTGGAGGAGGAGGAAGGGGGACGGGGAGGAGAGAGAAAGGCTTAGAAGACGGAAAGGGGGAAGGAGGATGAGGGGAAGATGAAGAGAGGTTGAAGAGGAAAGGGGAGATTAAGAAGTCAAGGAGAGAGACAGAGTGAGAGGAGTAGGGAGGAAGACTAAGATGAAAGGCAGAGGAGGGGAGAGAAGATGCAAGAAAAATTACAAGATAAGCGGAGGAAGATAGAGAGAGGAGAGAAAGCAGGTGAGAGTTTGGGAAGAGAGAGGGGATGGGAGGAGGGAAGGGAGAGGCAAGTAGTAGGTGCGAGTACAAGAAATTTATTAATATATGAGAAAAAAATAAAGAGATATAGAGACACCAATGATGATGGGGAAGATGGGTAAAGATATAGGTAGGAGGGGCGCGCACAAAAGAAAAAAGAATGTGAATATTGTTTTTTTTTTTTTTTTTGCGTATATAATGGTAACCACTTGCATGCAGAGTGTGTGTGTGTGTGTGTGTGTGTGTGTGTTAACCGCTAACAGTGAAAATATATTATTCAAACTCGTTTTAGTAGTCTAGCCAACACACACACACACACACACACACACACACACACACACAATGGTAAGAAAAAAAATAGTAAAAACTTAAGCAAAAACCAATTTTCTCAGTATCACATATTCAAGAGTCGTATGACTCGATAGGCCTATTCTTAAAACCTCTTCCTTAGAGATTTATTTTGCATATTACAGATTAACATTTTCGTGTGCTAGTTATATCGTCTTAAAATTGATATAGTTTGCATCAGGAATGTAAACGAGGGTGATGAGGTGTAATGTGGAGGATAAATAGGTAAGAGGCAGGCGTTACGAAACCATCGAGGGATTCTCAATAGTTCATTTACAACTGGGCGTATTCTTGTCGGCTTGAGATTCCCTAACATCTCTTGCATAACGATTTATCCTGCACATTACACCTGACATACAGGCCAGAGAAGGCTGAAGTAAAAGGTAGTCTAAATACGAAAATGTTCACATTATGTTTGTGTACTTACAAACTGTACACTTGATGTTTGTAATTCAGTGGTGGTGCACATGTCGAAATATCTATTGATTACGTGTTGAGCACCTGAGAACCACATCAGCTGTCATTCTTAAACGCCTGATTGTCGTTAGGATGGGCAATTACGCCGTTTTGGCACTTTTAACATATATTTGTCTTATGTACTGTGTAGAGTATTAACATTATAATACTAGAATAGGCTGTGTTGGTGCTGTGCTTGGAAGAAAAATCAGTTATAGTTAACTTCCACCTGACGTACTGGGCAAATCCTTCAGACTGAATACAAGTTGTATTTGTATGACGTTCGATGACCCTTAATTATGAAGTGCAAATAAGTCTCCGTAATTACTGGTCAGAGCGACCATCCAATCTGACTACACTCGGGAATCAACTGAGCTGAAAGAGGTTATCTTCTTCAGTAGTAGTAGTAGTTGCAGTTGCACCCCCAGGCTCATCCGAATGTGAACCCTGTCGACTTTAGTCCGGCGGTGGCGTATAGTTTTGGGGGGCCTAGGGGGCCTGGTTCACCTCAGTCAGACCTTTGGCTTCCCATTGAGCCTCATTTCAAATTTCAGATTATTTAATGTGTGCATACTGTCACCAATGGGCCTTCCATAGGGCTTGGCCCCACCTTGGCTCTCCTCCCTCCCAACTGTGGAGACCTTTGCTACTGCTACAGACTGAAGCTGACCCTATCCTGCAGCTCACCATCAACCTTTCAGGGGGATAGGGAGGGAGCTGAGTGACATTTGAATAACTTGGCAGTTCCACCACCAAGTCATGTCAGTGCCACCACACGAAGGCGTCCCTCTCCAGCACCCAGGTGAGAGTAAACGTCCTGTATAGACCACAACCTTGAACTTCTATGGTGTCCCTTTTCCCGCTTGTTTTCACATGGCATCTTTTCTCTTTAACTTTGGCCTAAAATTACCGTAACGCCATCTTGAATGCTGAGTTGAAACATGAGATTAAGAATAAAGTATGATTTTAGTCACGAAGCAGTGAAATGAAAGCGATGCAAAATCTTCAACTCTGTCACATGTTCCCCCACTGAACTTACGTGAAATAAGCTGCGAATGGACGAAAATCTGGGCCAAGCTGTGGTGAACGAACTGCAGTGACACAGTGTTCCGTAATGAGGGCATATAAGAAGGAGGAAGGGAAGTTTATCAGTAAGGGTAGACACGTTCTCGGCGGCAAAAATGAAGGAACTCGCCTTGCTCTTCATTGCTCTGGCAGGATCGGCTTCAGGTGAGTGAGATTACTACTCAAGTCAGCATATATAAATATAAGGCACACGTTAATTTGATGCATGCAAGCTTAACCTACATTAAGAAGTAACAATATAGCACATCGACGCTTAGCAGTGGTTAACATTGTTAGAGAGGAAGCTGCTGGCCACATAATGGTTATATGATTCGCTTTAAGACTATATAATTTGATAGGCCTGGGTGCTGGCAGCTGGCATCACTCAGCGTACATTACCATCAACTCTGTGGGTTGGTAGGTGAAACGAGCACCGAATGTAACACCTGTGGGCGATAACTTTTGGTAACATGGTTGATAGTGGATGAATTACACGCTACGGGATTAGTGACCCAATTTATAGAGATAAGCACCTTGCGGCGTCTGCCCCCACCTTTAACACCTTAATGAAGCATAATACGCCAAATAAGAAGCGTCCATGTATATGAAAATAACTTTTTTTTTTTTTTTTTTAATAGAATTTTTGCAGGTTCTCAACATGGTTTCATTGTTCCAACATAATGTAAATAACGGGATTTAAATGAATAATAACATCTATCTATCTATCTATCTATTGCAAGATGCCTTAATCCCGTAAGGGATGGCGACAAGCAGATCGCCTCCATGTCGCCCTGTCCCTCGTCATTTCACTGCCCTGCTCCCAGCTCACAACCTTCCTCTCATATACCTCTCCACTCCATCCATCCATCTCATCCTTGGCCTCCCCCTCCCTCTCCCCCCCTCTCCATCTCACTCACATGCACTCTCCTCGTCAGTCTCTCCATCCTCTCCACATGGCCAAACCACCTTAATCTGTTTCTTCTAACGCTTATATAATAACATAAGATAATAATATTCTAGAAGGAATGAGCATACAGAAGCAAAAGGCGTTATTCAAGTTCGTACACACACACACACACACACACAACCTACCAAAACTCGACAAACAGGAAGTCAGTCGCATACACGCGCACATATACACACACACAGGAAGTTAGTCATGTGCATTCACAAAGGAAGCCAGTCACACACACACACGCGATCACATTTCTCAGTCTCTGAGTGTACTAAGCCTGCTCTATTTTAATTAACACCACTTTGTGTGTGTGTGTGTGTGTGTGTGTGTGTGTGTGTGTGTGTGTGTGTGTGTGTGTGTGTGTTTATCATACTTCTATCAACGTACCTCTCCATCTTACTACTCATTTTCCTTTTCCCCCATTGTCTGTTTAGCCTTGTCTCTGTCCATATACTTATACATTTGTCTCTTCATCTGTCAGTTGGGAATAAATATCTCTCTGTTTGTTCATCTGTCTCTCTGTCCATCAACCTATCCATCTATCCTTTTTTTTTTCTCTTTCTCTCTCTCCACACAGGGCAGACTTGCTACCCGCCCTTCGAGCTGGTGGGGAAGGAATGCATCTACATCAACACAGGCTCGTCTTTGGGGTGGCAGGAGGCGAGGGAGTATTGCAGGGGGTTGGGCGGCGACAAGAGTGGCGCTGACTTGGCTGTGTTCACATCCTGCGACGCATTCACTGTGTTTGCTGGATATTTGGGTTTTAATGGTGGGTGAGAGAGAGACAGCCAGACATGAAGATAGAAAAATAGGTAGAGAGAGAGGGTGGGGGTAAATGTGTATATGACGTACGATGTAAAGTTTTATATCTGCTTCTGCCTACCTACGTACCTGTCTATCTATCTACCTACTTATCTATATCTACCTATCTCAGGTATGTAATTCGTAGGTTTCGGTGACTTGTAACCGATAGCATGTTTCATTTTATTAAGCATGTTCGGTAATTTCGCATGCTGCCTCTTTTGGTTTATTATTCCCTCATGGCACTTATGTGGAAATTTGGGTTGAAATATATATATATATATATATATATATATATATATATATATATATATATATATATATATATATACGGAAATATTTCAAAAAGCATGTGAGAATTTGAGTTAGGGAGATATATTTGCGAAAAATTTTAGAACTAGACTCATTTTCATCCTCTCTCTCCATGACACCACAGCCCCAGGCCAATCTACCTTCTGGGTCGGGGGTCACACGGAGTTTGCTGACAATAACTGGCGGTGGGTGGATGGCAGGGCGCTGGAGAGTGGCGTGCCGTACTGGGCCTACGAAGAAGGGCATGACCAGGGCCAGGACTGCGCCGCCATGACCAGTGACTCGCATTTCCAGCTGGCAGACTACCCTTGTGATGAGCCGATGTGAGGAGATGGATAGGGGATCATTAACTATAAAGAACAATTTTTTTTTTATACTTATCTGTCTATCTAGCTATCTCTGTCTCTGTCCCTGTGTCTATCTATTGCTTGTTTAATAATTCTCATGTATCATTTTCCCTGCTATGAAAACAATTAGCTGTTTTATTTTGATTGCCCTGCTGTGTGCTACTCTACCCTGCCCTGCCCTTCTGTGACCTGTCCTGCCTTCCGTTGCCTTGACAATGATCTAACCTGCTCTGCCCTGCCCTCACCAGGTATTCTGTGTGCTCCATGCCTCCTGTGACCCAGCGAGGAGGAGGGAATGTGACCCGTGATGACCCTGACCTGCCCATTATACTTAACTGCCCTGATGAGAGTGTGCAGGTGAGTAGGTAGGAGGGAAAATGGATGGGAAGGCGGAGGGGAAGAGGGGTAAAACGGAGGTGGGGAAGGAGGGGGAAGAGAGAAGGGAGGCAAGGGGGGAAGAAGGGAGGAAGGAAAGGTGGACGGAGAAAGAGAGTGGGGTATAAATTGGGGTAGAAACTGAGGAAGAAAGAAAATCAAGGGAAAAAAGAGGGAAGGACTGTAGAAGCGAAGAGGAAAAGGGGGAGGGAGGAAGAGAGGGGGGGAGAGCATAAGAAAGCTAATAATGATGATAATGATAATAACAGCACCTCCAAAATAGCCTTCACCGCCCTGCCTCTGTCTATCCAGGTTGGTGATTTCTGCTACTGGTTCAGCTCGAGTCAAAAATCATGGTCGTCTGCTGAAGATTACTGCCGCACACGCTTCATTTCAAACAGAGGCGAACTGTTCTCCCCTGACACCTGTGACGAGTTTGCAAAGATGGCACATCATTTGGAAGTTGCTGGTAAGAAAACGAATAAATACATAAGAAAATAAACTAGTCAGAACTCATAAAGAGCATACCTCCGTGAACGTCAATTTAATTTATGATTCTAAACGTACCTCCGTCCATCGTCGTTGGTACAGCTAATTTTAGTCTTAGTTTGCCCTCGTTACACAAGCTTAGAGAAAACATGTTCCCATCATCGCCAATAAAATTTAAGATTTATATCTGCATCCGGATCCGGATCCACTTCAAAATGTAATCAGCTCTTCCTTCATCCAGTATCCACTTTTATCCATCAGATTTCATTGAATTCCGATGACAACTTTTTGAGATACCAACAGACAGACAGGTGTGAATACATAACCACCTCCAGTTCGCTGGCGGAGTTAAAAAAAACAAAAACAAGAGGAGTAGGAACACCTAAGGGGTGAGCTCTTTTCTCCCAATATACCTTTGATGAGTTTAAGATGGCGCAACAACTTGAGGAATTGTTGGAGTTGGGGAGGAGCCATGTGCATATACCCTGTGGAAATCATGCAGTGGGATTAATGGTGTGAAGCACAGAAGGATTAGTTCAATGTTTTCTCCAGCATGAAAAACAAGATAAGCTCGCGTTTCTCTAACATTCCTCGACGCCTTAATGTGACACAGGCAAAAATTAGCCTAACCCAACTTAATCTTTCAGAGCGGGACCGTAGCCACTGGACCGGTGCTGCTGACGTCACGGGGTACCAGGAGTGGTTCTGGGTGAATGGCGACCCTGTACCCGCCGGTCCACCCTTCTGGGCCACCAACATGCCACAGACACACTCGAACTCCGGACCACACGATTACTGCGCCCTCATGTCACACTCCAGGCGGTTTTACCTCGAGGATGACCACTGCTACTCCACCAATTATTATATCTGTAAACTTCATGTGGTGGAATAAAAATACAAAGAAAAGAAGTAAATCTAGTACTGAAGTCTGTGTGTTACTTAGGTATCTTATAAAGGAATTTTTAACCATATGAAAACAGATTTTGGGCCTTAAACACTAAGCATATTAATAAAAAGATAAATTATTTTGAATTTTATGACCGTGAGTTACTGAGATCTATTAATGCACCAGAGAAGCGATCCATATAAACCCCACAGAGAGAGAGAGAGAGAGAGAGAGAGAGAGAGAGAGAGAGAGAGAGAGAGACTGTGTATGCTTAATTTACCTCGGATTTCCCCAGCAAAAATGCACAAACGTTTTCTGACAGTGAGTGAGAGAATAGGCTACCCCGGATCTCCGCTGCAGAAATTCACGGACTGCAGTATTTCCGACATCATCATCATCATCACTTCCACAACTCCATCCCGCCCATCCCATAACCCCTGGACGCGTATACTTGTTGATACATCATTTGGAAGTGGAGGATTCGTGACAATTATTTCTTAGTTAACTTTTTCATGCATGTTATTCCCTCTCTCTCTCTCTCTCTCTCTCTCTCTCTCTCTCTCACACACACACACACACACACACACACACACACACACACACATTTTCTTACTTGCTTCACTCATTACACAATCACCACCAATGTCTGTCTGTCTGTCTGTCTCTCTCTCTCTCTCTCTCTCTCTCTCTCTCTCTCTCTCTCTCTCTCTCTCTCTCTCTCTCTCTCCACACACACACACACACACACCGTGTGTGTGTGTGTGTGTGTAAGATATATTGCTAAAGAGGAGGTGCTAAGCATGAGACACAAGAATACGCCTTTACATCCAACTCGTCAGTATCGTAACTCCGGCATCTACGCTCCACTCTTCCCATTAGAGACATTATGCTTCCCACATCCATCTGAACGCGTACGATACTTGTCATGGTAGAGTCGTATTGATTGGATGTCGTTCTAAATCATAAATTGAAAAAATCAGATTCTGAGAGGCCCTTTCAGACTCGAGGCCCTAAGCTATAGTTTGTTCAGCATAGACCTAAATCCAGTCTGGTAGAGGGAAAAGAAAACGAGGAAAATACGAAGTACAGCACGAATGTATTGGTGAGTTCTTTGTGGCAATGGCTTGTACTGTAGCTGGCATAAAGGTATTCAGTATATTCGCCTACAGTACATAAATATCCTCTTGTAAACGATTAAAACGATATAAGTAACACTGCGGTGTAGGCCTAGTGCACAAAATACCTCGCCTTAAATGAGCTGCTACTTTGCCTATAATGCCACCTAGGGCCGACCCAGCCAAGGCCATCTACTCCCCCGCACCCCATGACCTTGTACACTACCTTTGTCACTAGGATAATACTTGCTGTGTGTGTGTGTGTGTGTGTGTGTGTGTGTGTGTGTGTGTGTGTGTGTATTAATCTGCAGTGGTGCACATGTGTGTTGATGTGCCCATTCCTTGTGTACGGGTTTGTGTGTACGTCATTTTGACAGTTTGCGTGTCTGTAACCTTGGTCATATAGTGTGCGTGTGTGTATGCCTTAATCTGCAGTGGAGCACATGTGGTGTACATGTGTTGCTGTGCTCCTTTCTTGTGTACGGGTGTGTGTACCTCACCTTGACAGTTTGCGTGTCTGTAACCTTGGCCATATAGTGTGTGTGTGTGTGTGTGTGTGTGTGTATACAGTTCGTATAATGTGTGTGTGTTTGTGGTTCGTACGTTTGTCGGTTCTTGTTTGTCTGAGGCACGTCTGTGTGGGTACACTCACGCAGTTGCCAGTTATGTTTATTTATTTATTTATTATATATTCATGCTTCAGCAATGATATGGCGTTACATTGTTCACAGAAAAGGAAGTTGGTCAAACGCAGCTCAGCATATAGAAGTGAAGACCTCAGCACTCGTATTATGCCTGAGCTGCTTGCTGAAATTATGTTGAGCTACAAAATAAAAACTGAATTGGTTTTAGAAAATATGGAAGTGATTCTCTGGTTTTGTATTATTACCAAAGACAGTTATATCGTGAGTATTCTGTATATGGCATAGTATATGTAAAAAAACTGAAAATTTTCTTTTTTTAGTGCGGATATTCATATTGCTGCCAGTTTCACTTGCAAGTGTAAAATACATATAGTTTTAGGTAAATTAATCCCTTCACAAAGTATTTAGTTTTCGGGCCTCACCAAAACTTTATACTGCGACTCCCTATCTTAACATGTCGCTGGGACTGATTGTGGGCAGCTGAGGCCTCCTAGTATTTATTTCATGTTTTCTGAATAAGTAACTGAATGGATAAATGGAATCCGCAGTATTCTCCGGCAAAGGACGAAAGTAAGTTGTTTTACCTGTTGTTAGAGGGGATGTAGAGTAGAGGGAAGGGAGGCGGGTGAAGGAAAGGCAGACAGGAAAGCAACCCTCTTTCCACTAACCTGTCAACAAATATCAAATCTTGGCCACAGGGGGTGAATATTCTTTCCCTGGGCATACCAGGCTCCGTATCCCGGTAGGTCTGACATGGTGATTGCTATTTTAAGTGGCAAATAATGGATTTTTGCGGCGTACAGTGTTTGGGCTTGAGATAAGGGAGTCACAAGATGGCCTAGTGGAGTCCCAGCCTCTATCTGTGACCAGTCGTCTAATGCAGGAGTTAATCAATGAAGCCTGTGACCATAAATCCTGTAATTTCTTTTATTTACACCAATTTCCACCATCTCATGCCATTCCAAATGGTCTTGCCTCATGTACTGATCAACTTTTCTATTTCCATCTCATGCTTGGGGATTTTCCTAATGCTAGGCTTAATTCAGAAGTGATGCCTCCTATTGAATGTGGAGTAGAAACCTTAGTTGAGCTCTGTGTCCCAATTATTAGGCTTATTTTTGCTGTAATGATTGTAATTTTGTGGTTAAAGCATGGTTATTACAAAAGAATGGAAGTATTTCCTGCTCTCCAATATGTAATCTAAGTGAAGACAAGGTTTGGGTCAGAGAAAATCATCCAAATTTTGTTTATTGAGTTGGCAGTTTGGTTGTCTCGAAGTACTGTAATTATGTTTTATTTTATACGAGAATGGATTGTGTTTTGTCTTTGTCGTAAAATTCCTGGTTTTGGGAAAATCATGCTTCATGGTTCAGTTAGTTAGGTTAAATTAGTTAGTAAGATTATGTTTGATTACCTAGGTTAGTAAGGTTAGTTTTGTGGGGTTAGGGTACATAGAAAAAATAATCAGAATAACTGTCGGAAACTGCAACATAGCCCAGGTCTGCTTGAGGTGTGAGATATGGTGATATAATGTTGGGATATTGTTAGTTTTTTTATTCATTTCTGATTATTTTTTTTGTTTTTTTATTGTTGATGAATAACGATCCTTTGGTAAATATCAGAAGTGTAGTTTCACTTTGTGCAGTTAGTTTTTATGAGAATTTTTGTGCCAATAAGGTACTGGTAATATTTCTCAGCAAAGTAGGCATGATGCCTGGTGGCTGTCTTTCACTGGTTGATACAGGTATTAGAGGCTTTCAGGATTAGGTTTGATGGCAATCACAGGTGGTTAAAATTTTGAGGAGTCAAGGGGAAAAGGCCTCGAGTTAAGTCAAGATTGGTTAGGATGCCCTGACACATCCGGTTAGCAAGATTGTATGTAAACATGCTTCAACAGGCATCCAAATCAGATACAGTATAGAAAATAACCAGATCATTTGTTTGTATTTAGCCTATTTTCAGGTTGTTAATCCCATCAGTCCATGTAATTCATTTTCATTTTGTTTGAGCTAAGGTGAGTCTGATTTATTCACTTTAAGACACCCTCATAGAGAACAGGTTAATGGAAGATGTATCACACCCCTCCAGTTTGAAAAGTATCCTGTACTGAGTATGATCGTCATAAGATAGCAGGGGAAAGAAGAGCAATGCCTTCAGGCAGTGTAAGCAGCAAAGTTATTAGTATGTAGGAAGCTAAATACAGTATACTAAATCTCACAGACATACTGTACATGTTACTTGAAGCAGCAGAATTACCTTCGCAAATCAGTTCTTCCTGATAGTTGTTGGTATTTTTCTGGTTAGCTATTTTTGGGGGTGGTAAATGAACAAGAAGTTCTTTCCTTGTTGTTTTTAGTCATGTTCGTTCTGCTGCATCAAATGGTTTCTCAGATGCAATGGCGGACACTTACAGCATACGTCTCAGGTTGCCTTATAGTTGCTCTTCCTAACCTTGCCTCTTAACCAAACCTAACCCAACAGTTTATCCTAACCTAACCTAACCTACTGTAGCAGTTTAAGCTAACTTAACCAAAGTTTGAGTAAGTTTTAGCAAGTCTGCCATTACAAACATCAGTGAGGCATAAGGAACATGATGATAACAAGGGAGTCAGCAGAAAACAATTTATACCAACTTGGAAACAGAAAAATACAGAAAACAAGAGTAATAGAAGTTGATTTGGTAAGGTCCTTATGCTGCTTAAAGTAAAACATACATTTACCCTAAATTTTAGTGGCCTGATATTTAGCAGTCATCCATAATTGCTGCTGCTTTAGTTTGTTTCTGTTTACTGGATCGATTTGAGGGAAGTAATGACGCACCGTACAAACTTAATCCCAGCAACCCATTTTCAAAAACCTCTGCGTTCCAGAAAATTTTTTCATGTGATAGGAGGATACTGTATTGGTATCATGTATCCTCAGTCATTGTATGTGGAGGCATTTTGTGTGTGTGTGTGTGTGTGTGTGTGTGTGTGTGTGTAATGCCTATGAACAGATAATAAAATGTCAATGCAGTATAAAGCACTGTCCTGTAATTCAATGTATATATTGTTAATAAGGCATTTTATTACATGATTTTCTCATTGTTGCCATTTGATTCTACATGCCAATATTTCCAGTTTTCCCAAAAGCCTCTGAACCCAAACATTTCAGATGTGAGAGTTTGTGCTGTAAGGTATGTTGGCGGAATTCGTGGAGAACCTGAGTGCCTCTTTGGACAGATATTTTGTAGCAACCTTAATAAATCACAGTTAATTCTATAGCAGTATTTCCGCTTCTTCCCACTGTAATCATTTTTTTCCATTAGCTACTCTTTTTTCCCAGCTGTTTTCAGTTAATCGAAATCAGTTGGTAGAGTAGCCTAATTATATGGATTGTTGGACATGCTGCTCCTTTTTTTCACCATTATTATTTATTTATTTTTTTTTTTTCCCCCATGCAGGTTTAGAGACTTACAATGTAGAAGAGTAAATAAGGAAAGCCTAACCTATTTGCTACATATTTTTAAGTTAAGACTACCCGGTAAAGGATATGGTTTACATTGTTGAGTTTTAGGTTATATCATGTTAGGGATTATTTTTTTATTTTTTAAATTTATAAACAGCGATGAGCAAAAGTTCACTAACACGTCCTAGTTGGCTGTGGTGATGGAAGTTGTACTGTATGAAATGTACTAATTTAACCTTTTTTTCTCTTGCAGAATGCCAGGTGGCGATATCCACAAAACTTTCAAAATATTTTGCGGTAATCTTGCTGGGCAAGCCACAAAAGATGATCTCTACTATCTCTTTTCAAAATATGGACCCGTTATTGAGGCTGTGGTCATGGTCGGCAAGTACTATGGCTTTGTGGTAAGTATTTGAATGCAGATGAAGTTTATATTGTTTGTGAATGATATCACAATTCTTGTAATTTAAAAGATCCTTATGTTTTTTTAATGCAAATGAATTCCTTAGAGAACTGGCAATTTTTAGAAACAAAGAAACAGATTACAGTATTACAGTACCTATTCATTATTCTTACTCTATTACATGTGTATTATTATTATTAGTAGTAGATATTATTATTATTATTATTATTATTACTACAGTATTGTTACTATGGAAGCAATTTGACATTTCCTTTTCCAGAAAAGTTATGACCCATGGTAGTTATACTGTACTGTCTTGGAGGATTACAATGTTTTGTAGGTTCCACTGTTTTGATGGAGTTCTTACTTATGAATTAGTACTCATGGTGTTATTTTAAAATTTTGAGCACTACTGAAATCATTAGGAGAACTTTTGCTTTTAAGAACGTCAACTGTTATCATTTTTATAGTTTCAGTAGTGTGTCATGATGAGTGTACAGTATTCTGTACAATAGAGGTATTTTTAATTTGGATTTTCTTTAAGCATTTTTGTACTTTATATTCCAAGATTGTATTGGTTGACTTTTATGTGCAGTTCTGTATAATGCAGACATTGTTAGATTAGAATGCATTATTAGATTAGAATGCACTGACAGATATTGAAATTAGGTCATGGTTATGGTGCATGCATGTTTTATAGATTTTTTTAAGTTTAACTGTATGTTTCTAGTCTCTAGAATATTGTAAAGAAATGTTAGGAAGGATTGAGCCATTGTGTTTTTTTTCTGTAGAGATACTAGTGAATGGTTGTGTTGAGTAAAGCTTAGGCTTTTGCATAAGCAGTGTAATTATGATGGATTTTTGAGTGCTGGATATGAACTGTGTGAAGTGTAATAAGTGGCTGATAGCAATAAAGAATGATGTTATGTCATGCCATGATTTTAAATTGCTTGGAGAAGGAAGAAGGAAAGTGTAAGTGGTTATAAGGATAAAAATTTTGTACATTGTAAGGCATACGTACAAGATGTAGTAGTAGTTGTAGCACAATCAGTGAATTGACAATAATAACAGTTTTTACTAGTCTCTTAGTTAGTGTACTGTTTAGTTTTATGTATGTCTTGCTACTATATCCATCTATCGTATCTGTCTTGTTTTCATCTAGCTATCCTATCTCTCTTGTTTTCTCAACCACTTTGTAGTCCCATTGGAGCAGTAACTTACCTGTGATCACTGGGTCTGCCCGATCAGACAGACCGGGGTTGAGCAACAATAACAACAACCTTGTAGTTGTTAATGAATCACCCTCAACCCATTTGCCCCTCCCTCCCCCCCCCGTTTTTTTTTTATCGTACAGTATATTACTATCACAAGAGAGTAATATTCGGTGTAGGAAAGACTAATTCGGAGGTCTTCTAAAAGACTGCTCCTAAACTTAAGAAAATCATCTGGAGTTAGAATGAAGAAATTGACATATATATATATATATATATATATATATATATATATATATATATATATATACAGTATATATATATATATATATATATATATATATATATATATATATATATACAGTATATATATATATATATATATATATATATATATATATATATATTCATAAATATATTTAAAGCTATATTCATGCTTTGCTGTTTATTGTAATTACAATATAACATTAACATCAAAAGAATCTTTAAATCCTGCATGTTTTGATATTTGGATCATTAAAATCAGATGGTTTGTGATGAATATGGCATAGCTATCTGTCATTTCAGATGAAAACTCCTTTTAGATGGTGCTGTACACTACTCTTGTTTTTATCGTACATGTTGGAGATTGACACCTCCACATGGTGACACTGATATAGCCAAGCGTTTTCTGCTGGGGAAGGACAACTTTTGCTTGAAGTCCACTGGGTTCACATTTCAGATGAACCTGGGGCAACAGCCACTACTATACTACTCTTATCATAATCCTGGTGTTTGTTTGCAGCACATGGCATACGAGGAGGATGGCTGGAAGGCAATATGCGAACTCAGAGGCTACATTCTTCATGGCAAGGGTAAGGTGCAGTACATTTTCTGTGTTTTAACTGCAACACATTTTCTCTGCTTTAACTAGCAACACATTTTCCCAGTTTTAACCAGCAACACATTTGCTCTTCTTTAACCAGCAACACATTTTCTATGATTTAACCAGCAACACATTTTCTATGTTTTAACCAGCAACACATCTTCTCTGTTTTAACCAGCAACACATTTTCACTGTTTTAACCAGCAACACGTTTTCTGTTTTAACCAGCAATACATTTTCATCATCATCATCATCATCTGCACCTCCTTTCCCACCCCAGGACAGGGTGAGGACTAGCAACATCCAGATAGCCTAAGTTTGCCCACTCCAATGGGCCACACTTCAGTTCACTCATCATTCAAGCCCCTGAAATCCTGGCTCTATCTGATACCCCAAAAACTTTCACCACATTCTGTAGCTTCAATAAGTGTATCCGATAGAGTCAGTCTGAATGCTGTCATGTTAAAAGGGGGTGCCAAGTCCCTGGTCATGCACTTCTTCTCACAACATTCATCCAGCCAGCTCGATCTCTTGTCAGTCCCCTAGCCTCACTGACTTCCATTCCTCTCTTCCTACACACTTATTCACCATATCCCTCTGCCTTCTCCTTGGCCTACCTTGCCTCCTCCCTCCTTCAGATTCACTCAGATATACCGGTACCTTTTTCACCTCTCTATTGTTATCCATTCTCTCCACATGGCCATACCATCTCAGTACATTCTCTTCGATTCTGGTGTCCACAGACTTCCTCACTCTGCATCTTTCACGAATCACATTATTTTGTATCCTGTCCACTCTGCACTCCACATATATTCCTAAGCATTCCCGTCTCCACAGCTGTCCTCCTTAACTTTTCAGTTTCATGCTACACCATAGTCTCACATCCATATGTTAAAGTTGGCACTGACACCACTTCAGGTAAACCTTGTGCCACTGCATCTCTCAAGCCTCTTTTTCTTATCAAGGCCTTCATAGAACCAACTACCTTCCTTCCTTGTGTCACTCGACTTTCCGTTTCTTTTCCACATTTTCCTCTCTTTTCTATCTCTGTACCCAGGTATTTGAACTCTCACTAATTCCAGTCTCTCTCCATTCACTGTAACATTACACTGGGAGTCTCCTTCTCTCTCGATTGCCATCACTTTACTTTTTTTTTTTTTTTTTTTTTTTTTTTTTTTTTTTTACCTCTCAAGACATGATGCTGACAGACAACAAAACTCTGCACTCTTCTACCAAGCTCTTGTCTGGTATTTGCAAGTAGCACTGCATCATGAGCATACAACATATTTGAGATATTGCATCCATCGCCATTCATTACCAACGTCATCCCTCTCTCCATTACTTGTGTTTTTACTTCTCTCATCACCCCATCCATATACATATTGAACAATCATGGGGACATCACACAACCTTGTTGCACGCCCACACTGATCATGAACCATTCACTTAGATGCCCATTTGCTGTTACACATGCCTCACTACCAACATAAAAACTCTTGGCGGCACCTAGCAGCTTATCATCTACACTGTACATGTGCAAAACTTTACACAGTCCTTCTCTGTCTACTTTGTTGTATGCATTTTCCAGATCCATAAATGCCATAAACACCTCATAGTCTTCTCCACTATCTGTCTCTTCTAAATATTTGATCCATACATCCTCTGCCACTCCTAAAGCCACCCTGTACATCACTCACTAGGACTTCTGATATCTCTTGAACCTTTTCTAAAATAATTCTTCTCTTTTAACTTACATATTCTGTGTTTTAACCCACAATACATTTTCACTGTTTTAATCAGCAATATTTTTTCTCTTTTAACCCATAGTTCATTTTCGTTTTTTTTTTCTTTCTTTCTTTCTTTCTTTCTTTTAACCAGCAATACGTTTTCCTCAGTTTTAACCAGCAATATATTTATTTGTTTTAATCTGCAATACATTTTTTTCTCTTTTAACCTGCTGTACATCTATGTTTTAACCTGAGATACATTTTCTCTTTTTACCTGCAATATATTTTGTGTTTTAACCCTCAAAATATTTTCCCAGTTTTAATCTGCGGTACATTTTCTCGTTAGCCCACTGACCATGGGGATGTCTTTTTCATGTTATTCTTGCCCTTTCCTGAAAATTTTACTCAGCTTAGGAGAGAGTTTTTGCCCTGGAGGTGAGATACAACCATAGCAAACCCAGTCAGTATGACCAGCTTTTCCTGCATTGAGTGAAGTGGTCTGGAAAAGAGTATATCAGTGAGGGGCATCGGAAGGGACCGTATTCTCAATGATTAAGCAAGCTCCATAACATCATTTTCTACGTGATTTATTTTGTTTATGAAGCCATACCCTCCTGTGTTATATAAATGCTTCTGGTATCACCATACTCTGCATATATAACATCTATCTATCTATCTATCTATAGCCCGACGCCCTAATCCCGCAAAGGGTGGCCGCAGATAAAACGCCTCCAAGTCACTCTGTCACCCACCATTTGACTCCCCTCCCCCCAACTCACCCCCCCCTCCCTCATATACCTCTCAACTCCATCCCTCCACCTCATCCTCGGTCTACCCCTCCCTCTCCCCCCCTCCACCTCACCTACATACACCCTCTTAGTCAGTCTTTCATTCTCCATCCTCTCCACATGTCCAAACCACCTCAGTGTATTTCTCCTAATCTTTTCAACCACATCCACATCTACCTCACAACGTTCCTTCACTTCTTCATTCGTCAACCTGTCCCTCCACGTCACTCCACATGCTCCTCTCAAGTAACTCATTTCCACTGCTCTCACTCTTGACTTGTTCCCCTCTTGCAAGGTCCATGCCTCGCTTCCATACGTCAGGGTAGGGATCACAATACCATCATGCAGTGACTTCTTAACTTCCATACTCACCTCCCTATTTCTCATCACTGCTTTCAGTGTGCCAACAACCTTCCTTCCCTGCTGTACCCTTTCACGTACTTCATCCCCCAAAGTTCCATCCTTACTCATCACACTACCCAAGTACTTGAATGCACTCACATTCTCCATATCCTCACCATCCAACCTCACTGCACACTCTGTGACTTCATTCCTCTCAAACACCATAACTTTACTTTTGTTTACATTAACTTTCAGCTTCCTCCTCCTACACACTGTCCCAAATTCATTCACCAAACCTTGCAACTCCCATTCATCTTCACTCAACAATACTGTATCATCAGCAAACAGCAACACCGGAAGCTTCCAAATCTCACCCTCATTCATTAGGGCCACCCCCACATCCACTGCCCTACCTTGCACCTCCTTTACGACCCCATCCATATATATATTAAACAGCCATGGAGACATTACACACCCCTGTTTCAGTCCCACATTGAGATCAAAGAACTCACTCAGCTCACCATCCACTCGCACCGTAGCCCTAGCTCCCTCGTACATACTCTTCACAGCACTCAACAATTTCCCCTCCACTCCATATATTCTTAATACCTTCCACATACCTTTCCTATCTATTCTGTCATAAGCTTTCTCCAAGTCCATGAAGGCAGCGTACACTTTCCTTCCCTTCTCTAGATACTTCTCCACTAAACATCTTAGAACAAATATCTGATCTACACACCCTTTTCCCTTCCTAAATCCCCCTTGTTCTTCTCCAACTAGCTCCTTTGTCATATGCCTAACCCTATCAATGAGTATTCTACCATATATTTTACCAGTCACACTAAGAAGGCAAATACCCCTATGGTTACCACATACTTCTCTCTCCCCTTTTCCTTTGTACAGAGGAACAATTATACCTGATTTCCAGTCCTCTGGAACCCTTCCCTCTTCCCAAGCCAATCTACACAACTTCCATATCCACTCCACAACAATCTCACCCCCATACCTAAGCATTTCACCACACACTCCATCAATTCCTGGGGCCTTTCCCAGCTTAATCTTCTTCATCGCTTCCACTACTTCCGACCTACTGATCTCTTCCTCCCTCCTCTCATCTCTTCTTCTCCCAGCCATTCCCCAACCACTTATACTCACACTGCTCTCACTCTCTACATTCAACAAATCCTCAAAGTGCTCCTTCCATCTCCTCAATTTCTCTCTCTTCTCCACCAACAATCTATTATTCCTATCTTTCACTCCCCTACTATTTCCCCTTTCACACTGCCTACAAACTAATATTAACCTCCCTTGTCCAAAAGTAAATTGCTAAGGAAGACATGCGAGGAAGCCTCCGTACCTGACAAAAATACAGGCCCAGGATTCAGAGAGTTTGTTATCAGTATATCTTTAGCTTCCTGTACTGTCGAAATGCAACTGAATAATTGCATGCTAAATGATAAGTGTACTAGGAAAATTGTATTATGTAAGGGAGGATAACCTGTGGCGTAGTAAATGTTACAGGACAGTTGTAGTTTGATATATGTTGCAGAAACAACTGCATTGTATTTTGCATTGCTTTGATTTGCATATGGTAGGTTTACTTTAAAGCTATTTACTGATGCAGTGTTTATCTACGTTTTTACTGTATATACTCACTTGATGTAGTGCTGCTCTTAGGTGGCTGCCCTTTCCTCTTGTCCTTCCTTCTTTCCTTCCTTTCTCTTATGTCATTCTTTCCTTCATTCTTTCCTCTTCCTTCTGTCTAAATGTGACTCTACACTGAGCAACAAACCAGTTGGTTTCCCGTACACCAGGAAACCATTTGCCATGCTGGGTGGTAACCTTGTAACCAAACTATGGCACCTGGTGGTTTAGTGGGTAATTAAGGCACTCCTACTGGGCTGAGCCTGTGTAGGTTCATATCCAAGAGGTGGTTGGGGTTTATTGCTCACATAATGCCATGTAGGGATGAGTGAGGCTGGTCACTGTCATCTTAAATGTCAGGACCAACTTGCCTAGCTCCAGGCTTCAACACTCCTCATGGGACAACACTGATTAGATGATGATGATGATGATTTATTTTTATTTCTATTTATGGTGTATATTTATATTAACTGATTACATGTAGTAGTTGAAGGTAGGAAATATACCATATACATTTTATGGTCACTGACTACTGAATTACCTGCTGTTATTTGTAAATCGCAAAGTTGTTATGGTACATTTTAATAACCCTAATCTTTAGGAACACTATTAGAGAAGGTTTGATCATTACACATCTTAGACAACATATATAATGCTATATTCAGTTTTGTCAGCATTATAATGATGTCAATGTTTGTGAGTTTGGTGTAAGTGAGATTGGGATAAAGAATTTGATGTAAGTGAGCTCAGGGTACAAATTTGGTGTTAATAAACTCAGAATATGGACCTCACATTAAGAGAGCATTTTTTTTTGTTTTTCAGCAATGGCAGTGGAAGCTTCAATCAATGCTAAGAAGCCTACACCACTCTATAAGCAGAATATCATAGGGAAAGGCATAACTACTTTAGATGACTTCAATGACTATGGACCGGTAAGGAGGTGCTCTGGTGTCATCAGTATCTTCTGTTTCCAGACCCTAATGTTTGTAATGTATGCCCATATCATTAGGTTGTTCAAGAGCGACATCTTCGTGTAGTGGCACCAACTTAATCAGGTGACTTTGTTGCCTGGTAATACAAATGTCTGTCAACTTCATCCCTGTTCCCTGAAAGGAGGATTATGGACTGCAGGTGAAGGGCATCTTTAGTATGTAGTCCACTGGGTTGATGTTCAGATGAGCTTAGAGCGACAAAAAAAAAAAAATCTACTCAAATTTATTCCTTGTCACCATTTACTTGCATTCTCTCCGTGTGTTCATACCACCTCTGTTTCACTTCCTCACTGCAGGACAACGGTGCATGCCCAGTACAAATTTTAGTGAGCTATATAAAATGCTTGTAAATTATGATACCTGATTTTTCCCAGTACTGTACTGTTAATTTCAAGCAGCTATTGGGAAGAAATTAGCTGTTTTTTATAGTTCCTTTTATTTCCAGTTCATTGAAGATATTAGCTGTACCATGACTAGCCTCAGAATGGGGATTCCTTGAAAGGAAGCATGGCAGTACTGTATTTAATTTTATATGATTTAATTGTTTGCTTTTCTTCCACCCGATGTGAAACTGGATGGACAATTAGATTGGGATGATTTTAATGCAGAAGTATGTGGGGTTTATAACCTTTTTTTTTTTTTTTTTTTTTTCTTTTTTTTTTTTTTTTTACTAACTCTGCCATTGCTTTATTTTATCAGCTTCCAAAGCATCCTACATTGAAAAAGAAAATTATGCATAGAACTTAGCTTTAAGACAGCAATATGCTTTGAGACCTAGCTTTAAGAAGACAGCATGCTTTGACTTAGCCTTATAAAAACAGTAATATTAACCCATTGAATCAGGTCTTTTATTTGATTGGCTTAGTCTTGGGATGAGTGAGGCTGGTCACTCTCATCTTAAATGTCAGGACCAACTGCCTAGCCCTGGGCTCCTACGCTCCTCATGGGGCAATGTAGGACTGGATGATGATGATGTTTAGTCTTGCAACACCCCATCCTTAGGTGGAAAAAGAGGTGTGGATGATGGTGATGGTTATTATTGCTGTTCCCGGGCTATTTATTCACTGTAGGGGAGGTTTCTTGTATTGAAAGGGTTAATAAAGTCTGTATCTGACTTCTATTTAAGGGGCTAATGAAGGCTGTATCTGACTTCTGTTGAAGGATTTAATTAACGCTGTATATGACTTCTTTACTTTCAGAAGCCTGTCCTAAATGAATTGGAATTGTGTGGAGGTAACAGGAGTAGAATAAAAAATGTCATTTGAATGATGGGGTTAACTACCTCACTTCAATGGACCCCCCCCCCCACCAGTAATCTCTCTCACCTTCATCACCATCATCATTATCATCTGGACCTCCTTTCCCTCCCTAGGGTAGGGTGAGGAGTAGCAGCGTCCAAACGGCCCAAGTTTGACTAATCCACTTCCGTTCTCTCATCATTCAAGCCCCTGGAATTGTGGCTCAATCTGGTACACCAAAAACTTTCACCACATTCTGTAGCTTCCCATAAACATATCCGATAGAGTCAGTCCAGACACTGTCACGTTTAAAAAGGGTGTCAAATCCCTTATCTTGCACTTCTTCTCATAACATTCATCCAGTCAGCTCGATTTCATGTCAGTCCCCAAGCCTCACCGACTTTCATACCTCTCTTCCTCACACACTCATCTACCACATCATTCCACCTTCTCCATTGCCTACCTTGCCTCCTCCGTCCTTAAAATTCACTCAGATATACTTTTTTCACCACTCTATTGTTATCCATTCTTTCCATGTGACCATAGCATCTCAGTACATTCTCTTCGATTCTGGTGTCCACAGACTTCCACACTCTGCATCTTTCACGAGTCACATTATTTCGTATCCTATCCACTCTCTTTACTCCCCATACATTCCTCAGCAGTCCCATCTCCACTGCACTCACTTTTGACATTTCATTTTTATGCCTCACTGTACATTCACACCCATATGTTAAAGTTGGCACTAACATTCCTTCGTGTGAGCCTCGTGCAGCTGCAACACTCAGTTTCTTATCAGGGTCATCATATCACCAGCTACTTTCCTTCCTTGTGTCACACTACTTTCCACTTCTTTTGCACATTTTCTTCTCTTTTCTATCACTGTACCCAGGTATTTGAACTCTCTCACCAATTCCAGTCTCTCTCCATTCATAGTAACATCAAACTGACAGTCACCTGTCTCATTTACCATCACTGTACTTTTTTCTACAGTTACCCTCAAGGCACGATGCCCACAGACATCAGCAAAACTCTGCACTAGTCTACCAAGTTCATGTTCAGTATTTGCAAATAGCACTGCATCATAAGAATACAACAAATTTGAGATATTCCATCTTTCACCATTCATTACCAATGCCATCCCTTTCCCCAATACTCATGTTTATACTTCCCTCATCACCCCATCCATATATATATATATATATATATATATATAGAACAACCATGGGGACTTATTATTCAGCTTGGGAGAGACTTTTTTGACTGCAGGGATTAGATAATTAAGGCTTCATTAACCCATTCACCAACAGAGGCCCTCCATAAGTCAGTTGAAATCATCCGTATATAGAAAGAGTAAATTAAAATACACCACAAGATTGAAGGGGTTAATGGTAGTGTGCAGAATAATGTAATAATTTCTAATATCCTTTTCAGACCAAGTCATCAAAGGCAACTATCCTTCCGGTAAGTAATGGGATTAGTAGCCACTCCCTTCAATGACAGATTTCTTATTTCCGTCTTTCCTGCCACCGGAAGATTTTATTTTGCCTGGGAGAGACTTTAAATGAAGAAGTTAGATTTAGCTAGTATTTAAACTTTTTTAATCAGTTTAGGAGAGACTTTTCATCTTAAATGTCAGATCCAACTTGCCTAGACCCGGGCTCCTATGCTTCGTGCCTAGACCTGGGCTCCCGCACTCCTCTTGGGGCAACACAAGATTGGATGATGGATGAATGGATGGATAGACTTTGAAATAGAGAGGTTAGATGTAGCTAGCATTTAAGCTGTTTTAGTTAAGTAGGAGATGCTTTTTAAAATACAGTAGAGGGGTTAGAGTTTACTTGCATTTATTAATGCTGTCTTAAGTAGGGGGATCTCATGTTTACATTCAACTTAAAAAGAGACTTTTAGAACTGAACTGTTTAAATATAGCCTTAACCCTCACAGGAACTTTAAGTTTTCAGTAAGTTTCAAGGACATGATCAGAGAGAATGGAGCAAGTGCAGCCCTTACTGGCATTCTGTCTATCTATCTATCTATTGCCAGATGCCTCAGTCCCATTTGGGGTGGCCACAAACAAATCGCCTCCAGGTCCCCCTGTCCCCCGCCATCACTGGCATTCAAAGAAGAATATTCTCATGGATTTTATTTGTCCATGGAAATTAGTTATATTGGTATAAATTGTATACCATTGTCTTCATTGATGTTTATGCTATAAGCTAATAAAAACACACAAAACTGATGAATAAAAGTAGAGAAAAGCCGTGAGAATAAACTTGTTCAAGAGTAAAAATAGCTTCAAATAACTTCCCAACATCCTAGCACAAAATTTTGCCCACACTGTGCAAGAGTAAAGCATATGTCTATATGCAGAATTTCACGACCTTTCACGTGGTGTTTTCAGAATTTCGATACAACCAATGGTTTTCGAGTAAATTGCCAAAATCGCATGCAACCTACCCCCAGCTCCACCAAAAGCCAAGAGGACACCAACTATTTGAGAGTGTTGGCCTTGAAATAGACACTCTCCCCATGACGCACCAAGGTTTGTCGCACGTAATGCTAAAGCTTAATTTTTGGTAAATATTTTTGTCCAAAATTGGCTTATCAGTATCTCTTCAGCCCAAAACTGATAATGACACTAATCATGTCATAGAGCACTTTTCATGCCAACTCTGATATGACACAATTTGCATCTTCATTTCTGAGAGGGTTAATGGGATTGGATGTTGATGATTAATACCGTTTACTATGGGGTCTCATTGCCTGTATTGATCTTAGGAGGAGACTTGTGAACTGGAGGGTTCAGCTTATGAGAGGTTTCTTCAAACAGGAGAAGTTAGGTGCAGCCGTCATTAACTTTTTTAGTGTCTTCACCGTTATAATTTTTTGTTTTGTTTTGTTTGTTTTTAATAGGCTTCATAAAGTTTCTGTTTAATAAGAGGCTCTCCTGTGTTGCATAAAATCATCTGGTGGTAGCAAGAATAAAATAAGAAAGATATCATTGGAGTGAAGGGGTTTAAATTGTGAGTGTCTATAGGTTGTCCTATGATGATTTGTGGTTTTGTGTGTGTGTGTGTGTTTTAATTGTTTACTAATTAATTCATGGTCAGAGGAGAGTTTGTTTAAATATTATTGGTCCTTTTACCAATATAGTAACTCGTTGCATTAGTGCTTTTATCAGTACAGTAAGTCCTTGTTATATATAATCAGGGTGGTCAATAAATTGTGCCCTTTGACTTGTCAGTTATGAGGATGGATCAATCTGCTGTTTGGTGTGGGGAGTGTAGGCATTGTGGCTTCTTCATGAAATTACTAGTCAGCCATGCTGTTACTAGATGTAAAGAGTGACTAGATGCTGGGTGGTAACCATATAACCAAATTATGGCACCTGGTGGTTTAGTTAGTAATTAAGGCACTCCAATCAGATTGAGCAGGTGCAGGTCTATATCCAAGGGGTGGTTGGGGCTTACTGCTCATGTAATACCACCCAGGGATGAATGAGGCAGGTCACTCTCATCTTAAAATTCAGGACCAATTTGCCCAGCCCCGGGCTCCTACGCTTCTCATGGGGCAGCATAGGATTGGATGATGGATGGATAGATGAAGGATCAAGCATTATAAAGAATGGAAAGGGTTATGGGAAGTAGAGAGTGATGCAAGGTAGACACTGGTAATGCTGACTGAGACATCTTGCAGGACACGAGAATTGACTGCCCTGTATGTCAGTTGTGTTTCAGAATATCACAGTTTTTTTCTTTCCTCTCTCTCTCTCTCTCTCTCTCTCTCTCTCTCTCTCTCTCTCTCTCTCTCTTTTGGTAGAAACTGGCTGATCAGTAATATAGGGAGCAGAGGGTCTTTCATGGGCATTTTTTCTGTTAATTAATGTGGACTTGAAAAAAAATAAGTAAATGAAAGAATATAGAAAATGGGGACATATAATGAGGACTTACTTTGTACAATATTGATATGATGATTTTTGTTGCCTTTGGTGAGATATGCTTTGCTTGCATGTAGTTGTGTGGATGCAGAAGTTGGTGTGTCAGTGTTAACAAATTTGCATAGAATAATCACTTAAAACTTTTGAATATATTGTACAGTGAACCCTTGATATAATGGACCCTAATTTTATGTAATAGATCCCTCATTTAACAGTCACTTTTAGTTTTTCAAAAAGATACTGAATGCTATAGAATAAATGGTTCTTGGCATCCAGTCGCCAGTGTTTATAAGCAGCTTTCCCTCAAGGTCAGACTTATGCATACTTCGCCTGTGCAGTCTTTTCTGCACCAATGATCTGTAGCTATTATTAATTTCTCAGTGGCCAGTCTATATATCAGGTATTGTTATTAATATTTTCTAATATTAAGGCACATCAATCAGCCCGTAGCAATTTCCATCTGAGGGTTGGTTGGGGTTTCTTTCTTGTGTAATGCCATTTGTGCTAGTGAGGCTGGTCACCATTGCCCTTGTCAGGACTGAGTAGTTTAGCACTAGGTCCCTACACTCCTGTTTTTGTGGGTAAATTGAGACTGGATGATGACCGTGATGGACACTGAACATTCCGTCTGTAGGTTCTGTTAAGAAAAGAAAAAGAAAAGGTAGAAAAGAAAAGAAAAAACTACCTTTAAATGGTGATAGAAATACTGAATCATATAGAACTATTGTAACTGAGTTTTTACTCTAATGGACCTGATATCCACTCCATTAGTCTGTTGTAAAAAGGGTTCGCAGTATTTTTAAAGATTATGAGCTGCCTTGTTCAGTCAGTAATATCTTTTGTTACAATATTTCAACACACATTTATGTACAGTTATATTGTATGCACAGCTTGTGATTCATCTTTGAATTACCTTAAGCTAATTTTATATAATTTGAGGCCTTGAGAAAAGCAAGGGTGAACTGGTCATGATCAAATTTAGAGATAATGAGATTTGTCCAGCCATGTCTGTGATTGTTGCACTATATGATTCTTGGTGGATTTTCAGTAAGTTAAGGCAAACTAACCAAATCATTGACATGTGATTGAGCAGAGGTTACAGAAAACAGTGATAAAGAATTTTCAATTCAGTGGCTCTTGAGTGTTGCTTCAGTGATAAAGTATTTTCAGTTCATTGGCTCTTGGCTGTTTCTTTTCTCATTTTCTTGTTTTGTTATTGTATTTTTATTATTTGTCGCTGCTTTAAATGCTTTTTATAACATCAGTCTGTCCATCTTTGTAATTATCTTTCAGTGTGTATCTATCTATGCTTTTGTTTTGCTTCTGTACACAGTCCATCAGTCGGTTTATATCCCTGTGTCCAAATCTGATTCATCCAGTGTGGCAGCATATTTTTTTTTTTTTTTTTTTTTTTTTTTTTAATGGCTCCTCAAAATTTCTTAACTTCAGACATCATTCAGTCCCTGGCTCTTCATATTGTCTCTTTCTGTACTCTTTTCTCACTTCTCATCTGTCACTTTTTTTTTTTTTTTTTTTTTTTTTTTTTTTTTTTTAAAGATCATTCTGTTTTCTTCCTTCACTTTTTCTCACCTTCATTTTTGCATATATTCACAGCTTGCAGAGTAACTTGCAATAAATTCACAGTAATTTTCCCTCTTACAAATTGTGCAGAAGCAGAGGCTCAGGACAAGTTATGTGGATGTGAAGGATGTAGGGCAAGCTGATGCTGAGGTAATAACTCAAGCATTTAAATACTGTACTGTCGTGTGTTTGTTCTTACCTGGCGAAGATGATGTGGCTTTCTCTTGTTTTATCATTATTTTCTTGGAGGGAACAATTTTGCTGGCATCTGGCCTTTGGTTCTTTCTTCCTTGCATTTTATTTATATATATATATATATATATATATATATATATATATATATATATATATACAATATATATATATATATTTATATATATATATATATATATATATATATATACAATATATATATATATATATATATATATATATATACAATATATATATATATATATATATATATATATATATATATATATATATATACAATATATATATATATATATATATATATATATATATATATATATATATATATATATATATATATATATATATATATATATATATATATATATATATACTTGATGGCCACATGGTCAAATCTGAAGTTGATTTAACAAGTAACCAAGGAAAATTAATATTTTGGGAGTGGTCAGGTTCCGTCAGGTGAAAACAAACTGGCTATAGTTAAGTAGCATGCAGTTCTGTCAAGGCCTCAGAGTGTGTCTGAGTGAACCTTGAGTGCCTAACCCACTGAGACTGGGAGTGTGTTTTATTTTATTGTTGCCTTTTATTAATGGGTTTATTCAGCTTAGGAACTAGAGGGGTTAGATATTGCTCTAATAGTAGTAGTATTAGTAGTAGTAATAGTTGTTGTAGTTGTAATAGCCCCAAACTAATCAGAATTGTGCATGCAGTGGACTGCAGGATGAAATTGCCCTTCTCCTGCAGTCCACCATCCTCCTTTTGGGGGGATAGGGAGGGAACTGAGGGATGTTTGGATGACCAGGCAGCAGAGCCACTTGGTTGTATCGGTGCCACCACGTGAAGGCATCCCTCTCCCCTCAGTAGCTTCAATAAACCCAGTCAGTACAAGATCCCATTCCTAAGCTGAATAAAAGAAAGAATTAAAAGAATGTCAGCCAAATTTAAGAAATTTAATTAATAGTATTATGCTGGATATATGAAGGAACCCACCCCTTCATTTCTGGGATGTGGCTTTTTTTTTTTTTTTCCAGGAGAGACTCTTCAAATAGGAGGGGTCACATATATCCTTCATTAACTTTTGAATTTGGGTGCTTTGTGTATTCTCGGTGCTGCCAGATGATTAAATTTAGGCTAAGTAAGGTCTGTCTTACTGGAGAGTTTTATTAAGGAAATATAATTCTGATCTCATCAGTTTCAAAAGTCTCTCGTAAGCTGAATAAAATCATCAGTGTGTAGCAGTGTAACAGAAAAGACTTCCCTAGATTCAGTAAACAGAAGTTTGTCAAAAGTGAATAAAGTTGCATGGTGGTAGCTGGAATAAATGGAATACATCATCAGACTGAAGGGGTTAAGGGCTGTTTGGTACTGCATTATTAAAAACTAAACCCTTTTTACCTTAATTTGGCTGAGAGTTTTGTCCATTTCCATCTTACAGCTGCGTGGCAGAAAAAAGTGCTGTGGCTCTGCATCCTTTAACAGCACTTCCTCATTACTGTCATCATATTCTAGTATTAAGCTCTTGCAATAACTTGATAATCAAGAGGGAGAGAGAGAGTGATTTTCAGCCAAGTTTGAGTAAAAATGATACTGTATAGTAAATTTTTCGTACAGCTACAGTAGATGTGCTGGTTGCTTGATGATTTTGTTAAGCTTCCACCCATGCACGCAATCATATTTTTGCCTCTTTATTAACAAATTGTGAACTGACTCATATACATAGTCATAATATTTTCTGCTGTTTTTATTGAGAATTTGTGAACTGCACTAATATTAAAGTTTAGGACAAATGTTCATTTATACAGTATTGATTCTGCATTACACTGAGGGCCTGGTCATCACTTTCCTCCTTGATGTATCATATTGGAAAGAATAATTTATAGGCAGAAAAGCATACCAAGCCTATCTCAGCCTAGGAGTATTTGACGACAGAGGAATGTCAGAAGTAGATCAAATATTAAGTGCACTTTTTTCCCTGATTGTACGGTACAGTACTCATTGTATTGCACAAATTACTCTATTGCCAGTGTTTGCTAGCTTCTCTTTTGGCAGGGGCCAAAAGTGGCCATTTTTGCCATAATATAACTTTTATTAGTGCTGTGCAGGACTAGCAGGGCAGCTAAATGACATTGCCACTGCATCAGCCAGTCAGCATGTAGAACCATGTAACTCCCTCCCCTCCCTCTTCCCCCCCCCCCCCCCCCTTTTTTTTTTTTAGCCCGTATTCAAATTCTTTTCGTATGTTATAGTTTGCTTAACTCAGAAAAAAGAAAAGAAAACGACCCTTTGATTGCCTGTTATATAGTGGGGAGCTTGAAAACTGGCATGTACCTTTTTATATACATACAGATAGATACAGTGGATAGATATATTTTAAATTTATTTTTTAGCTGCATGTTGTATTGGGGGAGGAGCTTGAAGACTTGCCTGCACCCTATTGTATTTTTCTTTTTTTCAGCCAAAAACAAAGGTAACAGAAGCAAGAGAAAGACAAGGTCCACCACCACCCCAGCCACCAACGTTCCTAACCGGGGAGTCTTCCAGCAGCAGCCACCCCCCCACCGCCCCCACGGTGTATTCCTTCCCTCCCCCTTTCACCCCCGTGCCACCTCAGCCCTCCCCCCTCGGACACACACCTCCTCCCCCACTCTCCCGTGCCTCCCCCATGCCAGATTTCCAGTCCCTTAAAGCCTTCGACACGATGAAGGGAAGGGAGTCGCCCATGTTAAGTAAAATGCCCCCCGTCGATGCTAACTCTAATCCAATACAAGAGCCCAATATTGAGAGACAGGAGGTGAGTGGCTGTTGAGTACTCATGCCATTCTAAGTGTGCAGGTACAGACATTTTTTTTATTTATGTTTTTTATTTATTTATTTTTTGCTTGATAGTTAATTGATTGACTGATCAGTAATTCTTAAGTGCACCTGTGTAGGTAGGTGTACCTGTGAGGTAGAATCATGAATCCAGGGACATCTTTTGAATGAATGTGTGGACCATTTCATTGTGTATATTATTGATTAATTCTCTCACTGTCATGTTTTTTCTTTTTCCTTTCTTCTCAACCATACCTCACCCCACCTGTGTGTGGATAAAAGAGGAAGGATGATAATGGTTGTGATGATAATTTATGGTTAGAAAGATATAAATCATTGTTGCTGATCAACCCTCTTGGAGTATCAGGTATATTAATAAATGGATAACTATGTGGCAATAGTAAGTAAGAGTTTTTATTACTGGTTTAACTTTGAATTACCATATAAAGTATCTGGGTAATTATGTTAATAAGAATTTTTATCACCATTATTTTGCCACGTTGTCAGAATTCACCAGCTCTGTGCAGCACATGCGGGTCAGCATATGACGAGTGGCAGCACAAACCCAAGATTCTCAGCTGTGGGCACACATTCTGCTGCGACTGTCTGCTGAGCCTGGCGCGCGACACCGAGGTTAAATGTCCCGTTGGCTGCCCCTATACCACCGCACTCACTGGGGTTGGCATATCAGGTATCAACAGCATTATTTTGTGCTTATACAGGGACTCGAGAGGGGCACCCATACTCATTGTGGATGGCACATTAGTTACCATATTAAAATGTTATTTGCAGGATTTCAGAGCATAATTATACAAATTTTGAGGGCATGATTATAGATCATTTTAGTGAATAATTATACAGTATTTGAGGGCATAGGTATACAGGATTTGAGGTCATAATTACAGTATAAAGGATTTGAGAGCATAATAGTACGGGATTTAAGAACATAGTTTTACAGGATTTGAGAGGATTGTTATACATTATTTAGGGGCATAATTATACAGGTTTTGAGAGCATTATTATTATACTGGATTTGAGAGTATAATATACAAGAGTCACAAGCATTACTGTACAGCATTGGGGAGAATAATTATGCAGGATTTGAAAGCATAATAATTCAGGATTTTAAAGCATAATAATACAGGATATGTGAAAATTATTATGAAGGGCTTGGGAGCATTATTGTACAGGATATGAGAGCATAATTAGCTATACAGGATTGGAGAGCATAATTATACAGGATTTGAGAGTATACTGTACAGTAATTATACAGGATTTGAAATCATAATTATCCAGGACTTGAAAACATTGTTATACAAATAATTACGCAGATTTTGAAAGCATACAGAATTTAAGAGCAAAATTATACAGGATTTGAAAGCATAGTTATACAGGATTTGAGAGCACAATGATAGATGAACCAAGAGTATAATTATGTAGAATTTGAGGCCCTAATTATCTGGGATTTAAAAACATTACTATACAGGATTTGAGAACATAATACTTTGCTTAAAAATACTCAGCTTCCCCTATATCGCTGCACTCACTTGTTGGTGTATCGATTATGACATTGAAACATAATTTTGTGCTTGTGTAAGATTCAAGAGCATAACGTTCTTCTTCGTAATGTTGGATGGAAGGATGTTAGAGTCTGCTGCTACTAATGATGGTAATGGAAACAGTGAAAATGAGAACCTTCTATTTTTTATTTTTTTTATTTTTTTATTTATTTTTTTTATTTTCTTTTTCTCCTGTGGACCCTGCCTTACCCCATTCTTAGGTGGGGAAAGAGGTGGGAAGTGGACTGATTGAAAATGTAACTGTGAGTGATTGTACGGCCCACTTTGTGCAAATCAAGAATAGGCTACCGTACTCCAATGCAGGCACAGCAGGTGACTAGCCTCCATTACTCCCCTTGATGTCATTTTATGATCATGAAAGTATGATGTACTGAATATTGTTGTGTTCCAGGACTGACGACAAATTATACAGTGCCAATCAAAACGTTCGCCAGCTCTAATATATCACCACCACTCGCCGGGCTCCCTTCAGGCTTCGGACTTCAAAATGGTGCACAAAGGTACGATTAACTGCTGTACACTCATTTTGTTTGCCATTTTTCAGATTTTTTCAGTGTGCCACTTTTCAGGAAAATGCAGATTTTCAGATTTTTTAAATGATGCCAATTTCTTGATACAGTATATTTAACATACCAATTCTTAGATGTATTCAGCATACCAATTTTCACATTTTTTAATGTGTGAATTTTCAAATATTTTTACATATTGAATTTTAAATATTTTGATCATGCCAATTTTCAGATATTTTGAACATGCCAGTTTTCATGTGTTTATTTTACATAACAGTTTTCAGGTATTTTTAACATAGCAGTTGTCAGACATTTTAGGTGCCAGTTTTCTGATATTTTTAATGTGCCAGTTTTCAGGTATTTTTAACACTAATTTTCGGATATATTAGAGTTCCAATTCTTAGATATTGTAGAGTGCCAGCTTTTATATAACTTAGAGTGGGCTTTGTGTGTGTGTGTGTGTGTGTATTAGTTATCAGATATTTTTAACTTGCTTTTTCTATTCTCTTCTGTCTTTCCTTCATTCCTTCCTTGTCCTTCTGCCTACGGGTGACTTTACACTCCCTCTTCTGTCTTTCTTTCCTTCGTTCTTTCCACTTCCTTCAGCCTGTGGGTGACTCTACACTGAGTGACAAGCCAAATGGTTTCCTGTGCACCAGGAAACCATTTACTACGTTGGATGGTAACCATATATCCAAATTTTGGCGCCTGGTGGTTTAGTGGGTAATTATTGCGCTCCAATCGGATTGAGCCGGTGAAGGTTTATATCCAAGGGGTGGTTGGGGTTGATTGCTCATGTAATGCCACTCAGGGATGAGTGAGGCTGGTCACTCTCATCTTAAATGTCGGGACCAACTGCCTAGCCCTGGGCTCCTACGCTCCTCAGGGGGCAATGTATGATTGGATGATGGATGGATGGATGGATGGCTTTTATTATTATTATTATTAGATATGGTATATTTTTAACAGTGGTAGGTGGTGGCGACCATCATCCACTCACTTGATGTAGTGCTGCCTATTTCTTCCTTAGCCTTTATAATTCTTTTTCTGTGCCTGCCCTCCTCTCTTCTTTTTTCTCCCATCTTTCCTGTCACTTGTTATTGCTTTTCTTTCCCTTACAGGTGGCTTTACATTGAGTGACAAAGCAAATGGTTTCCTGTAAGCCAAGAAACCATTTACAACGTTGGGTGGTGACCATATGACCAAACCATACGTGCTCCCTACGTGTCAACAAGTGGGTTGGTGGAGGGTTAATGCCCCTCCCCGTAAAACAAATAACTCAAAGTCAAATGGCCACCCCTTACAGGATTATGGCATCTGGCAATAGATAGCTAGATAGATATTTAAGAAATTTTTTTGTTTTATATTTTTGACATGCCAGTTTTCAGAAATTTAATCCCATGAATCCAAATGTTTTTTTTTTTTTTTTTTTTTTTTTTTTTTTTTTAACCGTTAGATCCCCCCTCCCACCCCAGTTTAAGAAAGGTGGTCTAGTTTTGAAGAGGGTAATTTGTATTGTTTATCATGTCATATCATTTAAAAAAGCTCCAACATGCATGTGTCAGCGTTGGTCACCTAATGGCAGCACTGTTTAACCCTTCCAGTGCAAAAAGTATCTCCAAACCAAAATAATAATATCTGAGTGTAGCAAGAGTAAATTAAAACAAAATACCTGTACAGTATGTTATTGGAGTAAAGATACAAAAAGTGATTGCAGGAACCCATACTATATCAGCCTTCTTGATGTATTATCAGATATTGCTTTTATCACACACCTGAATTTGATTACACTTTTCCTCTTTATCAAACTCTGGCCCTTTGCTTTATTGGTTCATCGAAGTTTGATAATATTTGGACCTACTCTTTTATGCATTTTGAAATTAGAGAGTTAAATAAATGTATAGAGGTGTCTAAGCTTGTGACGTGGAGTCAGGAATTGGGGGTCTTGAATGGGGTGTAAATGAGGGTTGGACATTTTTATGGGCATGCTGTTGATAGTTCTCCTTCTCTTTTGCTCTCTCTTTCATTATTTTCTGGACTCTGTTTTTCCCCATGCATGGTTGGGAAGATTTTGGTGATAAAGGTGAGGGTGTACTGGATTATTGTGTCTGGCAAACTTTTTAGTGTCTCAGGTTTTGGGTTACACTGAACTTGTGCCCAAATACTTAACTGTACTCAGTAAAAAATGCCTGTACAGTACACTGTTGTATTGAGAAAGACATTGATATCATGCCTTTATCAAAATGGACCTTTCTCCAGGCAGTCTGAATTGAGCTTTACTGAACTCAAGGTCATAACTTTGAGTACAGTAAAAGCTCATAATACCTGTACAGTATGTTATTGTGTATTTCTTGTGTGATAGGTGTTATAATGTTCTTATTTTAAATATTACAGGCTCAGGTGTATATCTATGAGTAGTTAATTTTGGTGGTTAGATGGTATGCCCACAGTTGAGTTTCTGTGGTAATTTTAGTGGTATGATCAGTGATAATGATTAAATTTGTGCATGTGCCAGATTTCTTTCAGTCAGGACTAACTTGCCCAGCCCCAGGCTCCTATGCTTCTCATGGGGCAGCACAGGATTGGATGATGACGATATGATGATGATCAACTTTCCTCCTTTCCCCTTCTGTCTCTCTTTCATTCTTTCCTCTTCCTTCTGTCTGCAGTGACTACATTGAGTGACAAGCCAGATGGTTTCTTGTACACCAGAAAACCATTTACTATGCTGGGTGTTAACCATATAACCAAATTATGACACCTGGTGGTTTAGTGGGTAACTAAGGTGCTCCAGTCAGATTGAGCTGGTGCAGTTTATCTCCAAGGGCAGGTTTATTTCCAAGGGGTGGTTGGGGTTTATTGTTCACGTAATGCCACTCAGGGATGAGTGATGCTGGTCACTTTCATCTTAAATGTCAGGACCAACTTGCCTACCTCCAGGCTGCTACACGTCTCTTTGGGCAACGCTGAATTAGATGATGAATTTAATGAATGAATCAAACAGTGCTCTAGTTTTAGAAAATTTAATGTATACTCTTTGATAGTACTGTCTCTTGAATTACTTAAGTTTTTGGTACTCACACGGTGATCTAGCCCCCCCTCCCCCCACCAGCTTTTTTTTTTTTTTTTTTTTTTTTTTTTTTCCCACTGATTTAGTAGCCAAATTGGTAAGAGAAGATGTTACTGAAATAATAACATATTGTGTATAATATGAATAAAATCTGCACCAGGCTTCTTACAGATTTGATAGGGTTTAAATGTATAAACAGACCTTAGCTTCGTCATCCCTCACTAGATAATGGCAGTCATTTCATCTTATTTTGACTACTGCCAGTTGGTGTTGTTGAGCAGATGATCAATCTTTTCACATAAATGGGTTAGAGGCATTCGTTTATACCTCTTCATTACATTGATGAATTTGTACTTATCTAAGCTGGTACCTTTATGTTTAGAGACTGTTGTTCACATGTATTGGTTATTTTACTCAATGTCAGAACTCCATATGTTTTGATTTTTATTCTTCCATATACCCTTTCCCAGCAGTCTCCATTGCCAAACCTTGTCTCACATCTTTCTTGGTCTGCTTCTAGGCATTTATCCCATGATCCTCCTCAACCAATTCTCCTCCCCTCTCCTCAGCTAAAGAAATCATGTGTTGATATGAGCATGTCCACACAGGGCAAATAGCACTCCCCCTTCTGTGATGGTGTGCTGTACCTGCCTCAAGATTGCCGCAGGGGAGTTCTGCGCCTCACAGGGCCACCAGTTAGTACCGGAGGGTCATGCTCGGGAGTTCTTACGGGGCCATCTGCAGACGGCCCAGGAAGTAACACTAAAGCAGTTGCGCCAGACCATGACAATGCGGGCGGCCATGAAGGAGAGGCTGGAGCGCACACTGCAGAGTGTTGAGAAGTTCCTGGAGGAGCTGAGAAGGAAGGTGAGAACAAGAAGGTTTAGAAGGTCATTAAAGCAGACAACCAAAATTTCCAAAGGCACCTGGTATTCTGGTGGTTAGGACATTCTAAAGATACACATCATCCCCAACAGGTGACTGGAGGTTTTTTGGTCATGTCATGTCATTAATGCTCGTAAACTGATCATCTGCTCTTAAATTTCAGGTCCTTGTTACTATTCGAGGTGTGAACAGGCTTAGGTAACGGAAGGTGAGGCTTGGTAAACAGGCCAAAGGTATGGGTAACAGAAAGAGGGGTGGTTGTGGGGTAGAGTGAAAGGGAAGTTGATTAGTGGAGATTGGGAGGTAGGTTTGTAATAAAATGTATGTCTGATGCCTTCAACTGGGCATGCTGTTGATTAGTTCTGCCTGTCAAGTTTTCTCTATTTCATGCTTTCCAGCATGAAATAGAGAAAACTTTAGGTGGGAAAAAGAGACCAGGAAGATAATAATGATGGTGATGAGTAGCACAGTACCTTGTCCCATCGCTTTGGTGGGAACGAGAGGACAGGCTGATGATGATAACTGAGTATCATACTTTTCTGTCAGGTTGAGGGTGAGCAGTTGGAGGAGGCTGTACTACAAGAACACCTCACTGATCTGACGGTAGCGAGTGAAGCCCTGGCTGATGGTGCCCCTATCACACAGCTTATAGACTCAATCAATAAGGTATCACTTGTTATAATATCCACTTTAACTCAACCTAAAATTACCATCCTCAAGATTCTATCAATGAGGCATCACCTGTTGTACTATGCACACATTAACTTGGCTTAAAATTGCCATCTTAAAGACTCAATTAATTAGGTATATTTTTCATATTCTGTCCATTTAACTTGGGTGCTGGAGAGGGATGCCTTCACATAGTGGCACAGGTTTAATAAGGTGACTCAACTGCCTAGTTATACTAACATCCCTCAGTTCATTCCGTATCCCCATAAAGGAGGATGGTGGACTGAAGGAGATTGGCAGCTTTGGCCAGCAGTCCATGGGGTTCACAGTCCAGATGAGCCTGGGTTTGCTACTACTGCTGCTGCTCTGTTTACTTTAACTTTGTTTAAATTCTTCACTCTGCAAGATATATTTGTTGCTTGTAATATGAAGGAACGTCAACCACAAGTAAGTACAGGTAACTCGCACGGAACACGAGGGTTTCGTTCCTACCGTGCCGTGTTAGGTGCGAAATCGCGTATATTTAAACTACTCCGTATTTTGCTCCCTAGACCCCCCAAATGTGTTGTTTTGCTGTTATCTGTCACTAGAAAGCACTTTAAGTGGTTAGAAGGTTTATTTAATGTTATAACTCACAAATACAGTACTCCTGAGCAAAACTTCAACACACAAATACTGTACGTAAACACAAGGAAACATTCCGACGCCAATCATAGGTAATAAATTAGGTTAATTGGTACCAGTGCTTTAACTTACAAGTACATACCAGAACAGTACATATTTAACTTAGAAATGCAGTACTGTGACATCGAATGATTTCAGTACATAATCTGTTAGGAATGGCTGGAAAAAAAAAAAAAAATGTTATGAATACATTTTCACCTTTTTGATATATGTTTATGGTAGTTTCGAGTTATTTTTTAAGTTATCGTTGTGCCCATGCTTGGAAAAGGGAGCGATAGAGTTGAATTTTCAGTCCTAATTGAGAAAACTGCACGTCCTCCAAGGCTAGACTCTTGCCACGGGAGAATGAAGTGGAGGGTCAGTCCGATTAGCAATAAGGAAGTTGTGTCACAACTTCCAGCTCCCACACCACGAGTATGGCTAAAAATAGAATCGTAATGCAATTTCAGAACTAACAATAAGTCTAATTATTACGAATACAGATACAAAGCAGAAATAAATACGATTACAGACATGGAAAACGTATTTCTTCCGTCATAACATGTTCATCTTTCTCAATCATTTTACGTTCATCTTTATCATTTTACCTTGTTATTTTCGCAATATATATTGCTGTCTCGTAAACAGGGTGGTTGTTTGTGTTTTGCAAGGGAGGAAAAAGGTTGTATTTTCTGTCTGGGTCGAGATAATGGGTGTAACTATGTGTGGTTAGGCATGGCCACGAACGAAAAAATCGTACATCCACTCATCACGATAGCCGGTGGTGAACTGACAGATGATATCATACATGAGACGGTGAAGTCAAGGTCATGTCCCAGATTTTCGTTCACTTCCCGAAAGTTTTCACAGTTTTCTACAAGTTGCAAACCATTACAGCAAACCTGAGCAAATAGGTAAAGATACCAAGACAAAAATGTATTTTTCTCTTATTATAAGTCTTTAACGAACAAACAAAAAAAAAAGGCAATATTCCGACGCCGATCATGGGTAATCATATAAATCAGGTAAACTGGTTACAAGGCTTTATTTAATGCTTTAATTGCTTAAAAGTACATACCAGAACAGTAAATATTTAACTTACAAATACAGTACTGTAGAAAAGCAGTACAGTAAGAGTTTAACGAACAAACAAAAAAGGCAATATTCCGACGCCGATCATGAGTAATCATATAATTCGGGTTATCTGGTTACAAGGCTTTATTTAATGATTTAACTTTATTTAAGTGCTTACAAGTACAGTACATACGAGAACAGTAAATATTTAACTTACAAATACTGTACAGTACTGAGGAAAAAACGAACAAATAAAAAAGGCATTATTCTGACGCCTATCAGGTAAACTGCTTATAAGACTTTATTTCTTGCTTTAACGTTATTTAATAGTACTTTAAGTTGCACATAAACTTACCAGAACAGTACAGTACTGTAAATATTTAACTTTTTTTTTTTTTTTTTTTTTTTTTATGCGAGGAAGAAGGAACCAAAGGCCATGGCCCGCAGTAACAGTTCCTTCCAAGAGAAAAACAAAATACAATAGAGAGCCAAATTCAAGATCCGATCATTTTGAGATGCCTGGACACACTGCGTTTGAAAGACTGGAGATCATAGGCAGCAGGAAATACAGACAGAGGGAGACAGTTCCAGAGCTGACCTGTTGCATAAATGAAAGACTGGGAGTAACGGTTAACTCTTGCATTAGAGAGTTGGACAGAAAAGGGATGAGAGTTTGCTGCCAGACGGGTGCTACGCGCCCGTCGTAGAGGTGGAGGAATGCAAGCAGACAGTTCAGAGGAGCAGTGACCATTAAAGTAGCGATAGAAAAGAGATAAAGATGCAACAGTGCGGCGAAGAGACAGAGGTTGAAGGGAGTCAGTAAGAGGAGGAGAGTTAATGAGACGAAAAGCCTTTGACTCCACCCTGTTGAGAAGAGCTGTATGTGGGGAGCCTCCCCACACATGAGAGTTGTACTCCACACAGGGGCGGATAAAACCTCTGTATAGAGTCAACAATTGTGCAGGGGTAAAGAAAGAGCGGAGTCGGCTTAGCACACCCAATCTCTTGGAAGCAGATTTTACAAGAGATGTAATATGATCTTTCCAAGATAAGTCCTGAGTAAATGAAACCCCAAGCATGTTCAAGGATGATGCAGGATTCAGCTGAATATTATTAAACATTAATGGGTATACCTGTGGAAGATTTTGTCGGGTTGATAGGTGTAAGAACTGAGTCTTAGATGCATTAAAGACAACCATATTATTTTTACCCCAGTCAGCGATACGAGCCAAGTCAGACATTAGGTGTGCCATAGCCTCATCCCTTGTTTCTTGAAGTAACTGTTGAGATGGGCGTTGCGGAAACCGAATGGAAAGGTGAAGGGTGGAGTCATCAGCGTATGAGTGGATAGGGTTAGATGTACAGCTTAGAAGATCATTGATGAATAAAAGGAAGAGAGTTGGTGATAGGACAGAGCCCTGAGGAACACCACTGTTGATAGATCTAGGAGAAGAACGATGGCCGTCTACAACAGCGGCTATAGAACGACCAGAAAGGAAGCTAGCGATGAAGGCACAGATAGAAGGATAGAAACCGTAGGAGGGCAGTTTGGAAATTAAAGATTTATGCCAGACTCGATCGAAAGCCTTTGAGATGTCAAGTGCAATGGCAAAGCTTTCGCCAAAGTCCCGAAAGGAGGATGACCAGGAGTCTGAAAGGTAGGTGAGAAGATCGCCAGTGGAGCGTCCCTGACGGAACCCATACTGACGATCGGAAAGAAGGTTGTGATAGGGAAAGATGCCTTAAAATTTTTCTATTAAGAATTGACTCGAAAACTTTTGAAATACAGGACGTTAAAGCAATTGGACGATAGTTGGAGGGTTGGGAGTGGTCACCCTTCTTTGGGACTGGCTGAATGAGAGCAAACTTCCAGCAAGAAGGAAAGGTACAAGTTGACAGACAAAGGCGAAAGAGTTTGCCTAGGCAGGGTGTAAGCACAGAAGCACAGTTCTTGAGAACAACAGGAGGGACCCCATCAGGCCCATATGCCTTGTTAGTACTGAGGCCAGTGATGGCAGAAAATACATCAACTGAAGAAATTTTAATGTCAGCCATGAGGAAGTCAGAGGGGAGAAGTGATGGAGGAACAGCACCGGAATCGTCTAAGGTGGAATTGGAGGAGAAAGTCTGTGCGAAGAGATCTGCTTTATCAGTAGAAGAAATAGCTACAGAACCATCAGAGTAGAAAAGAGGAGGGAAGGATGATGAGGTAAAGTTGTTAGAAAGATTTTTGGCAAGGTGCCAGAAGGAGCGGGAAGAATTCGAGTTGGAGAGTTGAGAGCATTTAGTATGGATGAAATTATTTTTAGTAGAGCGAAGAACAGACTTAGCACGATTCCGGGCAGAAACGTAAAGATGATGTGATTCAGGGGTGGGTTGGCTCCGGTACCTTTTGTAGGCCCTCTCCTTGTTGCACAAATACTGTGCTACTGTACTCGGGAATGTCTCACTCACTGAATAATTTCCCTCCTAGATCGTCACGTAATCAAAACAAACCGCGCGCTGCGGTGACGTTCGAGGATTTGATCTTTCAAAGGCCTCTCCTGCGTTAATTTGTAGTTTTCATGATGGTTTTTTAATCTTACGTTGTCTTATATGTATCCCAGCCCTTACCGTGTATAATTGCGAGCGCGTTCCGTGAGATCGTGTTCCGTGCGAGTTACCTGTAATCAAAGTCCAAACTGAGACTTTCACATTGTTATGTACAAAATCTTATAGGACTTTTTTCCAACAGCCACTAGCCACTTTTGAGAAGTAAATAGCTGATTTTGACAATTGGATTACCTCCCAGTCCAAAGAAAACATAAGCTGTCTCATAACCAACCTCAATATTGGGATTACTTAAGAGGGAGCATGATGTACTGTATGTAATTGTAACCTATGGAATTTTGAGTGTTTTCATGGTCCATTTTGCTGGGCATGCAGTTGATAGGTCTCCCACTTTAATGATTTCTCTGTGTTATGGCTCATGCACATGCTGGTTTAGAAATTGTCATTCATTTTCATGGCTGTTAGATTCATTGTTCATGCTTTATTATTCACAGATAGTTGATTGTATCTTTTCCTTCTTTCAGGTTCAGTATTACAAATGATTTATTTTACTTTTATTTATTCCTAGTTAACTTATTTAATTACAGGGAAATACTCTGAGCAAATGAGAGTGTGTCTTATTTAATTGGACTTGATATTGGTAGCTCTTCGTCTGTTAAGTTTTTTCTTGCCCTCTGAACCATATTCCACATCATCCTTGGCTGGGAAAAGAAGTAATGATGATGATGATGTTGCCTTTCTTTTCATGGTTTTTGATTTAGTATTGCAGCTTAATAATAGGTTACGTATTCATTTACAGATGGCTAATGATATCTCTTTTCTACTTATATTCAGTATTACAGCTCAGTGATAGGTTTTTATACTTATTTATTAATAGAGGAATAATGTTACCCTTTTCCTTCTTCCAGGTTCAGTATTACAACTCAATAATAGGTTTGCAATTCAACCAGTGCGCTGCAATATCGGCCATTAACAACGCTACAGAGGCCATTGTGATACAGCTGAAGCAGTCCGCCCTGGACAGTGCCCTGGCCTCCATCGGGTTCCGCAATGAGGAGACATTCTCCATGGCATCGTCACTGGAGGAACACGCGATGTTCGGCAACAATGCTAATGTTCTTCTTCTTTACATGCTGTCTGACCTCCTCTCCACCCGCATGACTCAGCTTACCGTCACCCCAATCAGCCCGCTCAGCCCCACCCAGCAACCTGCCCTAACAGCCCCGTCGGTTCTCCAGCCTCCCATGTCTGCCCCGTCAGCCCTCCAGCCGCCTCACATGCCCCCAACGCCCGTCTCAGCCAGTGTGATGGAGGAAACTATTAGCCGCACACTTGGTTTAGCTCCAACCAAGGTTAATGACCTGAAGAATCATGACATGGGAAAGCTGAATGAGCTCAAGAATCAGGAGATGAATAGTGTGAATGTTGAGCACATTCTGCAGATGACTGAGGCAATTGAAGCAGGATCTCTCTTAGGTGCAAATGATGGTATTACTGTTGCCACTGTCGCTGCAGGATCCAACTCTGTATCGTCGGCATTATCGCTAGGCCTGTCAAATCTATCCCTTCTAGGATCAGAGTCGGCTGAAAATGGCAAAGATGATTTAGATTCCCTGCTGGACAAAAAGGAACCAAATCCGGTCTCGTATGTCGATGCTGCAAAAAAGCCAGCCAAGCCAACTCCACCCCCACCTGACACCCCACCTAAAATGCACGCAATTAAGCCAAACTCACAAGCCTTAAGACCAGGGAAATTTCCACACTGCTGGATGGTGCTGTCCATCGATGGAATAATGGCAGGACGCATAATCTTCGAACTCCGTCCAGACAAGGCACCAAGAATGTGCGAGAATTTTATTGCGCTCTGCACTGGCAGGAATGGTTATGGCTACAAGGGGACACACTTCTTCAAGAGTGGGGAAGGGTTTCTGGCAGGTGGCGACGTGGAAAATGATGACGGAACAGGAGGCTACTCGGCATTTGACAAGAGCACCTTCGAGGCTGACCTTTGCCCACTAAAGGATGAGGTGGGCATGGTTAGGTTTAAGGGCATTGGCACAAGCGACAAGGGCAGGGGCATGATCGGCTCACAGTTCATGATTTGGTGTGGGGACCGGGACTTCAAAAAATTCTCGTACAGCCTTGTGTTTGGCAAGGTGGTCGATGGGTTGGATGTTGCTAAGAAGGCAGCGGCCATTAATGTCCACAGGGTGTCAGTAAAAGTGGAAGAGTGTGGGGCAATCTAACTCTGACGTAACGTACTTTTGCACATAACTTCACCACTAGGTAAAAATATAATGAATTTGATTTCTTTCCACTTCTCTAGAATCTGTTATATTATTATTGCAGCATTTACTCTTCCTCTTAAAGTGCCTTAATAGTGTGCCTTTATTGTGGCATCACAGGTTCCAAGTCGTTACAATAAGCTTGCAAACTCAGTATCAGCAACACACGAGTGATGGTGAAATAGTTACAGTCCTTCAAAGTTTAGTCATGATTGAGAATGTTTGATGAATGTCTGCACAGTCAGCCCTCCATTAACTGCAGATTCATGTACTATTAAAAAACCAGAAGGAGTTGTTTCACTTTGTATGGATGAGGATTAGAACTTTTGACCTAATACAAAAGATTCCCCCCCCCCCCTCCCACATTGTAGGAAGGAAGGTCAGAATCTTCCACATCTTAATAAATAAACAATATTTCACCGTGTGAGAAATGAAGGGTCAATTTTTTTGCATCATTGGAAAGGTCAGAGTTTTTCATTGTTTCAGTTTTGCACCTCATTCGAATGAAGGATTGAAATATTCACATAGTTCGAGAAAAGATTAGAATCTGTCTTGTAACCCCCTCAGCTCGAGAATGTCTTTTCATATACTGTAGTTTGCTATCTCCTGACTATTTTATTTAGCTTATAGGAGGCATTTTGAACTGGAGTTAAATGATATAGTTGACCCCCTCACTGTTAGGTTGCTCTTCTAAGTTAAGTATAATGGTCTGTAACGACAAGTGCGTGTCGACCACACAACCTGCATTACACTGTGAAAAAATCTGCGAGGGTATAGAGGAATAGGAGTGGTGAACAAAGAGTGGATGGGATGGGTTGGGATGGAAGTTGGTTGGATAGTGGGGGTGGGACAGACAAGCATACCCCATGAGAATCGTTGTTAAAGGATAAGTATTTTAAGTTAATTGAAAGTTTATTTCAGTATATCCTCAGAAAGTGTTGGAGTGAGTAGGGGTAAAGAATTGGGTGTGGAGGATGGAGAAATGGGTGGGATGAACTGGAATTGTGATGGAGGTAAGGTGGGAAGGGGCCATGAGAGTACCCTGCTGAAATGTGTGTTGTAGGGTTAAAGGTTTGCACACAGTGAAGGTTTATTACAGTAGTTTTCTCCAAGTACAAAAACAAGATAAGCTCATACTACTCCCATTTGTAATCCAGTTAAAAAGTTTCTGTATGCTAAAGGGGTTATAAGTCAGACTTGAGGATTTAGGTATGTAATCTCTTCCATACAGTTATATTCTTGCTACTGCCAAATGGTTTTACTAGGTTTAGGGGAGACCCTATGTTTTGAAGGGAGTGGTGGAGATTATAATTAAAACTCAGTGTGAGCAGGCTTTCCCAAACCAAGTGCAGTCATCTGGTAATAGCATTAATCATTGTCAGTATAATCATCACCATCACCACCTCCACCTCCACTCTAACCCCATTTCCCACAGAAATGAAATGGAGCAGTTAAAATTCAGAAAATGGGCAAGGAAATCATAAAGGTATGAGAAATCTCTGCAGTTCCCATTTATATAGCCCTTACATCTTTCACTTATCATTCAAGCCTTCATAATTATGGTGGTAGTGAGGATAAGATAGAAGACCTGGGCAGTAAAGGAAGAAGATAGTCATAGGCTCAGATGTACTGGAATGACAGTGATTAGATGGATGTGTAGTGCATCCTTGAATGCAAGGCCTGGGGGGAGGGGCTAGGATTGCAAATGAAGAGTTGAAAGAAAGGAAGGGACTAGAATGTAGTCTTGTTGTGATAAGGGGTAAATTGATGTGGTTTAGGCATGTTGAGAGGATGAAAGATGACAGTTGGGCACTGAAGGTGAGAAGTGAGGTCGTGAGGGGTAGAGTTGCGAAAGGCAAACCAGAAAAGACCTGGAATGAGATCATAAAGTTTGATCTCAGGGTTAAGGGACTAAATAGGGAGACTGCTGGAAGATTGAGCAATGTGGAGAGCTGCCATTAGGTGACCAAGACTGACACATACAAGTCTGTTGGAGCCCTTATAAATAATACAAACAAACAATACTGATGGGGGTAAATTGATTCAGTCAGCAGACTCAAATTACCTGTGTTAGATGAATTGGAATACTAGAGTTATCCCCAACATTACAGGGTTAGTGGTGTCACTTTCAACTTATGTTGGTCACTCTGAGCTGAATTAAATAATGTGGCATCGAAGATAGAAAGCTTGCGTTGTCTTGACCATTTGAGGAGTAATGGTGACAGTTTAACTCAGGCATCTGTGACTCACTCTCAGCTAATAAAATCATTTGGCATTATCTGGAATGGAATGCTGTACAAGAGTTGTCCCAACCATTATTAGAGGGTTAATGATGACTAATAATTCTCTCTGCTCCTGTCTCACACTCAGCTGAATAAAATAATCTGTCATTAACTGAAATGCAAGACTAGAGCTTTCCCATCCTTAGGAGAGTTAATGTAGCTGTGAAAGTAAAGTGAACTAATGCTAATGGAGGGTTTGCTGTCAGTGCACAACCTAAGACTGGCATAGTTGCGAGGCTGTCAAGTGTGGAGTCCATCTCGTGTATGGAGTATCCGTTAGGAGAGCTATTCTTAGGATGGTAAACCGAGTGGCTTTGCAAGCTTTGTAGCACCTCTTCCTTAGTGAATTATTCAGCACATGACACTTAAATATCTTCTTTTATGTTGCTGGTGCAAACTATGTCCATTTTAGAATCATATATGTGGCATACAAGAAAATGTAAAGACCAGCCCTTCAGCAATTTATTCTGCACATTACACCTCAGTACCGAATCATCTCCTATGTACATGTATTGGACGAGGTCAGGGACAAGAGACTGACCGGAGAGGCTACTAGAGATCAAGCAGTGGGGAGAGTTGCCACTGGGTGACCAAGGTCAGTGCTTGCCAGTATGTTGGAGCCTTTGTAAATGAAAACTTTGGTGTAAACTGTAGCCCTAAGAAAATTATATAAATGGCATACAAGAAAGTGTTATGGTGTAATATTTCTGCACATTAAACCTTAGTACTGTATCCTCTTGTATGTTATCAACGATGAAAACTACACCTGTAATAAAACTCAATAAATGGCATGCAGGATAATGTTAAGGTGTACTGTGCAAAAGAAATTACTAAGGCAGAGGAGCTGCAAAGCCTTCTGTGCCATCTAATATATGGCTCTTAAATGTTAGCAAAAATGTATTGATGCTATAAACAATTTTGTCCAAAAGATTTAACCTTGCCTATTATATGACAGCGTCCATTCAGGATTAAGTTTTGCGTATATATGTCTGCATTAGTGCAGGTGTGTGTGTGTTTGTGTGTGTGTGTGTGTGTGTGTGTGTGTGTGTGTGTGTGTGGTGATAGTTTTAAAATCCCCGATGATCGTGTATGGTAAAATACATCATTCTTCAATTACCTTGGAGACTGTACCGTTAATACCGTGTGGAATTCTGTAAAAGAAGCGTGTGGCGTTATCATTCCTATTATAGTGTATTGTATGATAGAGTCGAGCTGTAATGTTCAGCTTGAATGTTTCTGAAGACTTAACTGGTCCGAGGTCGGTTATTCTCATCAGCTTAGTAAGCTTTCAAACACCTCTTCCTTACCGTTTTATTCCTACGTGTGGAAAGGTGATATCAGGTAATATCCGTTTATGGTTTGGTAGTATTGGTTAATATCTGATTTGGTAGAGTAATATCGGTTAATTTCTGTGCATGGTACGTTAATGCAGGGTAATTTCCACGTATGGTGCGTTATTATTGGTTAATTTCCACGAATTGTACGTTATTATCGGTTAATTTCCATGTATGGTATGTTATTTTCTGTTATTTTCCGCATATGGTATGTAATTATCGGTTAAATTTGTCATCAGCTACGTTAATATATTTCCATATATGGCATATTAATACAGTAGGATCTCGCCAATAATGTCTAATTGGTGCTAGAAAAATGCTGTTATTAGCGGAAACGTTATTTGCGTGACAAAAATGGATGTATAAAGGGTTTATGGGTGCTGCCACTCCAGGACTTTTATCCACTTTTCCCACCTGGAGCCCTCCTATCACTACTTTTTATTTAGCTGAAATAATAAAATTAGTTATTAAATCATCATGAGTAATATAAAACTCACCTTAAAGGAGTTATAAGGTGTTTGGTATGATGATTGTTTCGAGGCTTGCGCATGAACGCTACTGCAGTGTATCCCTTACTCCTCGCTGGCCTCGTCCCCACTCCTGCCTCTCACGCTGGGGTCACCCACTTTCATCAACACTTTATCAAACCCCATAAAGTCAAAATCTTCAGGAAAGTCCCCAATGTCATCAAAGTCATCATCTACTCAACCCTTCTCTGTTGTTCTTCCTCGGCTGGCTAGCTTTGTGAGAGTGGTGAGTGACTGATGGCAGGCATTCACTCGATTGTGATACTGTTTCTGGTATTTTCTTGAAATCTTATTTACAAGTCCAATCATTAGTTATAAATTCTGATGGCTACTCTCTCTCTGTCTCAGCAGACTTATACCAGGCATATTTAGTGGTTGCCAATGTTGTATTATTTGAGGCATTAATGAAGAAATTTATGGCCTATTGAATGTTATATTTCTTCCAGAATGCGGCAACAGTCATTATGTTGGGGGTTGCAGGTATGCCAGGTGGAGTAGGTGAGTCACGTGGGGCTGTGGAGGTGGAGGGGGAGGTAGATTGAGAGTCAGGTAGGGCAGGGGAGGTGGTGAGGGGAGGATCCTCCATCTCCTCCTCACTGCTGCTCACTTTTTCGGCGATTTCCTTCATCTCTTCTTGTTTGTCTGTTTCATTCCTCATCTTGTTATGGACATATTTGCAGTATAAGAACTTGGCATTCGTGAAACAACCATTATTCAAGTGTATCCAAACGTTATTATAGAAACTAGGTATCTGTTCTAAGTTACCGTTATTGCTGAAAACATTATTGTTGAAGTTGTTATTGGTGAGATCCTGCTGTATTTATTAATTTCTGAATGTCTTAAGTTTATTCTGTTTCATTTCCGCATATGGTACATTAGCACCAGTTTATTTCTGCGTTTGATACATTAATACAGTGTTAGTTAATTCCTGCATATAGTATGGTAATACCAGTTTTTGCACATATGGTACATTTATACCAGTTTATTTCTGCATTTGGTACAGTAATACTGGTTTATGTCACCATATGATAACGTCACTGATCATGTGTAGATACTTCTGTTGTCCAGTTTTTGGTATTTAAGGGGTATTGTGCCCACTTGTATAACAAGTTTTCAGTCCACTCTGCTATCTGAATGGTATAAATTATGTACAGTTGCAGACAGTAATATATATCAATCCATCTGTTACACACCTTAATTCTGTAAGGGGTGGCTTCAGTCAGATAACCTCCACAATGCTCTGTTCTCTGTCATTTGACACTCCTCCCTCCAACTCACACCCTCTGCTATCCCTCCAACTCACACCCCCTGCCCTCAAATAACTCCACTTCATCTCTAACTTGTACCATTAAAAATTTACTGGATTCAAGTTGCCAAGCTCTAGGTCCCCACACCTCAAATGGGATAATACTGTATGGTGTTGGGAGTTTTCAGTCATCATCATCATCATCATCCTGACCTCTGTTTGCCATGGATGGATAAGGTGAGGTAAAAAGAGGCATTAGTTACAAGGAGGTTTTGCAGTTATTTAATGTGCATTTTGTGTGTATGTGTGTGTGCATGTGTGTGCGTGCAAAATAAACTGCGAAGGAAGAGGTGTTAGTCGTGCTTGTAACCCCACGGGAATCCGACTGCAAAAGTCAGGTATGCTACGATAGTATTGAATTGTAGGACATTATTTTACAGCCAGTCTTCGTTGTAAGTCAGGAGATTATTCCGAAATGCCATGTCCCCCCCCTCCCCCCCCCCCTTTTTTTTTTTACCGTAAATTTGGGGGAACTGGCAAATCATATAACATGTAAGAGTGGTGCGGTAATTGGGAACTTTTCTGATATATACTGCTGATTTAACTCTCTCAGGCTTCAATAACTCACTCTCAGATAAATAAAATGTCAGGAATAGAATAGTAGAGGTGTTTTGAACATTAGAGCGTTAATTCTGGTCATGTTAACATTCAGGATCCTAAAGACTTGCACAGCTGAATAAAATTGTTGCATAGGCATCTATGACTCACTCAACTAAATGAATTTGGTATTAGCTGGAATAAAATACCAGAGTTATTTAAACCTTGAGAAGGTTAATAGCAGTAGAAAAAGTAAAGTATATAAGGTAGATAAGTAAATAAAGCTGACTTGCTACGAGGAATTTGCTGTACCAAATCGACGTTAGCGATGGTTGAAACACTTTAACTGTTAATGTATCGTGTGTACTGGGAAATCCATTTGGTTTGCGTCAATGCCGTTGTACGAGATGTCTGTACCAGTGTAAGAAAATAATATGTTTATGTGAGGGATATTGTGTTTCTTGCTACTCTTAAGCCCGTACTCTTGGTGTTTAAGGAGGATCCTGGCACCTCTTTCTTATGAGATAATTTCTGTATGGTACGCAAGCCCCCAAGAATATCTGAAAAGTTCTGTCCTGATATCATGATATTGTGGCTGAAGCAGTTGAAAATAATCAGTGGTGTTTCATTAATTTGTATGCATGGTGTCCTTACCACTACACCTTAAAGAAGGAATTTTATACTTTGTGCAAAATATAGTATCCATTCAGAAACATTTGCCTAAGGGGAAAGAAAACGCAAACAGCAGCATGCTCGTGAAGCAGTCGATCATGTGTTTTCAGATACTTTTTGGAGCATTTGTACATTAATATATTCTTGTATGCTAGTTTTGCAGTCTGTGTCAATTTGAAAGAGAAGTAAATAGCTTAGAAGGGAATACAAAGCAGTAATATGCAGTAATGTATTCCTGTGTGTTATTTTAAGCAGTTTATGTCAGTCTGAGAGAGGTATCAATAACATTGCAGTATACACCTCTGTGTATAGCCTGATGCCTTAATTTCTGGCTTTAGGTAGAGATATAAATGTTGTTTATGCCTCTTATATTGACATGGAATGCAAAAGTAGCATGCGAGAATATATAGGATAAAAAAGAGTAAAAAGTTGTAACATGCAAAATAAGTCGATAAAAAAGAGGTGCTACAGAGTCTTCAAGCCTACGAGAATATGGCCCTTTTTAAGGTCACATGCTTAAGCCTCAAATCAGAAAAGGGAATGCAGGCTCACAGTTCTTTATGATGATTTCTGAAGCACTTGATAAGGATGGGACATGTTTGGCCGTCCTGTATTGCTGCTGACTACACCGTGTAAAATGAGATGTGGGGCTAACTATACCTAATAACCACAGATGTTCCGTATGTGACCATCAAAAATTAGGACAGAAAGCAGAATACAAGCTCACGTTTTTTTATGAGTATTTGTGAAGTACGCGATAAGGATGGAACTTTTCGACCCTTCTTTATTGTTGCTGGCTGCACTATATAATGTGGGATGTAGGCTAGCCACAGTTGATCCATAAATGACTAATTAATATGTGAATTTTGCATTTAACTTTGTGATTTAAGGTGTAAGCATGCAGCCATTAGACTTGACCGAGGTTGTCGTCGTTATTGCCACAAGTGTCATTACCTCTACTGTGTTAGTCCTGAGTTTTGTTCCATTCGGGGTATAGTGAACCCTTTTAATCCCAAAATGTCTTATATTCTGGGTGTCCATGAGGTCCTGCTGGGTTTATAAAAGGTCATCATTACATCATTATCGGCATCACCTCATTGAGGTGAGTTAGGTTCCAGAGAGCATGAAAGAACTCATTAGGAGAAACAAACTAAAAGTCTGCACAGTTAAATGGGCCACACTTTCATTTACTCACCATTCAAGCCCCTGGAATCCTATCTGATCTTTATAAAATCAGTCGTGTGCACAGTAAATGTTTTAATATACTGAGAGGCCTTTTTCTCTGTATGAAAGAGAAACTGAAAAAAAAAGGAAAAAAAAAAAAAAAAAACTTGAAGAGTTTGTGTTTCATATGGAAGAAACTACATATCAGTATGTTAAGCCATTCCCATGCATTGAAATTATGTAAACTTGTCAAGACTTTGTGGACACCGTGCATTTTGTTCTTGGTTTCTCCAGATGACTTTATTCAACCTGGGGAGACTTTTCAGCTGCTGGGGTTAGATATAGCCTCCATTAACCCCTTCACTACTAGCATGTTCCCCTAAGCTGAATAAAATAAATCTAGAGAGCAGGAATAAACTAAGCAATTATGTCGTCGGATTTAAGGGGCTAATCCTTTCACTTAGATGAACTTTTTCATTTTCATCTTGGTACTGTCAGATGATATTATTCAGTTTTGGAAAGCTACCCTATAGTGATACTTTAGAGAAAATGGAAATTATAGCTTAATCCTGTGTAAAAAGTCACTCCTAAGCTGAGGAAAATTATCTGAAGGTAGCAGGATTTGAGTGGAAAAAAATATGTCTATTAATTGAAGGGATTAATAGGAGCATGTATGCATATGCCTAAAATAGAAATATCTTTACTAGGTACCATATATTATCTTTTTTTGAAGTTGCAATAAGTTGCTCAATGTTTTGTATTTACCTTAGTAATTGTCATGAAAACGTTTTGTTCATGATTTCTCTCTTCTCAACAGTTATGAAAATGGTTATTGCTTACTTTCAGATTGTTTGAGCAATAAGGGGCCAATATCTGGGATAAATGTTTTGCCATAGTATTCACAGTTCTCCCGGACCTGGTTTTGTACTCTTGTTCGTTAAGGAGATGCACTGCCACCTCCTTGCTAGTGTACTCATGCTTATGACACAGTAACTTTCTCTTGTATCATATTTATGTAATCTGTGCTCTCATTAATATACTCAGGCATCAAGGACTCACTCTCAGCTAAAAAATAACAATAATCCGATGTTGGTTGGAATAGGAAACTAGAGTTGTCCTAATCCTGCTAGGCTTAATGAGTCATAAATATCATACAAGAGAATATTAAAGGACAGTAATGTGCTGGAGAAGGATGTCTTGACTCAGTGTCACCAGTATGCCGTAACTCCGGTGACACAAACGTCTCACAGCTCCCTCCTTGTCCCCTGAAAGTTGGATGGTAGACTGCAGAAAAATGGCAGCTTCAGCCTGCAGTTCGCTAGGTTCATGTTCACAGGAGCCTGCGGCCACAACAACAACAGCAAAAAAGAGGTGCTAGGAAGCCTCCGAAGGCAATGAGAGTATGATACTTGGTCATACAGATTGATAAACACATGGGTCCAACGTTTCCTGACTGCTTAATTATTATCATGCATATCCCACAAGCTCTGAGGAGGTGTCAGAGAGTCATTAATCCATGCAGTTTCTCCCGAGGATGGCGCCGCGACTGCAGTGACGTTTTATATATATTGTGATCTGCAACAAATAGTATTTTCTGTGTCCGGAAGGGAGAGCCTCCGTCACGTATTATTTCATCATGGATATTTTGAGTAGTATGGTAAAATTGATTTGTCCACATCCAAAAAAACACCTTTGATACTATTGAATTGCTTGTATTTTTATTAGTACTATAGCCGAGGGTACATGTAAACAATTCAAGAGAATAGTTGTAATTTTTTTTTTTTACAGATAAATACATTCGATGCATGAAAGGTGACTCATTATCCCTACCTATAGTTAATAGCAAGAGCATTTACTGGTCACCCATCATAATAGGGGTGCTGGAGAGGGATACCCTTATATGGTGGTGCTGCTATAACAGGGCAACTGCTATCTGTTTACTGTATACAAACATCCTTGAGCCTTCTCCCAGTCCCCCAAAAAGAGGATGGTGGGAGGGCAGCTTCAGCCAGCAGTCTACAGGTTCATGTTCAGATGATCCTGTGGTCACAAAAGCAGCAGCCACTTGTAGGGGACTGGTAGCTTAATCTTGGACCCCGGAGATCTAAATGGAGTACCGGTGATTTGAGATTGGCCATTACAAAGAATAAAGTGGACAGTCATTTGATGTGTTTAACCTGTTGAGTAAAATTATTATTATTTTTTTTTCCTGCTCACTACCAGATGATATTTAATTATATATATATATATATATATATATATATATATATATATATATATATATATATATATATATATATATATATTGCAGTTTATAATAGCTTAATATTAATCTCCTATAGTGAAGGGTTAGAAATAGTTTCCATTAATATCACCACTATAGATATATGCATGTAGATGGTGGTGACCATCATCCTCTCACTCGATGTAGTGCTGCCTACTTCCTTCTTCACCTTTATCATTCTTTTTCTGTGATTACCCTCCTGTCTTCCTGCTCTCCATTTCAGGTGCCTTTATATTGAGTGACAAGTCTAATGGTTTCCTGTAAGCCAGGAAACCATTTACAACGCTGGGTAGTAACCATATAGCAAACCCATACGTGTTCCTTGTGTCACCAAGTGGGTTGGCTGAGGGTTAGTGCCCCACCCTGTAAAACCACAAACTCAAGGACAGACGGCCACCTCTTATGGGATTATGGCATCTGGTAATAGATAGGTGTTTGTATGTATGTATATTAATTTTTGACTACTTTTGGGCAATTTCCTTTAAGTTTTAGTACAGTACCTTGTGATCTTTTTTTCCATGCTGCTGTTAGCTCAGTATTATATAATGAAAGGTTAGAAATAGTTTCCATTAAAATCATCACTGAAGATATTTATATGTATGTATGTAGTGGTAGGTGGGGGTGCTCATCATCCACTCACTCATTGTAGTGCTGTTCTCGGGTGTTTGCTCATTGCTCTCTCCCTTTCTTTTTTCCTTTCTTCCTATTGTGTCTTTATTTCCTTCATTCTCTTTGCCTTCTGCCTATGGGTGGCTTTACACTCCCTCTTCTGTTTTTCTTTCCTTCATTCTTTCCTCTTCCTTCTGCATGGGGGTGACTATACACTGAGTGACAAGCCAAATGATTTCCTGTACACTAGAAAACCATTTACAGTGCTGGGTGGTAATCATATAACCAAACTATGGCACCTGGTGGTTTAGTGGCTGATTAAGGTGCTCCAATTGGATTGAACCTCTGCAGGTTTATATCCAAGGAGTGGTTGGGATTGATTACTCACGTAATGTCACTCGGATGAGTGAGGCTTGCCACTCTCAACTTAAATGTCAGGACCAGGTTGCGTAGCCCCGGGCTCCTACGCTCCTCATGGGGCAACACAGGATTGAATGATGATGATGTATGTCTGCATACAATATTAACTTTTGACCACATTTGGGCAATTTTCTTTTGGTTTTAGTACAGTACCCTGTGATCATTTTACCATGCTGGTGTTAGCTTATTAGTAGGTTTTTATTTTATTAATTGTGGTAGTAGCAATTTTTGCTGAACAGTAGTACTAGTATTCTTTTTCTTGTTATTGTTATTATTATTATTATTATTATTATTATTATTATTATTACTGATAATCCCCTCTGTTGCACTAGGGTGTTCCCTTTTAAGGACAGTTCTCATGCATACATGATCAAGGGTGGGTCTTATTACTGCTTACTGATCTAGTACGTTAACTTTGTTGCCCTCGTACAATTTTTAGACACCTGGTGGTGTAGTGGATTAAGGCGCTTCAGTCAGATGTAGCCCTGAAGGATGTATTCCCCAGGGATGGCTGGGATTTGTTGTTCAAGTAATGGCACAAAGAGTTAAGCAGCTGATCATTCACATCTCAAAAGCCAGACCTTGCCCTGGGCCTCAATACTGCTGATGGGGAAGTACAGTGCTAGGTTTTATGTTGGACGAACTGATAAATTATTTCTTTGTTGCATGTAGGTAGATGAAAATCCAAGCTGAGCCTCACATTGTCACATATTACACAGCTTTTCTTTTTTTTTTCTTCCCCCCCCCCAACAGCTTCAACAAACTTCTGGGAAATAATTAGCTGGTTTTACCACTTTTCAAATCCCAGTCAGTAAAATAAAATACTTTGCCCAACCTCAATATGGAGATATCTTAACAGGGAGCATGGCCACATAGTTTGACTCAATTTATCACACAAGCATTTCATAAGTGCCTGAAAGAGGAACAGTATGTATGGATCATGCCTGTGAGTTTGAGCTGAGAATTTAGAAGGCTTGAAAGATGAATGAATAGATGTGTGGCCTATTTTATTAGCTCATTTACTTTTTATCCTTCATAATTCTGGATCCTTCTTAGCCCATTTGTGTGTGTGTGTGTGTGTGTGTGTGTGTGTGGAAAAAGGATGTTGATGAAAAAAATTTATATACTGTATACAAGTCAGCGCTCGCATAACAGGAATATTGTACCCTTAAGCTCGCTTTATGAGATTTCCACCTTATAGGGCCATATGTTTACATATTAAAGGGTTTCATGGTACCTAAGCCAGCCCCAAGTTCACCGTATGGGACAATTTTTATTTTTTTTATTTTTATTTTTTTCCAGGACATTTACATACCTAATAAAGACTTCATTTCATACAAACACTGGAGGATTCCTCACCTGGAATGGAAGAGGTTGTGGGCTTGCTGGGGGGAAGTGGAGTGGGGTTCCAAAGCAGGGCAAGACACGCAGAGCACATGTGCAGCCAGAGTGCAGGAAAAGGGTAGGCTTAACTGGGGCAGGAATGCTCAGTTGGCCATGACAATACCCTGCGCATACATGTGACAGCCATAAGTCAAAGGCTGATGCAACCCGCACTGTGACCATCACTGGTCGCATTGTCTTCCCATTGCGTAATGACCCTAGTTTGCCGCGTTATGACTGTTTGAACCATAATTTGGGGCCTCTGGCCGCGTTATGTGTATCATCACCGCATAGTATGTGTTACAAAAAATGGGCAGCTTTCTCCGGCCGTGTAATATCTGTCATTTTTGTCATGTGACTAAATTTGGACATGAAATTTTGCCTCCCACATTATGTGAGTTTCGTGCTGTAGGATGACGCTTTATGTGAGCTCTGACTGTACATATATAGTACATTTTGTGATACTAATTTCCTTTTTGTACAGGGCATTTTGCATGTGTTCCAGTTAGATTAAGAGTGAATTTATGTACAGTACAGATTACAGTACTGGTATTGTTCATAAAGCAGTTTGGTAGGCTTATACATCAAGCGATTTTTGTAAGTTATATCAACACTTTATGGGTTTCGTCAGTATAGTACATCTTAGCTCTTTTTACTTATTTTGTTTTCAGATTTTTGGTAAATGGGGGCACCTACCCACCACTTATTTGATGTACTGCTGCCTTCAGGTGACTCTACACAGAGTGACAAGGCAAATGGTTTCCAGTAACACAAGAAACCATGTTGGGTAGTAACTATATAAACAGGTTGGTTTTATATTGTTTACTCCAGCTTGAATCAGATTCATGTCCTTTGGCAGCTTGTTTTATATAGCTCAGTGGTAGAAAAAAAAATCCTTTCAACACCAATTTTTCATGACTATCATCATACTCTAGTGTTAATCTCTTGCTACAACACCATTCAAGGAAGTGAGATGGCAAACCTAGGCTGTTATAGTAAAAAGGGTCCAGTAAGTTAAGGCATTGCAAGTAGATGTGGCCCATAAGGGTTTACATACAGAGGGTGTTTGGTATTTACTGCTCACATAAAACAGCTTGAGTGAGTAACTGGCCATTCATGTCATAAATGTCAGGACTTAGCCATGGGTGTCTATGCATCTGATGTGGCAGTAATGGATTGGAGTGTAGATAGGTAGATACTGCTTATAATCCATGTCCAGTTTAGCTAAATTGTCCAAGTTCCAAGAGAATGATAGGTACATCTTGAAGTATACTGGCTTGTGCAGAATGGGATTGCTCAGCTAAGACTTGGTATCTTGGATATTAAATTTTATTGCTTAGAAGTGATGATTAAATGTGCAAAAAAGTTTAGTGTTGAGTTTGGTGAAATAGATGTTAAGGGATGAATGTGTAGAGATGTACATGACAAAAGTTGCATCCATTTTGAACCTGGTAGATGGCTGCCTGGCTGTATCGTATAGATTTTTGTGAACCTCCTCTAAATTCAGGTAAAATGAGTTTTTTGCAAGACCAAGCATCCATTTTTTACTCCTTGGTGCAGGAGTGTAGTGATATACCAGCTAATTCTGTTGCTCAGTTATTCAAACCCCTCAACTTCCTATTGTGAAGGGGGACAGCTTCTGTCTGCAGTCCACCTGGGTTACATCTGGGTGAGCCATGAGCCACAACAATTACATAATCACTAATTTGGAGTCACCTTCAGGAAAAGGTTTCAAGCCATTTTCTTTTTAAATGCAATGTGTCAGGCATCTTGAAAAGATCTTGAACTGGCTTTTACTGTTATCTTTTTCTAGGGGAAAACAATTTGGCGGGCTTTTAGCCTTTAGTTCCATCTTCCTTGCATTAAAAAAAAAAGGGGGGGGGGAATTAGAAATGGTGCTGGGAGGAATCATCTTAGATTTATTGAGCTGAGGAGAGGGTACATTGGTTCAATCTGTCTATATCTGTCAATAATTTATCAGTGTCTCTCTCTCTCTGTTTTTATAGCCAGATGTCTTGATACTGGAGGGGCTAGCCACTGAGAGATCACTTCCATGTCACACTATATTCTGCCATCATTCATATACCTTCCCACCTCATCCTTAATTGGTCTGCCCCCTCCACTTCACTCACATTTTGTTTACTCTCATAGTCAGTTTCACATTCTCCATTCTCTTTTGTCTCCAGGTATAATTCCATACAAGGCATAATGATCTTTAAGGTCACTGATGTCATGTCGGCATGGGTGGTAGGTGACTCAGATCCCCAAATGATTATGTGGATGATTTTGCCTGGGAAGTTTGAGGGCCTCAGTAAAGAGCGAGTCACTGTTTGGCCCATTTCAGTGGAAATTCTTTACAGTTATATATTTATGTTTTAATTTTACTGTTTTTGGTTTCACCCCTCCCCCCTTCCACACACCCCATTTCATAGTGTACAATATGCTGTAGTTAGAGGATGATGGTGAGATGAAAAAAAATGACTACCCTATTGAATCCTGCTATTTGTTAGTTAGCCTGAATACCTAAGAAACTTAAGCCAAAACTCTACTCAGTTTGATGCTTGCTGAATTCGTCTAGCATTTCCTTCTTTACCAAGTCATGAGTGAGAGGTGTGGAAATGAGTTATCTGAGAGGAACCTGTGTAGTTACATGGGGAGATGGTGAGGAAGTTAAGAAGCATTGTGGTGTTGATGTGGTGGAAAATGATAGGAGTACCTGAGGATGGTGTGGTTAAGGAAAATGAAAGTGCTAGCTTGACCAAGAGTTTGAGTGAGTGAGGTGGAGGGGGAGAGGGAATCAGGATGAGATGGCGGGGTCGGGTGGAGAGGTATATTTGAGAGTGGTATGAGATGGAGGGAGGGCACCATGACTGGAGAACAGGGCGATGTAGAGACTACATCCACGACAACCCCCCCTGCAGTTAAGGCATTTGGCTATAGATAGGTAGACGGGTGCGATGAATTACCGAATCGACAGTCATTTACCGAATTTGCAATTTTAATCGGAAAATATAATTTGTATCACCCTATAAGTTCATACAAACCCAATTAACTGAAATCCGGTAAAAAAGAGAGTGAGTGAGAGAGAGAGAAAAAAAAGGATTCAGAGCAAGAACGTGCTAAAGTGAATGGAAGTTTCTCGCCAATTCGCCTTGATAGACTTCTGTTTTGCATAAATATTGAACTAAAATGCAAACAAATGCTTTGACAGGCGTATTTTAACATATTTCTCGATATTCTGGTAATTATCCGTACTAATTTTCCAATATAAAATTTTAAAGCTTTTCGGGGCGTGTTTTGGGCTATATTTAGAGCAGTAATGCGACCACTGGGCTATTTTTCATGGCGTCTGGGATAAACTCTGGCATTTAAGTACATGATGTTCTTTGTACTACTAGAGAGTTTATGTTATGAAAACTGTGTTTAGAACAGGTAATGAAAGTAGGTTACACTTAGTGGTGATGGTGGATGCCACGGAGGTAGGTAGGCTGGTCAATTAGCCTTAAATGTACTGGACCATAGTTGCTAGCCTAGCCTCAGGCCCCTACACCTTGTCAGGAGGGTAGTCTATAACAGTCTTATGCAGTGTTCTACTGTCAACCAACCTACCTACCTACTACATTGGTTACTGATACACGACAGTGCCCACCTAACTACCTACCCACCTACCACAGTGCCTGCCTAGCTATCTACCAACCTACCACAGTGCCTACCTACCTACCTGCCTACCTACCACAGTGCCTACCTACCTACCCACCAGCTTCCCACAATGCTTACCTACCTTCCTACCAAAATACCTAACTACCTCCCTCTCTCCAACAGTTCCTACCTACATACCTATCTCCCACAGTGCCTACTCACCTGTATCCTACAGTGCCTAGCCACTTACTACGGTGCCTGCTTACCTACCTGTCTACCTATCTTCCCACTGTGCATACCTGCCCACTTCAATCTATCTATTGCCAGACGCCTTAATCCCGTACAAGGTGGCCACAAACAAATCGTCTCCATGTCGCCCTGTTCAATGCCATTTCTCTGTCCTGCTCCCAGCTCACACACCCCTCTCTCATATACCTCTACACTCCATCCCTCTATCTCATTCTTGGCCTCCCCCTCCCTCTCCTTCCCCCTTCCACCTCATTCACATACACTTCTCGTCTGTCTCTCACTCTCCATCCTCTCCACATGGCCAAACCACTTCAGTGTTTTTTCTAAAGCTTCCCATCACATCCACATCCACACCACAATGCTCCATATCACTTCCTCATTTGTCAGTCTGTCTCTCCATGTGACTCCACATGCTCCTTTCAAATAACTCATTTCCACTGCTCTCACTCTTGACTTCTGTCCCTCCAACAAGGTCCAAACTTCACTTCCATACGTTAGATTTGGTATCACAATATTGTCATGCAGTAACTTTTCAATTCCATGCTCACTTCCCTGTTTCTTATCACTGCTTTCAAGGAACCAGCAACCTTTCTTCTTTGTACCTTTTCAAGCACTTCACCCACTAAACTTCCATCCTTACTCATCACACTACCCAAGTACTTAAACGCACTCACATTTCCATTTCCATTTCCTCCTCATCCTACCTACCAACCAGTCTACCAGTCTTATACCTACCCACCTACCTACCACAATGTTATGCCTACCTGTCTGCCACAATTTATGCCCTACCTACCTACCCACCTACCACAGTGTTATACCTACCCACCTTCCTACCACAGTGTTATACCAACCTTCATTCCTACCTACTAGCCACCTACCTTCATTCCTACCTGTCTGCCACATGCTTACCTATCTGCTTGCCTGACTACTGATCTGTCTGCCTACTTGTCTGACAAAGTTAATCAGTTACAATTGTAGCATTCAGTTCACTGAACGTCAAATGATTTTATTGAGCTATGAGTCATGCGTAACACTTAATGAGATACAGATAGCGCTTAAACATTAGTACAGCGTTGCAAATTGTATTAATACAGTTATTCAGTAAAATCCTTTCACTTTTTTAGTGCATACGAGACAGTGAACCACAACAGAACGCACAAAAATTGCGAAGAAGTTTTTGCAGAGACGGGTCACATAATTCCTTCAAGTTCCTATAATTTCTACTGCTGCTGCTCGAAGGAAAAATCTTTCATTTGAGCACCTCACGGGGGGAAAGCGGCGGCCTGCAGTCCTAACGGACCAAAGATCGAATCCCGGCTGGGGCAAGGAACAGTTTAAGGATGTGAATTTCATTAAAGCAAACTTATCTACCAGAAGGCCCGCCGACTTGCCTTCAAAATACCCCCGCTAATATCAGTACACCAGTCCTGTATGAGAGCCTTAGCATGTATATAGTATGGACGGTGGGTGTTAGCGCTGAAGTGTGACATGTGGAGGTGTGTAGGAGGACAACTGGGTCTTGGGATAGGCCCTGAAGCCTTTGCCCAGAATCAAACACGTAAAAAAAAAGAAAAAATCCTTCCCACGCCTCTACAAGAGAAGAGAATGTTTAGGAATACGGTCATCATGAACGTGTGTGTGTGTGTGTGTGTGTGTGTGTGTGTGTGTGTGTGTGTGTGTGTTAATATGAACAAATTACCCAGTACTTAATATTAATCTATTTAGGAGTGATGGAGTTATGGTAATGAAGGTGATAATGGTGGTAGTTGGTGGTAGTACGGGTGGTAGGCCTAGTGGTGGTACAGTGGTGGTAATGGTAATGGTGGTAGTTAGTGGTAATGGTTGTAATGGAGGTAGTTGGTGGTGGTGGTAATGATGGTAGTTGGTAGTGGTGATGGTAATGGTGGAAGCTGGTAGTGGTGATGGTAATGATAGTAGTTGGAGATGGTGATGGTTATCGTGGTAGTTGGTGGTGGTGGTAATCGTGGTAGTTGCTGGTGGTGGGTAATTGTGGTGTTTGGTGTAATATTTACGGTGGTGATAATCCTATTTGAGATCGTACAACCAGTACTATTGGTATTACCATCATCATCATCATCATCATCCCATAGATAGTGTGTGTGTGTGTGTGTGTGTCTGTGTGTGTAAATATATCTGTAAAATAAAGACTGTTCTAGAAAGCCAGAGCAATTGGAAGAACGACAGGTGGGAAGGGAGGAGAGGTTGAAGAGGAGGCGGGAGGAGGGAGCGAGAGGGTATGGGGAGGAAGGAGGGAGCTAGGAATGGAGGAGGGAGAGGAGGTAAGTGGGGTATGGAGGGGAGAGAGGAGGTAAGGGGGGATATGGAGGGGAGGGAGGAGGTAAGGGAGGATGGAGGAAGTGTGCTTTTCAGGGAGGAGTGGAGGGAAGAAGAAAGATAAAAGGTAGAAGACAAGGAGGGGAAAGGAAAATTGAGGAAAATGAAAAAAAAGGAAAGAGAGAGGGGGATGGAGGAAAGGAGAGGAGGAAGAAGGAGTGAGGAGGTGGCGAAAACTGACTAGTTAGTGGAGGGGGGGAGAACTAGTGGGGGGAAGGAATTTGGGGTGGGGTGGAATTCGCCGGGTCGCTGGCCCTTGGTCAGTCTGGCTAGAAATATGATTGGTGATGGTTCTCAACGATTTTGGTAAGATATTTTCCCCTTTTCTTCACATTATTTAGATTTTATGCAGGTAGTGGTTTTAGTTTGTACTGTAAACACTCCTGATCAGGTTTAAGGATTACTCAGAGCATTGAAATAATAGCGGACAATAAAGGAGCAACAGAGCTGTGTGTGTGTTTTGTGTTGTTACCTAGTTGTTCTTACGTACTTGTATCTTAACAGGAATGAGTCAAGCTCGTACTGGCCTGTGTATGAAATCACTTAAAATACATATCCATAAATTTATTGTTTTGGCACACTATTTCATTCGGTAGTGCATTCCACTGATCAACTGCCCTATTTGTGTGTGTGTGTGTGTGTGTGTGTGTGTGTGTGGGTGTGGGTGGGTGGAGTTTGGGTGTGGAATTCGTTTTGTTTGTTTTGTTTTGTTTTTTTTTGGATTATAGAAGGACTTTTTTTTTTTTTTTTTTCAGCATGATGGCGAAAAACGGCATGACGTGGAGGCGAATAATTTGTCGCCACCCTTTCCGGTTGCAAGACATTTCGTTGAGAGCTACCACCACCACCACAGCTACCACAACTACCACACAGCTACCTGTACTATAATACCACCACCGCTGCTAGCGCAACCACAAGCATCACTGGGTGGAGCTTTTAATCGGATACTAATATAGTGAGTACGCTAAAGCCTTTTCATTATTATTATTATTTTTATTATTATTATTATTATTATATGCTTGCTTCATCCACATGGTTTTTCTGGAAGGTGTAGGTATATTAATTTTTACAAATTTTAAATCATATAATTTAGCATTGCATGTAAGTGATCCCATCCTCATTTGTCATTTTATGGCCAAGTGTAGGCAGACTGATGGTAATTTTGACTAGTAACCAGGGAGACATTTGTACCTTATTTTGAATCTCCAACCCCTTTTCAGTCCGTTGATGGCCAGATATAGTCAGACAGGGTAATTTTGACTATAGGCCTTTCATAATAACTTGTCCCATATTTTCGTTCTGCCGTAACATATTTCACATAGCTCATTGGCTTTACATTCTTTCCATAACACGTCATGACAAATATATTCTTGTATTAATCAAGTATTACAACTTGGTACTCAAGATGGAGAGAACGATTTTAGGTCGTTAAAGCAATTACCAAGGTCTCATTCCTAACTCATGACTACGGCTGATCAAAGTCCTTGCAACCACATCTTGTATTTTTGTGGGGAGTGACCCATTGTCAGAAAATCCGTCCATAGGATATCTTAGAGACTCCTACTTTAAATACTTAGCTGTAGCAAAAAATTGTTCGAATATATGCTCTTCACTTTAACCCGTTCTAAAGTTTCTCAGCATCTTGAATTTTGAGCTGTAACAGTAGATGAATACAGTACGGTACTAGAATATGATTACGAAGTGCTGTGGAAAGGAAAACTAGCCGTAGCATTATCGTGTTCTGTCACTGAACTGTGTGAAATGCTGCGCATATGGCAAACTCTTGGGAAAGTAAAGTACTAGTGTTATCTACTGTATATTTGCCTACACTAAATGTAAATAGTTTGTACAGTATTTCTGTAATCATTGCAGTGGTGTCCCTGTGGTGGCCCTGGGTTCGTGTGGGTGAAAACGAAATATCAAGATAATCCTGTTCCAGAGAGAGGGCAGCCTGATTCTGGTTCGTGGAGCGATGGCAGACTCCCTGGAGAATCTAAGTAACGAGGGGCCTTGACTGCGTGGAGTAGCAGAAGCTTGTTCAGATAAGTACAGTACTGTAATGCAGTTTTTAACCTTATAACATAAGCATTTTCATCAGTTAATGTTGTCATGTAATTATACAAGGCTGAATTGCCCTAGGACTCTCCATCCTACATTATAACCAGGGATAAGATGGAGGGATGGAGTGGAGAGAAATGGTAGAGGGGGGTGTGAGTTGCAGGGAGGGCAGCCAAATGGTAGAGGACAGGGCAATGTGAAGGCAGTTTGTAGCCACCCCCAAAAGGATTAAGGTGTCTGGCGATAGTTGGTTTCAAGCAACCACACAGGATTGATGTGGGAGTGTTACCCATAGTTCTGTTCAGTGAAAAGACTGGCTTTAGAAACCAAGGAGACTCATTCCTACATCTGTAATTAAGAAGATAATGAAATTTTGTCAGTTACGTATTGAGGTTGTGGGAATAGACCAGTTCCATTAGGTACGAATTTTCTGGTGGTTAGACAATTTATCTCACGATTAAGAAACTGAAATGAGCTTTTCTTGCTTCACGTTATAGGTTTGTTCTTTTGTAGTTTAATATAGCTAAATGCCAGAATGCCACCACCTTACATACCATACACCTTTGCCATTACACTTCTTTGAGTTGCATAATTATCATCATTCACTTAGCCTACTGATGTTAAAGTTAACAGAATATACTGTAGACCATGCAAGAAATAGAGAACTATTGTACTGGAACTTTGAGACATAACTGTTCCATTCAATGTGGGTGAGAACAGAGGTAAACTAAATTAGCAGGTGCAGTAAAATAGAAATTTAATGTGGTCCATTTCATGGACACGTGCAGAGGATGGAAGATAACTGTGAGGGTGAGATGTGAATGTTCACGGTATAATGGGTGTTGGCAGGAGTGAATTAATAAAAGTGAGCGCTCTGTAATATCTCTTCCTTAGTAATTCATTCTAGAGGTTAAACCAGAATCTGGTTGAGCTCCCAGCAATTAAAATCAGCAGTGTTTTGATAGTAAAACCTCATGTTTTATGAAAATTTGTGCATATCTAAGTTCCATTAGTACTTTTAACTTCACTCAGGTAGATTGTATTCATCATATATATATTTTTAAGTGGAAGATACAGCTTTCATTAACACTTAAATTTGTCCTCAATGATTTATGCTTATACCTTAATGTCTTAATGTCCTATTGTTACATCAATCCTTTAAACATCATAGCTATAGTTCCTCCTTAAGTTGTAAAATCGCCTGGGGGTAGCAAGAACAAAACCAAAAATAAATCGCTAATAGGCGCTAGGGGAGGTGAGGAATTAGAAGTACATGTCAGTTTGAATTAATCCCAGTGCTTCTCCCGCTGCCTGTGAGTTTTTCTTTCTGCCTGTGACAATCGTTTAAATACAGAAACCAGGGCATCTTTCGTTGAATGGATCTTGACTTTCTCCTGTTTGGATTTTTTTTTTTTTTTTATGTTCTAGCTTTCTCATGCAATCCATTTTGAGCAGTCACTAGGATTTCGTCAGTAGAAATTGATATATAGACATATAATCACATAAAGCACAGGGAGAATGAAGGATTATCTTTAGGTGTACTAGCAGTGTTTATAGTTCTTGCCTTTCTTAAAACTTTGGCTATCATCATTGTCTCTGGGCCGTACTAAACTAAACGCCAGTATTGCCGAATGTATGCGTCTGACTTTGCCGTGTTTCGTAATTTGCTGTTCACGCCAGATATTCGTTTGCAACTGGCTATGGCGTAAAATAGTATTGGAATGTGATAGGAGGGTAAACGCCGCAAGAGACACCCCTATCGTGTAACAAATATTCATGAATATGACAGCTGGTTTTTCCACTTATAAACACTGAATAATTCGTGGATAATATTTTCCTTGGAAGGCTAAAATATGCGATATCCATAGCTGTTTAGAAAATTTTACAAGACTAAGCGTTTCAGTAGCGATTACAAGTAAACAAACTTGCCGTGTGGTGGGGTAGCAGCGTGGTGCACAGTAAGTGGAGTTATAGCAATAATTTCAGAGTACCTGTGGAATTCCTGTGGTTTTTTTTGAATCGGCAGCAATATCTGAGTTTGTATGTTAGCCAGCTTAGTGCTGTAGATATCTCAATTGAGGGGAAGCCAAGTTTCTGCCTCAGTCTAGTCGAATGTGCGAAATATTGGCACTGGAAGGTAATTACGGGTAACTTTTTTTTCTGATAACGGGATGTTTCTTTAAGTAATCACATGCAATTCAAGTGTATACAGTAGTTGATTCATGCAGCAGCTGCAGTCCGCATGGAGGAGAGTTGTTTGTGGGCACTCCTTACGGGCGTCTGGCAATAGAGATTTATTGGTGAGAGTGGTAGTTTTGTCCAGTGAAAACAAACTGGTTGTTGTAACCAGGGAGACTCATGCTTACCTCCTAAGCTGTAAAGCAAATGAAATTTTCTGCAATCACTCAAGTTGTGAGAGTGGCCCAGTTGCATCAGGTGATTGACCTTATATTTAAGCAGTAGGTATTTTATAGTGGTAAGAGAATTGTTCTTTGGGTAGAGAAATGGAAATAGTTTTGTAACCTGATGTTAAAGATTTTTGTCCTTTTGTAATGGATTATAGCCTAATGTTTCCAAATGCCAGAATGATGGTACATTGCCTATATGTTTTTGCCATAGCACTGCTTTCAGTTGCATAATTAATGATAATGTGAGAGCAGGTTAATAGAGCATATAGTAGACCGTTCAAGAAATTTTAAACAGGCCTAACAGTTTTATCCAGAAGAGGAAAGTAAAGTGTCAACAATATAAATCACTTAGGAAAAGGTGTTTGGGCACTTTATACGTAGTAAGTTTTATCCCAAAGAATGGGTGAGAGCAGAAGTAAAATCGGTATGGTATCCATAAACAAGTCCTGTACTTAAAATTATCTCTAACTGGTCATGTGGAGATTGTCAGGCGTGAAAGGATTGAACTTGCTGGCGAGTCTCTTGAGAGAGTGAAAAAGTTTAGTTATTTGGGAGACATGTTAGGTGCTGGAGGTGGGGCTGGAGCTACTGTAGTTCTGTGGCTAGAGCGAGGAGTGATTGGAAGAAGTTAAGGGAGCTGTTGCCCCTCCAGACATTAGAGGGCTCTCCCTCCATGCTAAGGGATCTTTGCATGCGGCATGTTAGGGGTGCAAGGCTGTATGGTAGTGAGACTTGGGCAGTAAAGGAATAGGATATTCGCAGGCTCAAATGCACAGAAATGGCAATTAGGTGGATGTGCAGTGCGCCCCTTAGTGAGAGTCCTGGGGGGGGGGGCTAGGTTTACAATGGAAGAATTGAGAGGTAGGATAGGAGTGCAGTGCATTGTTGTGATGAGAGGTAGATTGAGATGGTTAGGGCATGTGGAGAGGTTGGGGGATAATAATTGGGTGCAGAAAGTGAGTAGTGTTAATGTTGGAAGTAGGGTGGCGAGAGGTAGACTGAGACCCGGAACGAGGTCAATGAGTGTGACCTCCGGGATTAGGAATATAGGAAAGCTGCCAAAGGTCGAGCAGCATTGAGAGCCACCATTAGGTGACCAGGGTCAACGCATGCAAGCATGTTAGAGCCTTCAAAAATGAAACGAACAAAACGTGGAGAGGATGGAGTATGACAAGTGGATATAGAGGATGACTTGTTGAGGTGGATGGGTTAGATAGCGCCTTCAGTTTTGTCTTTCAACGCAAGATTTCAGTAGTGCTGAAGTAGCTCAGCCATTGTAGTTAATAGGTTAATGAGTCCTGAAGCCTATTTGTACTTCAGGGAAATTGGAGGAAAGGGGCATCTGGTAGCAGAGGCAGCCATCTCTGCTGGGATGGTGAATGGTGGTAGACATCCTTCACTACCACCACCATTGCCAGTGATGTGGGGGAGCAACACCGCTGGATACTAAATTGTGAGTACCTTTAAAAGTTATACTTAATCATTTAGATACCATTCTTGAATTACCATTAATAGGCCTAGTGGAGTGTACTTCAACTTGTATTGAAGTACACTAATTGCCAGTTTGTTGCAAAACTTGCCTCAGTAATTGTTGGAATGTTAGAATGCACTACAACCAATAGTTAAATAGCTTTGGAAGTTAAATTTGCAAGAGTATTACAGAAATTTGTTACTCACTTAAATGGAAATACCATCAGTTGGTGTAACTGAAATGGCAAGCCTAAAACCCATCACCACCACCACCCTTCCACTTCAGTCCAGCACCCCTTCTGCCTTGTCTTACTTTCTTTGCTATTAGTTTTGGAGCCGTAGAAGTAAGATAAAGCTTTTATTTATCCCACCACTATAAAAATATCCCTAGAGCTGGATAAAATCATGGGGGTTGGCATGAATGACAAAAACAAGTGGCAGGATTCTGTGAGTTAAACCTGTCAGCTGGAGACCCAGCATTTGAAAGGGACAGCAGTGTTGTGATAGTAGTCATGCTTTTTATGCGAATTTATTTTCTGAAGTTCCATTTGTACACTTTCTTCACCCAACTTTTGATTTTATTCCTGCTATATCCTGATTATATTCATCATCCACATTTTGAACTGGAAGATATAGCCTTCATTGACCTCATCAGAGCCAGTTGTAAAATTGCCTGGTGGTAGCAAGAACAAAACTGTCATCAGACTTACGGAATTAGAAGTACCAGTATTCATTTGAAGTTATCCCTTGGCCCATCTGAAATTTGAACCAGGCGGATTGCAGGCTTAAGTTGCCTCGCTTCTGCAGTCCACCATCGTTCCTTCAGTGAATAGGAAAGTAGTTGAGGAATGTTTCTATAACCACGCAGTTAAGCAACACTGTTAAATCAGGCCCATCACATGCTTTCTTGATGTGGACATTGTTCAGTTTTTGTTGGGATTTTTTTTTTTTTTTTCTGGTTCACAGTTTTTTCATGTTATATATTTTAAGTCTCTGGGATTACTTCTAGCAATAGATAGGTATATACTTACACAGCGAGCGTGGTGGGTTATCTTTAAGTGTATAGTTTGTAGTTTTTGCCTTGTGTAAAGAAGAAAAAAATAGTATGAAGCCCACCTTTAATTTGGCCATCACCACCACCACCATAAATGGGATGATGCTTTGTACCAACAACAAACTTGTAGAAAAATTGTGGATTCGATGGAAAATGAGATTGACTAGGAGAGTGAGGTGGAGGATTTGAGGAGACGCGTTGAGGTTTTGTGTGGAGATATGAGAGGGGTGCTTGAGTTCGAGAAAGGGCAGCTTGATAACGGGAGGCGAAATGAAGGCAGTTTGTGGAAATTGTATCAAGGATTAAGATGTTTGGCAGTTAATTGGAAAAGAAAGTCCAATTGGATGTGGCATTAAATTAATTTTGGCTACTATGTATTGTGTAGTTGCCTGATGGTCTAGTGGGTTAAGGTGCTCCAGCTAAATGTGCTTGGAAAGTTAGATATTTTTTAGCTACTTTTTATTCATGGTCTTTTTAGGTGGTCCAATTGGCAGGCGTTTGAAATAAATTAGGTGTGTGTTGGTTAGTGTGCATTAAGATTGTGGCTTAGTGTGTGCCTTTGCTCCACAGTTTCGTATTTTAGTTTTGGGAGTGGTCCAGTTCCATCAGATAAAAACAAACCCGTTTGTATTTTTCTGTATTTGCAGGAGGTGAGTTGACTGTAAACGTGGTTGAAGTTGTATCAAGACAGCAAGATCAACCAGTTGTATAAAAGAAAATGTTCCAAGAAAATTGGTAATGTGTTAAAACTGAATTTTTCTTTGCTTTAACTTGGCCTAAAATTAACATCTTTGAATCTTAAGTGTTTCACTGTGACATTAAAATTAGTGATGCTAGTCACCAAGAAGTGCTGTGGAATGGAAAGGATCTAGAGCCGTTGCTGTCTTATTTGTTTTTGCTACTGATCTAGGTGATATAAACTGCCAGAGGATAAATCTTGGCCAAGTTAGGGTGAAAGAAATATAGTTGTATATACAGAAAGTCCTCATGTGTTAGTCATGACGTGCTGTGGAAAGTTACTGAAAGAACTGTAGTTGTTTTTAAAGTCATCGTTTACCTGTTGATTTATATTTTTATAATCCAAGTAGTTGGCTGAATTATATTGTCCCTAGGCTTAGAGCATGAACATGGTGAACTGCAGGCTGGATATGCCATTCACCTGTAGTCCACCATTTTCCCTAAGGAGGATAGGGAGGTATGTGATTAGTAACCATGGAGACTCCTGTAGTATACCATTATCGTTAGGGAGGTATATGACTAGTAACGAAGGAGACTTGTAAAGGCAACCCTCTCTAGTGCTTGTAAAGTGGTTAATTTGACTAGTAACGAAAGAGACTCATGAAAGCAAGTCTCCTGTGCCTATTACGTTTTATTGCTATACCACATTGACTAGTAACCAAGGAGACTTTGCCACCTCACGAAGGCAACCCTCTCCATTGCCAATAAGTTTCGTTGTTATAGCATGTTTTCAAACCTGACCGATTCCTATTCCCTTTGTCTTAGCTGATGGCATTGTGTAGTGAGAATGGAAGGTTGATATTGTTAAAAAGTGGTTATATCTAGGGTTGGTGGCAGTACTGTCAAAGCAATGTGTGTGTGTGTGTGGCCATGTGCAGTTTGCCACAAGAGTGTGGGAAATAACTGAATCTTGTCCAGTGTTTGTGATAAGTGGATACATAAGAGACAGTGGTATTAGAGGTAGACTGTGAGATGATGCTTAATTCGTGTTTGGTGTATGTCGGGGAGAGCATGTAAAGATTTTCAAGTGTGAATGGACTGATCTTGCTGGTGAGTCTTATTAAGTGTGTGAAAGTCTTATTTGGGTGAGATATGTGTTGGAGGTGTGGCTGGAGTTAGCTCTGTGGCTAGGATAAGGAGTGAATGGGGGAAGTTCAGGGAGCTGTTGCCTCTTCTGGCATTGGGAGGGCTCTCCCTCTGCTAAGTGCTAAAGGATCTTTGTATGTGGCATGTGTGAGGAGTGTAGTGCTGTATGGTGGTGAGACCTGGGTAGTGAAGAAAGAGGATACTATGGTCAGACATACCGCTATAATTAGATTTGTCTAGTGCATCCTTGAACGACAGGCCTTTGGGGGGGAAGTGTTAGGATTGCTATTAAAGAGTTGAGAGGAAGGTTGGGACTTAAATGTAGTGATGAGGGGTAGATCAAGATGGTTTGGACATGTTGAGAGAATGGAGGATGGCAGTTGGGTATGGAGGGTGAGAGGTGTGAATGTTGAGGGTAGAGTTGTGAGAGGCAGACCAAAGAAAGACCTGGAATGAAGTCATAGTGAGACCTCAGGGATAAGGGGCTGAACAGGGAGACTGCCAGAGATTGAAAACCATGTAGAGTTGCCATTAGGTGACCAAGGCCAACTCATGCCTGTTGGAGCATGTAAGCAATAAAAAGCGAATGTAGAAACCAAGAAGACTAATTCGTACCTCATAACAAAGGATCGTCAAAAAGTGCAACCCCCCTCCGTCTCCCCCCCCCCCCTTCTTTTTTTTCCAGTTCTTTCAGTTGAAATGTTCCTATGGAGCATGGTCAGGGTACAAACGTTTCATTACCAGTTGTATGGAGGAAATACTGTTAGTTTAGGCCATACCTGTGACTTTGAACGAGGCCATCTGTATATGCACTGTCTGCATTTTTGGATGTGGGAGCATCTCTCAGCCATTCAGTCTGACCCTTTGATTTTTCAGCAGTTCTTCACTCATGTTGATTTTAGTACATTGCATTGCTCATGATCCCACATCCATTACTTAAATATTTGTGTTGACTAAAATATTTTCTTTATTCCAATATATGACTATTTTATAATACGGTATAAATGTTTTTATATTTTATCTAGTGGAGTACTTACATTTTTCGCCTTTTAAGTCTTAGAATTTGCGGTATTTTGGATGTAGTAAAATTAATTCCTTTTTAAAATCTTGTCTGTTGTTGTGCCAATGAGTGAAGTATTTATGCAGCTCTGTAAATACAGAACATGCAGCCGGAGAACTGCAGCAAAAAACAAATTCCATGATCACAGTGAAGACCAAAAATGCTTTTAAACTTAACATTTTGCGTAATGGCACACACTGATGCAGCATGCCAGTTTGTTTTCCTTACGATAATACAGTAGTTGCATCTGTATCTCATTTCTTTTGCTAAATCAATGGTCACTGCTCCTTTTAACACTGCTTGCATCCCTCCACCACTATGGTGAGTGCATAGCACCTGTCTAGCAGCAAACTATCATCCCTTTTCTGTCCAGCTCTAATGCAAGAGTAAACCATTGCCCCCTGCCCTTCATGTATGCAACAGGTCAGCAGTGGAACTGCCTTCCCCTTCATTTCCTACTGCCTATGACCCTGCAGTTTTTTATATGCTTGTGACCAGGCATCTCAAAAGTAGCAGATGTTTAATTCAACTCCTAGCTTTTTATCTTTTATTTGAGGAAAAAATCTTCCATGCTTTCTTGCATTTGGTTCCTTCTTCCTTTCATTTAAAAGAATATTTTTTAACTTAAATCGTACTGGGAACAACATTGGCTAAAAATTAGCTGCTATCATGTTCATCTATCATGTTTGACTTAAAGACCAGTTGCATGTGTATGAAATGGCTGGGTAGGCCAGGAACAGCATACTGATTTCATATATACTTTATTAGTTGCCTACTTGAACCAGACCATGAGTGATAAACTTCAGGCAGTATTATATGATCAAGAAATTAATAAGGCGTGTAAAATGTAGGAGACTTTTCAGTAGAGCATTTATATATAATATATATATATATATATATATTTATATATATATATATATATATATATATATATATATATATATATATAGATAGATAGATAGATACATAAAGGGAATTAAGTCTTAAAGGCGAGAAATGTTACTACTTATTAAATATGTAAACTTGTGGCCATATTACCACTGGAGTGAATTTTTTTTTTTAAGGACGCTCAGTTAATGTTAGGTATGTTATGCCATCATTCCACGAGTATAGTCTGAATTGATGGTTTAGTCTGGTGCCTTTGGCTCCAAAAATTAAATTAGGAGACCGAGGATGAAATGGAGGGATGGAGTGGAGAAGATGGAGAATTAACTTGGAGAGTGTATGTGAGTGAGGTGGAGGGGGTGACCAAGGATGAGGTGGAGGACTGGAGTAGAGAGGTATACGATAGAGGATTGTGGAAGTTGGGGGGGGGGGGGCGGAGATTGAAACTAATTATTATAGGAGTGTATGTGAGTGAGGTGGAGGGGGTGACCAAGGATGAGGTGGAGGACTGGAGTAGAGAGGTATACGATAGAGGATTGTGGAGGTTAGGGGGGATGGAGAGTAAAACTAATTATTATAGAGTGTGTGTGATTGAGGTGGAGAGGGGGGGGAGACCAAGGATGAGATGGAGGGCTGGAGTGGAGAGGTACACTAACGATCTCTAATTTCTGCTCAGGGTTGCCCTCTTCCTACCCCTGTATACCCAGGGAAGAGGGGAGGGGGGTATGAAAAGAACTGCACCCGCCCCTATCTCAGCTCTCAACCCTACCCCATACCCATACCCCCCGATCTGTCATTCTTAAGTGTCAGTTACATCTCAAGCTGACTTCACACTTAACTCTTTTGGTCCCACTACTAATACTATGTAAAAATCGTATAACTACCAGTACGCTGCAGCAAGAAATTAATGCGTTACGACGTTGACAGCAAAACAAAAACGTTAACAATAGCCACCTCAGGCCTCATGCGTTGGGTACACAGCATTACACACACACACGTTCTCGCTTGCCAACTGGTGGACGGGAGTTCGCGCCTCTCTCAGGTTGCGAAGTTTCACTGACGAAGTGGGTGGTTACTGTCCCCCTTGAGCAAGGGGACGGGTGTGCTTGTGTGAAGGTCACAGCCTTGCCCTTAGATCGGACTATATGAGCTCTCAGCTCCCTTCCGGGAGGGTAAAAGCTGACGATCACGACCATCAAGTGATCCTGACCGACCCGGTGAATTACACGCGCGCGCGCGCGCATGCACGCGTGTGCAAGCATGAGGCCCATAATAGCCATTATGTCCATGCACTAAAGCACGCGTGTGCAAGCATGGTGGGCCGAAATAGCCGTTGTTAACGTTTTTATTTTACTGTCAGCGTTATAATGCATTTCTAACTGCAGCGTGTTCATAGTTAATATACTTTTTACATATCCTAGTGTTTTGTGTGTTTGGCATGAAGTCAGCTTGAGACGTAATTACCAGTTAAGAAATGGGTGAGAGGGAGGGGGTTGGGTAGGGGTATGGGGGAAGGTAGGGAGCTGTGGCAGAGGCCTGTGGAGCTCGTTTGTTCCCTCCCCCCCCTTCCCTGGGAATATAGAGGTAGGAAGGGGGCACCCCTGAGCAGAAATTAGTGGTCGTGAGTGTACATGAGGGGGGTGTAAGTTGGGGGAATGGAGAGTAAGAGACTAACTAGGGGAGTGTATGTGATTAAGATGGAGGGAGACCGAGGATGAGGGAAGGAGAGTGGAGAGGTATATGAGAAAGGAGGGGGGTTCAAGTTGGGGGGAGGGGACAGGGAGGCAAATTGTACCCTTGCAGGATTAAGGAGTCAGGCTTGTCCACTCCTCCACATTCTGGGTTATAGTAATATGGCCATGAGTAACATTAATTTTAAAGATATATTTAGATGTGACTTTACTGTGAACTTTAACTTGGCCTAAAATTTTATTCTATCCAGCCAGAATTACGAGTTGTAATAGAATCTAAAAACATGGTGCTAGTCAGAAACATACTATGAAAAGGATTTTGAGCCACAGCATTGCCTTTCTATGCCTTGAGTTATGTGACACAGCTGGAAAAGAATGAAGAATAGGCCCGAGTTGGTGTGTAAAATTATGCTCAGTGGAATGTGATTTTAAGGAATATTTAACATGCATCAAAACCAGTGCATTAGTATCTTTGAACTCCTTCAATACCGTGATGACTTTTCTGCTTGTTGCTGCTACATCCCGATGATTTTAATTAGGTTAATTCTTGCTGCTGCCAGAGTATTTTATTCAACTTAGGATTTCTCGTACCATCCCTACCTTGTCCTGCCCTTCCCTGCACCCTTGCTATACCCAGCTTTGCCCTGCCCTCCCCAGCCTTTCCGTGTCCTACCGAACCTTGAGCTGAATAAAATCGTGTGGCATCAGCAGGAATAAAACGTCCACATATTGAAGGGATTAATTGGCCCTACTCAGTTCTTTGATATATGCCATTTTGACTAATTCTTGCATTGTGCTGGTTTGGAGTGTTAGGGTGTGATTTTTGTGTCCGAAAATGTTTTGTATTGATCTTTAACATGCATTAATGCAAACACAAGCGACATGGTTGCACAGTGTTTAGCAATGCATGTTAAGACCCCTTCTCATCCCTTGTTGATTGCCATGTTTACTTGTATAGCTCTGCTCGGCTTGAGCTGGGCAGAGCAATACAAGACATGGCATCTAACAGGTGGTGAGAAGGGGACGCTCTTGGAAGCATAAAAGTCAGGGGCACAGAACCTATCTCGATAAATCGGCCACGAAAATACGGACTGGCAACCCTCACCCTGGGGTTACCAGTCCGTATTTTCTTGGCCGATTTATCGAGATAGGTTATTTTTGCTACTTCTGCTACTTTTTTTGCTACTTCTGCTACTTCACCACTCTTGGTTATTTTTGCTACTTCACCACTCTTGTGTACATCTTGTGGAAATAAAACCAATGTATTATTACTATGCCTTTACTATATATATCCCTTATTGGTACATTTTTTTTTTTTTTTTTCCATATTGTGGACTTTGAAAATATATCAGAGAATAATACCAAGACATATATGAATAGTATGAAGGAGACATCACTTCATACTATTCATATATGTCTTGGTATTACTCTATAATATTTTTTCAAAGTACACATTTTATACACAAATAATTGAAAATATGATAAATATATAAAAAAAAAGTTACATAAGTGGCAAGGCAACGGAGGGAAGAGAATAGCAAAGCAGATAAAGGTGAGTGTGGCAGAGGGAGGACAGGGCACAACAAGGCAAGAATTACATAACAGATGGCAGGGCAGGACACACCAAGGCAAGAGCAATAGAACACGGCAGAGATGACAGGGCAGGACACAGCAAGCAGAGACGGCAGGGTAGGACACAGCAAGACAAGAACAACAGAACATAGCACAGATGGCAGGGTAGGACACAGCAAGACAAGAACAACATAACATAGCACAGATAGCAGGGTAGGACAGCAAGAGATGAACAGCAGAACACAGCACAGATGGCACAGTAGGACAAAGCAAGGCAAGAACAGCAGGGCAGGATATAAGGTAAGAATAGCAGGCATGGCAGGGCACAGTATGGGTGCAAGGGAGAGGGTATGACTGGGTATAGCAAGGGAAGGTATTACAAGGGTGCAGGGGAGGGCATGGTTGTGGATTGCAAGGGTGCTGGGAAAGTAAGAGATGGCATGACAGAGTTGGCAGGACAGGACAGAGATGGCAGGACAGGTATGGGATGGCAAAAATAGTAAGGCAGGGGTGGCAGGACAGGTATGGGATGGCAAATATAGTAGGGCAGGGGAGACATGGCAGGGCATGGCAAGGGTGCAGGGGAGGATATGGCTGGGTATTGCAAGGGTGCAGGGGAGGGCATAGCTGTATATTGCAAGGGTGGTGGTGGTAGGGTGGGTTGCAGGGTGATGGTGGTAGGGTGGGTTGCAGAGTGATGGTGGTAGGGTGGGTTCCAGAGTGGTGGTGGTAGGGTGGGTTGCAGGGTGGTGGTGGTGGTGGTAGGATGGGTTGCAGGGTGGTGGTGGTGGTGGTAGGATGGGTTGCAGGGTGGTGGTGGTGGTGGTAGGATGGGTTGCAGGGTGGTGGTGGTGGTGGTGGTGGTAGGATGGGTTGCAGGGTGGTGGTGGTGGTGGTGGTGGTGGTGGTGGTAGGATGGGTTGCAGGGTGGTGGTGGTGGTGGTGGTGGTAGGATGGGTTGCAGGGTGGTGGTGGTGGTGGTGGTAGGATGGGTTGCAGGGTGGTGGTGGTGGTAGGATGGGTTGCAGGGTGGTGGTGGTGGTGGTAGGATGGGTTGCAGGGTGGTGGTGGTGGTGGTAGGATGGGTTGCAGGGTGGTGGTGGTGGTAGGATGGGTTGCAGGGTGGTGGTGGTGGTAGGATGGGTTGCAGGGTGGTGGTGGTGGTGGTAGGATGGGTTGCAGGGTGGTGGTGGCAGGATGGGTTGCAGGGTGGTGGTGGCAGGATGGGTTGCAGGGTGGTGGTGGTAGGGTGGGTTGCAGGGTGGTGGTGGTGGTAGGATGGGTTGCAGGGTGGTGGTGGTAGGATGGGTTGCAGGGTGGTGGTGGTAGGGTGGGTTGCAGGGTGGTGGTGGTGGTAGGATGGGTTGCAGGGTGGTGGTGGTGGTGGTAGGATGGGTTGCAGGGTGGTGGTGGTGGTGGTGGTGGTGGTGGTGGTGGTAGGATGGGTTGCAGGGTGGTGGTGGTGGTGGTGGTGGTGGTGGTAGGGTGGGTTGCAGGGTGGTGGTGGTGGTGGTGGTGGTGGTGGTGGTGGTAGGATGGGTTGCAGGGTGGTGGTGGTGGTGGTAGGATGGGTTGCAGGGTGGTGGTGGTGGTGGTGGTGGTAGGATGGGTTGCAGGGTGGTGGTGGATGGGTTGCAGGGTGGTGGTGGTAGGGTGGGTTGCAGGGTGGTGGTGGTGGTAGGATGGGTTGCAGGGTGGTGGTGGTGGTGGTAGGATGGGTTGCAGGGTGGTGGTGGTGGCAGGATGGGTTGCAGGGTGGTGGTGGCGGCAGGATGGGTTGCAGGGTGGTGGTGGTAGGGTGGGTTGCAGGGTGGTGGTGGTGGTGGTAGGGTGGGTTGCAGGGTGGTGGTGGTGGTGGTGGTAGGATGGGTTGCAGGGTGGTGGTGGTAGGATGGGTTGCAGGGTGGTGGTGGTAGGATGGGTTGCAGGGTGGTGGTGGTAGGATGGGTTGCAGGGTGGTGGTGGTAGGATGGGTTGCAGGGTGGTGGTGGTAGGATGGGTTGCAGGGTGGTGGTGGTAGGATGGGTTGCAGGGTGGTGGTGGTAGGATGGGTTGCAGGGTGGTGGTGGTAGGATGGGTTGCAGGGTGGTGGTGGTGGTAGGATGGGTTGCAGGGTGGTGGTGGTGGTAGGATGGGTTGCAGGGTGGTGGTGGTGGTAGGATGGGTTGCAGGGTGGTGGTGGTGGTAGGATGGGTTGCAGGGTGGTGGTGGTGGTGGTGGTGGTAGGATGGGTTGCAGGGTGGTGGTGGTGGTGGTAGGATGGGTTGCAGGGTGGTGGTGGTGGTGGTAGAATGGGTTGCAGGGTGGTGGTGGTGGTGGTGGTAGGATGGGTTGCAGGGTGGTGGTGGTGGTAGGATGGGTTGCAGGGTGGTGGTGGTGGTGGTAGGATGGGTTGGAGGGTGGTGGTGGTGCTGGTAAGGTGAGTTGCAAGGTGGTGGTGCTGGTAGAGTGGGTTGCAGGGTGGTGGTGGTGGTGCTGGTAGGGTGGGTTGCAGGGTGGTGGTGGTGCTGGTAGTGTGGGTTGCAGGGTGGTGGTGGTGGTGGTAGGGTGGGTTGCAGGGTGGTGGTGGTGGTGGTAGGGTGGGTTGCAGGGTGGTGGTGGTGGTGGAAGGGATGGGTTGCAGGGTGGTGGTGGTGGTAGGGTGGGTTGCAGGGTGGTGGTAGTGGTGGTACGGTGGGTTGCAGGGTGGTGGTGGTGGTGGTAGGGTGGGATGCAGGGTGGTGGTGGTGGTGGTAGGGTGGGGTGCAGGGTGGTGGTGGTGGTGGTGGTAGGGTGGGGTGCAGGGTGGTGGTGGTTGTTGTGGTGATAGGTTGGATGGGAGGTAAGGTATGGAGGAGGATGGGAAGGAAAAGGAGAGGAGGAGAAAAAAGAGGAAGGAAGAAGAGAGGTGAAGGAAGAAGAGAGGTGAAGGAGGCAGAAGGACGAGGAGAGGTGAAGGAGGAGGAGGGGAGGAGGAAGGAAGAAGAGGAGAGGAGGAAGGAAGAAGAGGAAGAAAGAGAAGAAAAAGGAAGAGGAGGAGAAGAAGAGGAAGGGAGCCTAAAACAATACTTAACATACAGAGAATAACACTTATATTGGTTTTCATCTGTAGTACAATGCCAACAAGGGGTATCATTAGTTTAATCTTCAAAAACTGCTTGTTAGGCAAACAATAATAATAACTAACTGTGAAACCCATATCAATAATTCCTCATTTAAGATACTTTCACTAAGCACAGTTTCTCTATTAAATCTATCAATAAAAATACAAACACTTTTCACATAACAAACTTCTTAAATAATCTCAAAATTGTGCTGTGAAAGATCATTGTTAATTGATCTAAAAATATTCCTAATTAAAATTTAGCAATAGTAAATACCTTGATATATAGCTGATGTCTTGCATATGATACTCAAATTCCCTAGAAAAAGTCCCTCTTCCTGGGACCTAACCCTAACTTTAAGCAATGTTCATTTAGCAGAAATTTACTGGAATATATCAATTATTAAAAGAGGAATTGCTTTCTGCTGGCATTATACACAAACAAAACTCACAATTTTTACATATTCAGTTTGTAATAGTGTGGAAAACGTGCCATTGGATCTCAGATGAATTAGTTTTAAATATACTGTATTTCAATCCCAAACGGGATTGAGGCGTCTGGCAATATATATATATATATATATTGAGGTGACAGGGTAACCATGAAATTCAAAGAGCATGATGGGCCACTTCGGCTCTGTATTTTCGTATTGTACCGTTTATGAAGGCTCCAGCATGCATACATCAGCCTTGGTCACCTAATGGGTGGCTCTTGATGCTGCTCAATCTCTAGCAGCAGCCTCACTATTCTGTTCCTTATCCCTGAGTCCCTGAGATCACACTCTATCACCTCACCCCAAGTCTTTTTCGGTCTGCCTCTCGCAACCCTGTTCCCGACATTCACACTTCTCACCCTCCGCACCCAACTGTTATACAAATGAGGTGCTGGGGAGACACTTTCATGTGGTGGCACTGATATAACCAGTCCATGTCCAGTGAAGAGGGCCAGATGCTTCCTCAATGACCATTTAAGCTTCTGGAATCCTGATCCTCCTTCACAGGTATAACTATCTGCACATATTTTCACTACTTCATAATTATCTACTCCATGACTTTCCTCACCTCAGACCAATGCCAATGCAATAACAGCTGGTGTTCTCAATGCCAAAGATCCCTCATGGCTAAACACACAGACACAGGACAACCAAAGGACTCTCAATCCAGAAAAACAAGAGCACATAAACATCGTAAACAACCACCACACCCCAACACGACCTCCACACAGACTAAGAAGCTGCCTCCTCTCCTCAGCCTTACTATGTACCTCTTCACAATGTTAGTTTTGTCTGACAGAACTGGACCAACCCCGCTACTTGCATGAAACTTGAGTGAACCTTAGCTACAAGGATAAATCTCCTTGGTTACTAATTTAACTGACCCTCCAATCTGATTCCACTCTGTCAGAGGAAAATAACTGCATTACGGCCATTCAAACCACCGTGGAAGTTGTAACAGAGTTCTCACATGACCACTGCCCTAACTTAATTAAAAAGTGACCTCCATCAAAATAAAACAAGGAACCATTTTTGTTTTATTTTTCCTCCTTTTCTCTTATTTCCTTTTATCCTGTACATACTCACTACCTAGCCACTGCAGCCATTCAAAACCTTCACCACAACATGCAGTGCCTCAACATCCCTCTTCCTCCTTTAATTAACACTGTATTTGCCTCTTCTCCTCAACACAACACCTCCCTCTTCCTCCTCTACCCAACTCAACACAACATCTCCCTCTTCCTCTACCCAACACCACACTTCCCTCTTTCTCCTCTACCCAGCACTACACTTCCCTCACTTTTCTATATCCAACACTACACTTCCCTCTTCCTCCCTCTACCCAGCACAACACTTACATCTTCTTCCTCTACCTAACATAACACCTGACACAATTTTCCCCCCCTATCTAAACGACCTCCGTCGTAAGGGTGCTGTGTTGCAAAAAGCATATTTTTTCATACTGTAGAGTATCTGTCCCAACTACATAAGAAGGATTTTTTTTCTTAATACAAAGAAGAAGGAACAGAAGCCCGCATGATTGTTCCATTAAAAAAAAAATAATAATAAAATAAATAAATAAATAAATCCTTTCATTTTGAGTTGCCTGGACACACTGCATTTAAGACTGGAGAATTATGGTGATAATTTCTGGGGTATCAAGCTTGTAATGCTGTAAACAGGTTTATGATATTATTCACAATAATATATTTTACAATAAACTTGTGAAAGCATGACGGTCCATTTCAGTAGTAGCTTATATCTTCCAATAAATAGTAACCAGTCTCTAAAGTAAGTGTGTGTGTGTGTGTGTGTGTGTGTGTGTGTACAATTTCTTATATTGATATGGCATCCTAAATAAGTGTAAATACTATGATATGTGATATTGCCACAAGCTAGCCTTGCCACAGCTCATAACCTGCAGTGGGATGTTTCGTGAATCAGCTTCCTGAATAACAAACCTGGTCTTACGATTCTGTGGCATTCAATGACATGGCAATTTGCATGCACTAATTCCAGGGCTATATAAATCCACTGTCACTTTTTATTACTCTTCTTTCCTTTTCAGGTGGCTTTACATTGAGTGACAAGCCTAATGGTTTCTTGTAGGCCAGGAAACAATTTACAACGCTGTGTGGTAACCATATAACTAACCCATATGTGTTCCCAACATGTCAACAAGTGGGTTGGCGGAGGGTTAGTGCCCCTCCCTGTAAAATAACCAACTCAAAGACAAATGACCACCCCTTGTGGGATTATGCCATCTGGCTATAGACAGACTATAAAATCCAAATTATAGCTGTGGTAAGAACTGTCTCCCTATACTGAGAGACTATTCATAAAGCATTTCTCAGGAGGCAACACTAAACAGAGGTGGGTGAGATCATGTATATCAACCTTCCTGAAATATCACTTGTTACATTCAGAATTTTGGGAACACTGACCCTCTCCTGCACAGATAGGCCTACTTGTTTTAGCTACTGTATACACTCACTATCCAGCACCTACACCCATTCAAAATGTACACTGGTGATTCAATAAACATCTGTTCTCATCCTAAACTCAACACTTATTTTCACAAAGGTACATTTGATTCATTCATTCATTATCCAATCCTACATTGCCCCATGAGGAGCATAAGAGCCCGGGGCTAGGCAAGTTGGTCCTGACTTTTAAGATGAGAGTGACCAGCCTCACTTATCCCTGAGTGGCATTACGTGAGTAATAAACCCCAACCACCCCTTGGATACATTTTTTTTTTTTCTGCGTCCTAAAACGGCCCCCATTCAGAAGGAACTATGCTGTGAAAATATATGGAATTTCACAGTACAGGTCATCAGCTCCAACCACCTGCACTATTCGCAGTCTGCTGATGGCTGTGGCCGTCAACCTTCTTCTTCTTCTTCTTTTTTTCTTTTCTTTTTTTTTTTTTTTTTTTTTAATTATACTTTATTATTTCAGACTGTACACAGCTACTACCTATACACACAAGGCCACTACAGCCATCCAAAAATCTCCAGCCAAACAAACATGAATACACCTATCTTTTCTCTCCCTCTCTTTACTCTAACTTGGTCTAAAAATGCCTTGTGCTCTCTCATGGATGCTCAGTCGTAAGAATACAGTATATAAGCACTAAAATATGATGCTGGTTATGAAGAAATCCTATGGAAAGAATGTATTTAAAACCTACACTACAAAGAGTGCTTCAAAAACATCTGTTCTCATCCTATACCCAACACTAAATTTCACAAAGATAATTATTTTTCCTACCCCCTTAAAACGGCCCCCATTCCAGCGGAACTGTGCTGTGAAAAGCATATGGAATTTCACAGTACAGGTCACTGGCTCCGACCATCTGCAAAACCGGTAGCGTAACTGCAGTCCGCCAGTGGCTGTGGCCATCAACCACTTTTTTTTTTTTTTTTTTTTTTTTTTTTTTTTACTACAGACAGTACATAGCTCCTACCTAGGTATACATGGCCATTACAGCCACACAACAGAAGCCTTCAAAAACCATCATGAGAAACCCACCCTTCAGACACAACCATACCCAGAGAAACACAATTACACCTATACTCTCCCTCTTTTAACTTGGTCTAAAAATGGTTTATGCTCTCTCATGAATGCCGAGTTGTAATAATACAGTAAACAAGCATTAAAATATGATGCCTGTCACGATGAAAAGCAATGGAAAGAATGTTGGTCTAATATTTTGTTTCTGCCAGTGGGAAATGTTAAAAAAGCTGCAAAAACATGAACATTTGTACCAAGTCAGAGTAAAATGAGTATAACAAGACTTCAACACAATCATCATCTTTCTCTACTTCAGTGCTAACACAATATACAACTCACAGACAATACACTATGCCCAAAGTGTAATGCCTCCTCCCACACAACACACTCACATTTACCACAGTGTAATGCCTCCTCCCACACCACAACACACCACATACACTATCGCACCACACTACCACAAAACACTCACCACATGTACCACAGTGTAAGGCCTCCTCCTACACCACAAAACACTCACCACATGTACCACAGTGTAAGGCCTCCTCCTACACCACAACACACTCACCACATTAACACAACAGACAATCCTTCAATATATATCTTTGGGACTGCCAGGATTTCTGTAGCCAGTCCAGTGGGATTACAAGCCAAGTTTTTCTAATACATAGCAAATATTCTTCAAAACTGCATAATCTTCACCTAATAGGCTTAACATGTATTGACAAAAGAATAAGATATAAGAATTAATTTTTATACTAAAGGAAGGTGGGGGAAAACACTCTCAATGCAGGTGATGGGAGGGTCAAAGGCCTGTAATGATATTTAGCACTAGGACAAGGTTTCTCTCCCAGTTTCTCTTTCTCTCTCTCTCAATTTTATTTCTAGTGAACAGGGAACAAAGTATGAACAAGCTCTAATGTGGGAAAACTATCAGTACCATGCCTAGTGAAGTGGACTAATCATCATCATCACCATCTTCATAACCAATTATTTTTCAATCATCGTAACCATTTTTTTTTTTTCTTTCTCAAGCAGTGATCCCCTATTCATTTTTTTTTTTTTAACATATGGATGAAATGTACAGGGCCCATAAAGCAAAGAGGAAACCCAATAGAGAGAGAAACTGGCCAACTGCAAGCCCAATGAAATGGCTCATACACTCATTCACTCACCATTCAAATCCCAAATCTTCAGCACACACACACACACAACCAAGGGGACATCACACATTCTTGCTCACTCTAACAATGATGTTAAACCACTGTCATGTACATATTTCACAATCTCACTATCTCTCCAGATTTAAAAACCACCACAACCCAATCCAAGACACCAACACCATCACAAACACCCAAACAATACACAGACAAGCAAAACACAACAATGTAGGGGAAATATCAACAGCATAGCCTTAGAATAAACAAAATGATGATTCTAAAATGTATAAACAATTGGCTGTGATGTTAGAGAGCTACAACCTTATACAACATAGTCTGCCTAACTTAACATTGCAAACTGCACAAAATAATCTGCTCATCACATAATACTGCTGATTTCTGAGATGCCATGGGTTAATAGACGATGGGAACCTGACAGGCAAATCAGTTCCTGCACATGATGAAGAAAATATGGCAAATGACTGGCTGATATGAAACAGTATATCAAAATAGTTCAGTCCATTGGCCACTTTGGGTTCTTCCCATATACTTATAAAATTTAATCACTTGAATATCACATTATAAGGGCACGTTTTCCATCACTATTAGAAACAAGACTAGAGAAATAAAGATAATATATTACAATTCAACACATACATAACTAAAGTCAGTTTGTTTTCATCTGACAAAATGAGGTGACTTTTATAAATTCAGTACTAAATCACTGGTGTATAAAAATCAACAGGCCTTAGTGATGAGGTAGGGATGAGCCCCCTTGGTTACTATTCAAATTAACTCTCCAGTCTGACTACACTTGGCCATAATCCAAGCTAAAAGGTTATGAATCCCTGTGGCTACATAAAATCTCATAAGCCTTAGTGATGAGGCAGGGATGAGCCTCCTTGGTTACTATTCAAATTAACTCTCCAGTCTGACTACACTTGGCCATAATCCAAGCTAGAGGATATGAATCTCTGTCAGGCAAAAGCAACCTGACTATAAAATAAATCAACAGAAATAAATAGACACCAAAAAAAACATACATCAATATATAAACATACAGTCAGCCACAGGAAAACAAATATTAACGAAAAACATAAACCGTATTAACGACAAATGTTCGTATATATGCAGGGAAAAATCTCAACTCATTAATCTCTGACCTAAATGAAGAGTCAACTGGGGATATTTAATGAAGGGACACAACTCCAGATGCTCATTAACCTTTGACATAAATGGACGTTAACTAAGGATGCTTGTTAGTTTTAAATTCTCAGTGCTTTTTAGGACAATACATTTTTCTTTTTGATGCAGAGATCAAAAAATAAAGGCTGCAAGAAATAATACACAAAAGAGAGACAAATGCAAGATCCATTAATTCAGAAATCCCTACACATATTGCATTTAAGAGGCTGGAAGTCACAGACAAAGGAAAATACTGACTGAGGATGACAATTTCATGGCTGACCTGTTGCCAATTAAAATCAACCAAAGAATGACAAGAATACATATTTTTTTCAGCATATTTTTTCCTGTGGCAGACTATGCATTATATCACAATGACATGGCAAAAATAATAATGCAAATATAACAAGAAAATAGGCATAAATATTGGCATACAAATATAATAACCAACATCAATACTTCAGTAAGGACAATATATGCAAAACACCTATTTTTATTGTTTGGGAAAAAAAAAAAAAAAGCACTGGCTTTTTGCGAAATCCTTTTATCTGCCACATTATTTACGATCTTTTGGGCTGATAATACCTGCTGTTGTGGTGGTCCCAGGCACATTTTAACTACTAAGAATCACAGTCAATGCTGGAGAAACTAAATACTGGAATTAAATGAAAGAAAAGAGGCAATACGAGCTTTTGGATGAGTTAAGCTTCAAATTTACAACACAGATTATCCTTTAATAATCTTTTTCAGACATGTAAGTGCTTCTTTCAGCAGTCTACTTATGACATCCTTAGCAAAATTTCATAGCTCATTTACCCACATCTCATTCAAAAAGCTAGATAATCAGCACGCAAAGATAAGCTACGAACAACTGACACTGTTTTCCTTAGGGAGCAAATACTGTATCGGCAAAAATGCTGAAACTGACGCGATACTGGCTCAGAGAAGTGGTTTGGTTACAGCACTGCTACAGAGGAATACAAGACCATAGCAACAGCAGCCCACAATTTAGTAAACCATAATACAGGGCTGCCCATATATACTGTATCTGATGTGTTATCGGCTCAGTCTGCGGATATGGGGGATGCGTATATTTGGATGACTTTATTCAACTATGCTCTGTTTAACTGGGGATTAAAGTACCATCTTTCCTTTGTAAATGCTAGTTGAAACAAGACTAATATGGTGCTAGTCATGGAGAAGTGCTATGGAAAGGATGTTGGGCCACAGTGCTATCTTATTCTACCAGTGAGGTGAGGAAAACAAATCTGTGTAAGGACAAGAATCTCATGTCTCCTTGTGTCATGTTTGTATCATGCCTCTACATCATATATTGTGTCATGCTTTTGTGTATCTGTGTGTGTCATGTCTCCTTGTGTCATGTTTCACCATGTCATGTCTGGTAGATCAATTTGTATATGGATGGAGCTATAAGAGAGATAAGAGGCAGGAATGTGAATATATTGAGTGTCTAATTAGAAAGGGTATGGTGTGGAAACTTCCTGAACTGTTGCTTGCTGATGACACTGTACTGTGAGCAATGTGAACTGCAAGGCTTGGTGAATGAGTTTCGGGGTGTATGTAGGAAACGGAATCTAAAAGGAAATGTAAAGTTATGGTCTTTAAGGGAAAAGAAGTCACAATATACACGGTGACTATGGATGGTGGGGAAACATAATGAGTGTGCATCCACGTACTTCAGTGTGATGAGTAAGGATGGATGAAAGTGCTTGAATGGGTACAGAGGGTAGAAGGGTTGCTGGATCATTGAAAGCTGTGATAAGGAGTAGGGAAGTGAGCATGGAAGTGAGGCTTGAATCCTGTTGGAAGGACACAAGTCAAGAGTGAGAGCAGTGGAAATGAAGTAAGGAGTGTGTGGAGTTTTATGGACAGACAGATATATAAATGAGGAAATAAAGATGCATTGTGGTGCAATTAGGAGAAATGCTTTGAGATTGTTTGGCCAGAGAACGAAAGGGAGGCGGATGAAAGGTTTAGGAAGTGGAGAGATGGTATGGGGCAAAAGGGTTTATGGGTAAATGCAGATTAAACAAAAGTGATGATATCTAGGGTTGGTGGCGGTACTGTCAAAGACGAGGGAGAGTGGCCATGTGCAGTTTGCCACAAGGGCGTGGGAAGTAATTCCATCTTGTGCGGTGTGTGTGATAAATGGGTGCATAAGAGATGTAGTGGCATCAGAGGTAGACTGCAAGATAATGCTGATTTTACGTGTACGGCGTGCCGGGGTGAGCAGGTGGAGATTGTCAGACGTTAAAGGATTGAACTTGCTGGTGAATCTCTTGAGTATGTGGAAGAGTTTTGTTATTTGGGAGACATGTTGTGTGCTGGAGGTGGAGCTGAAGCTAGCTCTGTGGCTAGGGTGAGAAGTGGTTGGAAGAAGTTCAGGGAGCTCTTGCCTCTCCTGACATTGAGAGGGCTCTCCCTACGTGCTAAGGGGTCTTTGTATGCAGCATGTATTAGGAGTGTAATGCTGTATGGTAGTGAGACCTGGGCAGTGAAGAAGGAAGATATTCGCCAGCTCAGACGTACAGAAATGCCAATGATTAGGTGGATGTGCAGTGCGTCCCCGCGTCCAAGGCCTGGAGGGGCTGGGTTTACGATGGAAGAGTTGAGAGGTAGGATGGGACTGGAGTGTATTGGTGTTGTGATGAGGAGAGGTAGATTGAGGTGGTTTGGACATGTGGAGAGGATGGGGGATGATAATTGGGTGAGGAAGGTGAGAAGTGTTAATACTGGGGGTGGGGTTATGAGGGGTAGACCGAGAAAGACATGGGATGAGGTTATTAAGTGTGACCTTAGGGTTAAGGGACTGAACAGGGAGGCTGCAATGGATCGTGCAGCGTGGAGAGCCGCCATTAGGTGACCAAGGCCGACACATGCAAGCATGCTGGAGCCTTTAAAAACGAAACGAAACGAAACGATTGTTTGGCCATGTAGAGGATGGGGAATGAGAGACTGACTAGAAGGTATCTGTATGATGTGGAGGAGGAGAGAACACGGCTGAGATGAAAGAATGGAGTGGAGAGACACAAGGGAGGGGGGTGTGAGTTGGAGAGAGGACAGTCAAACAGCAGATGACAGTGCAACATGGAGTTAATTTGTTTGTGCCCCCCCCTTAGGGGATTGAGATGTCTGGCAACAGATACATAATTCAGAGGAGGGTAAAAATTTCTGCTTAATAAGACAAGTGAACTTTAAGCAATTACTGAAGCAAATGCAAGAGGAGATATTAAATTACTTGATAAAAAAATACAAACAAGCAATCACTATAAAGTAAGAAAGGGTTATGGGAAACAGAAAATGATGCAGGGTAGAGATGGTACAGTAATGCTGACTGAGCCTTCACCATATCAATCATCATAATCATCAAAATCAATATAATAATCATTCTTTATTATTAAAATCATCACTGCAATCATCATCATCCTCATCTCTTCTTCCCACCTAAAGATGGGGTAAGGTATGGTTTGAAAGGCAACAACAAAACACATGGGATCAGACATGTTATATATGAATCACCCTGTATTTTTTAGCATCTGTGGCATATAACCAGGACTTACTGCATCTGTTTGTGATGTACAGGCATGTGCAAAAGTATGCCAACAATACTCTGCCAGCACTAACTTGTACGCCATATTTGTCACTCTTCCCCAGATGACAAGAGAGTAACATGCCTTCTCTTGCTTGTTTTACTGATGCTTGGAACAGACATCTTCATATGGTACTGATCAGATACTGAAGCGGTCATGTTATACAAATAGCCTTCAGTTCCTTTACAATCCCCCTAAAGGAGAATGATGGACTATGAAAGAATGTAGTCTTTCCCACATAAAATATTTCAAACAACACCTTCATTCCTACAGCCGGCAGAGAAGTGCGTACATACTTTTGCTCATGCTCAGAACAGGATTTTTGCAAAACATTTCATAGCCTATGGCAGTGTACGGCTGGCCAGTTGTCTATAACCTTAGTCACTTTACTCGAATGTCGCGGAGACATCTTCTTTCAGAGTTGACAGCAGCAGGTAAAGAAACTGGTTGTTTGATATGATTACTTATCAAAGTGAACATCTTGGGACTATCATGAATGAAAAGCCAAGTGGCTTCTTGCTACCCAGGATATGAATTACTACACTTGGTGGTAACATACAACTAGACAGTCACATGGTGGTGTAAGGAGTTACGGCACTCCAGCTGGATGTGGCCCAATACGGTATTACATCAGTCAATAGCTAGTCCCAGATCTCTTGCAAAAAGGGGAAACAAAAAATTGATGAATGAATGGGTGGCTGTGAATGTGTGATCCAGCATCTCACAGATGTGAACAAAGTGTACAACGTCCGGCTTACAATATCCACTTGAGAGCGTATGCCCAATCCTTGAGACATTGCCTAGGCCGTAAAAAATAAAAAACAAAACTAACCATGAACACAACCCCCTCATAGAGCATTCCGCCCCCTTACTGTACGGCCACAACATGGTTATTGCAAGCAAGGGCTGTGTGCATGTTTACTTATATAATCATCCACCGGTGTGCCACTTATCCTTCCAACATATGCAATGAAAAGCTCCTTCTCAATGTCCGACAGCCCCCATTACCGATGTTAGAACCGATATATATCATGGCACACAATGGTGGGTTGTGTGTGCTGTAAAAGTGCGTTACCCAAACACCCACGCAATCCCCAATCCCCGAAAACCCCACCAGTAGCAAAGGAACCTGAGGCCACACTACACGACAGTAAAATAGCAACTAATTCAGCACAAAATTTTTAATGCTTATTTTTACAATGCAGACTTTTCGTTCACTTACTGCCAACGCAAAACTTTAATCTTCTCAGTCTGATTTGGCGCTTATTTTTTTACATGTGTACTGGTACTTAGCATTCTAACTTCCACACGGGGAAATTGATAGGGCCGAGGATCATAAACAACGAGTAACATCAACACTGCAGGGTTGATTGGTGTAGGTAATTGAAATGGACAGCATAGCAACAATATAAATGAGTATCTGAAACAACTGGCCAAACCAAAGACTATAAAAATTTGTCCACTGTGCATCAATTACAATACAAACAACATAATAATGATCAGTCAATAATCATACGCATAATTCACTGGGGTGTCTTTTAGGTGGCTCAGGAGGCTTGCTAAGAAATCACATTAGGAAATCACCACAGCCACAAAGAAGACAAGCCACTTTGACTGAACTAACACCAGACATTGTTCAACTGAGAGAAATACTGTACCAGCAGTCAAAGGCATCAAAAATAACATGCGGAACCTTTCTATCACAAAATTCTTGCAGTATATCTAGCTAACACTTACTGCAATCTTTCTACTATCTGTGTAATGTTATCTATCAGCGTACTTGTCTATCTATCTATCAACTTCAAATAATGCTGCGCTAAGACAACAGCTTAGCAAGGAGACATGCTAATCATGAAGTGCAATGGCAAGATTTCAAAACTAACTGCTACTGGTATACCTGGGGAATTTACTTACTGTACTCTTGTTACTCTAACATGGCAATAAAATAAGCATCTCAACAATAGCTTATCAAGTAGAATGCTAGTCATGAAGAAGTGCAATGGGATGGATGTAAACCTGTTGTAAAGTGTTATTCTACCACTGAGACATATGAAAAAGATGGTGAATGGACAAATCCTGGGCCAAGGTGCAAAAGCTATGATAACTGAGCACAGATTAATATGACTGAATAATTAAAAATCATGATCGTTATTATCCTCAGACCCCCAACGCATCCCTCTCAGCTGAATAAAACCATCTGGTGTTAGTTGGAATAAAGACAGTTGCTCACCCACTTACGAACATCTGAGCTATGAACTATTGTTGTTGAGATGAAAGACTTACCAGCCTGAGATTTCATTAGGCTTTTTGGTTGCCAGCATGATAGTGCCAGGGATTGACTCCTGGCACTGCATCATCCTACCCTATCATCAATCATCGTTGTCATTGTCATCGTCATTGATTGGCAAGTAAAATCAGTACCTAGATCAAGTGAACTGGCTTTGTATACCCTAGTGGTGGAATGAACTGGTTATGGAGCCTAACACTGCCACTAATCATAATTATCATCATCAGTCCTAACTCCTTTTCCCACCCAATGATGGGGTGAGGAATTCCCTATTAAAACATCGTAAGTAGGGAAGCAACTGTTATACTGTCCATCTCAACTTGGCTTAAAAAAGATCTGCAAAGCATGCAAAGCCACAGTATTGTTATCCTTGTCTTACTCTGCTTCTGGGCTAAGGGGCTTAGGCTGCCAAAGACAAAACTCTCTGCCAAGTCATGGTGGAAGAACCAAAAAATTTCTAACTCACGTTTCAGATGGGTGGTTGTAGCTGAAGTGGTAGTTGTAGTAGAAGGAACTGAGATGTAGAAAAGTTTTCAAGACCAATGGCCCTGGGGAACCTTAGAGATTAGAGGCTGCTGAGTATTCATCATTCACCATCCAATACTGTATTGCCCCATAAGCAGTGTTAGGAGCCCGGGCCTAGGCAAGTTGGTTCTGACATTCAAGATGACAGTGACTAGCCTCACTCATCCCTAAGTGGCATTACGTGAGCAATAAATCCCAACCACCCCTTGGATATTGCCACTGAATAATAGTGAAAAATTGAGCCAGTACCACCGGCTCAAGCACGGAAGCACCACCAGGATCAACTCCAGCATGGCAGCACCACCAGAATCAACCCCAGCATGGCAGCACCACCAGGATCAACCCCAGCATGGCAGCACCATCACCTGGATCAACTCCAGCACGGCAGCCCCACCAGCATGGCAACACCAACTCCACCACAGCAGCACCAACACAGCAATTGCAGGAACAGCAGCCTGAGTACCAGTAACACAGACAGCCCCTGAAAATAAGGAAAGGCTTTAGGAGCTAATCTCAGGTCTGTTGACAACTTAACCCTTTAGTCTGTGGAGTTGAACAGATCTTAATTAACCCCTGGTGTATTGGTGCTGGAGTGGCACTAATAGGATCGGGGGGGGGGGGAGGCTGCCTGATTACATTCACACTTCTCAATGCCACACCTGTCCCCCAAGAGGAGACTGGTGGACTACAGAATGGTAACTCAGCCTGCAGTCCACTGGGTTAATGTTCTGCAATGCCTGGGGTTGCAACTACTACAACCACTATAGTCGCGGCGCACGACTCTGAGGTTGTCATTATCGTACCCTGGCAACCTACCATTCAAAAGTGCGTCCAATTTCATGTCATATTATATACGAATCATATTATTATACTGTACACGAATATATTAAACACGAATATTATTACACACGAACATATTATACACGAATCACATGCGTCTCATATTATACACGAAATCAGATGCACTTTTGAATGGTAGGTTGCCAGAGCATGATAATAACAACCTCAGAGTCACGCGCCGCAACTATAGTACACATGACCTAAGATGAACAAATCCATTTTACATCATCTGCCTGGCTCATTTTCCTGGTTATAGTTCCTCAAGTACTTCCTTATTCCTGGAAAGGAAGATGGTGGACTGCAGCAGATGGGTGACTTCATGCCTGCAGTCCACTGAGTTCCCATACATCTCTCCTAATATGAATAAAACAGTCTGGTGGTAGCAAGTATAAACTAGGCTCTATGACCGCATCACAAGGTCCCATACTACAGGTTTCTTAAGTACACTAAAAGCTGTTATAACCCCCCTCCTCTCCCCCCCCCAAAAAAAAAAAAAAATCCTGCAACTTTCTTCCAACCCTTGCAGGATGAGGTAAGGTTCAATTAGTCAAAAATAATAAATAAAAATAATAATAATAATAACTATTGTCTCAATGGCATGCCAAATGGGCCACATCCCCACTCACCATTCAAGCCCCTGGAATCCTGATACCACCACACAGGCACAACTATCCACACACACACACACATGCAATTCATAACACCTATCCTATATATAACCCATTCAACACCTTTCCAGTTAAATAAGTGCTGCCAGCCCTTGTCATGTACACCTCCATACAAAACTCATCCTCTCACCTTTTATCTACCCCGATCATCTTTTATCTATTTGTCATTTTTATATACTCAGTAAAAAATTAAATACATACTGTACTAAACTGTAATACTAGTCCCTGATCTGAATAAATCTCCACTATCTATCTGCCCATCTATTGCCAGACTCTTTAATCCTGTATGAGGTGGCCACAAACAAATTGCCACCATGTCTCCCTGTCCCACTGCCCACCCCCCAACTCACACACCCCATCTCTCATCTCTACACTCCTTCACCTCATCCTCGGTCTCCCCCTCCCTCTCCATCAACTCCCCATTCTAAAAAAGGGGGATGGTGGACAATACGAGAAAGGTCACTTCTGGTTACCGATTCCAGATAGGCTTGAGACCACAGCAACCCACAGCAAGAACACAAAAATAGTCACATTTAGACACTTACCACAGACAGATGTTTGGTATTACCGTAATTTGGAAGCTGGCTAGTATTAATATGGCTTTCTTCTCCCCCACTAACCCCTCTCTGTAGGCAATTTCCATGGCTGAGTCAACTCACACACCTGAAAAATACAGAACACATTAGTCCTATCCTTCCATACCTTGATTAATAAAATTATTTGGTTGGCAGCATGAACAATATCACCTGATGACAACAAGATTTAAATTACATGGCAGTACCAAAGGTGAAATAAGTCTTTATAAAAATAATTTAAATATTTCCAGCCTGCAGTCTATCAGACATACATGCTGGATGAACCTGGGGAGACATGAACAACATCCACATAGAGTATACACTGGCTACAGTTTACATATTAAAGGGGCAAAATATATGCTGAATTAATCTGCCTTTCAGTACAAAGAAAGACATCAGACTTATCCATACTCAGCAACATACCCAGCACTCTGGAAAAAAAATAGAGAGGGGGGGGGACTCCTGACAGACTTTCCCTTTAATATACTAATTTAATATACTAATGGTTATAAAAAATGCTTGTTAATTTTACTTGCTTTACTAACACAACAATAATATAGGCAAGTGCGAGTGCAATAAGATTGTATCACATTGTTTATAAGGGCTTCAACAAGCTTGCATGCATTGGCCTTGGTCACCTAATGGCAGCTCCCTAGGCTGCTTGATCTCTGGCAGCCTCCCTATGCAGTCCCTAATCCCTGAGGTCAAACTTTATGTCCTCATCCCAAGTCTTTTTCAACCTACCCTCACAACTCTCCCTCCAACATTCACAATTTACACCCAACTGTCATCCTCCATCCTCTCCACATACCCAGATCATTTCAATGTACCAATCCTCATCACAGTACGGTAACATCTTCATGCAACATTAATTAAATTACATGAAAAAAAAAAATTATGACACAATGAACATACAAAGACTAAGAGAAAAACTGTCATTTCTAGATTTTAAGTGCAGAACTATCAATCTATTTGATATCTCCCTGCTAGGTATTATTTAGCCAACTATTGCTGGTATGTTCAAACATCTTTTTTTTTTTTTCAGTAGTCTGCACCCTCAAAAAAAAAAAAAAAAAAAAAGAGGGGGGGGGGGAACACTGGGGTCTTAGTGATCCTTGAGTTTAGCTCATCTGATGCCTTTCTATCTTAGTGATCCTTGAGTTTAGCTCATCTGATGCCTTTCTATCTTAGTGATCCTTGAGTTTAGCTCATCTGATGCCTTTCTATCTGTCAGTCTATTGCAATATGCCTTAATCAGATAAGGAGTGACCATTCTGTCCTGTCCTATGCTATTTTACTGATCTCCCATTAACTCACACCTCTCTGTTTCACATATCATTCCACTCCATCCCCCAGTCTCATCCTTGGTCTCCCCACCCACCTGACTCTTATACCCTCTTCTAGCCAGTCTCTCATTCTCCATTTTTTCCCCTTGGCCAAGCCATTTCAAGGTATTTCAGTACTCTCAATAACAATATCATATGAGTCACGCCAGGTACTGATTACATTTTTAATCTGTAACTTCACAAATATATATATATATATATATATATATATATATATATATATATATATAGTTTATTTATTTTAATGGGTTCTGGTACATCTGCATATATCTAATTTTTTTTTGCTTTCCTTGCTGAGAGTCTGTTTCTTTACATGATTTGCAGCACAACTGACCCATGGAAACTGTCCAAAATGGAGTTTCATTGATGAGTGACACTGTGTTCAGGCATGCTGATGGAGAATATATGGCAGCAGAAAGTCAAAAGGAACAAGGAAGTGAACTTGGGGAGACAGAGGAAAAAAAAATGTTGCATGTCAGTAACATGATCCCCACTCAGACATATGGAACTGAAGCTTGGCCTTACCTTGTGATACCCTGTGGAGATATCGGCCACCAAGCCTCAGTTATGTGTAGTGCCGCTGCATTCATCACGTTCTAGCATGTACTGTATACTGTACTGGTACTGTGCTCTAGCCTGTTCTTGTGAGACTAGGTGTTGTATGCAGGAAGTGGTGGTGTGTCTTCAATAATCTGCAGGAAGTGGTGGTGTGTTGTCAATATTCTGTAGGAAGTGGTGGTGTGTCTTCAATATTCTCCAGGAAGTGGTGGTGTGTCTTCAATATTCTCCAGGAAGTGGTGGTGTGTCTTCAATATTCTCCAGGAAGTGGTGGTGTCTTCAATATTCTGCAGGAGGTGGTGGTCTTCAATAATCTGTAGGAAGTGGTGGTATGTCTTCAGTATTCTGCAGGACATGGTGGTGTGTCTGATTTTCTGTAAGAAGGCATTCAATTTCGACTAAGGCTTCCACAATGCAGGATATGTTTGAGATATTATCTAGATAGGCTGTTAAATAGCTTGAGCCTTGGTATAGTGAAGCTGTTGGTCCCTGGGGTCCTGAGGCTTTGGCACTTTGTTCTGGACCTTTGATCTACCAGTATCTTCCCCTCTTGCTATGGAACTTTTATTCAAGCTTGGGTAGAACCACACTCCTCCATAAGGTTAACATGCTGGTCTCATCCCTGGTGGAAGAACATAAGTCAAGGGTGAGAGCAGTGGAAAAACGGGTTATTTGAGAGGGACATGTGGAGGTACATGGAAAAACAGAATGACAATTGAAGAAGCAAAGCAGCATTGTGGTACTGATCTGGATGTGACTGAAAGTGTTGAGAAATATTTTGAGATGGTTTGGTCATGTAGAGAGGAAGGAGAATGAGACTAACTAGAAGAGTGTGTGTGTGTGAGGTGGAACGGGAAACTAAGAATATGATGGTGGGTTAGAGTGGAGAAAGATACTAGAGGAGTCGTGAGTTGGAAATACATCAGCCAAATGGCAGAGGACTGAGACGTGGAGGTGATTTGTTTGTTGCCACTCCTTGAGGGATTAAACAGTCAGGTAACAGTTAAATAAACAGACAAGGTCAAAGGGTATCTGTTGGTGTTGCAAGACTTACTGTAAACATCAGCTACCGTGGCCTAAACGACACCTTGGCTTAAAGAAAAAAAAAACATGCCAAGAGTCAAACACTTTACATTCTGCAACTCTCTCTCTCGTGTGTGTGTGTGTGTGTGTGTGTGTGTGTGTGTGTGTGTGTGTGCGTGCGTGCGTGCGTGCGTGCGTGCGTGCGTTCCCAGGGGTGTATCTTAGTGATTATTTGGTGCAGAGCTTCTCCCCTTCCTGTAAAAATGTTAATGTGTCGTCTTCTTAAAACAATTACTTCCCTACCAGTCTTCCTGCCTCCCTCCTCCCTCCCTTGCTGGATGGTGTAGAGGACAGACAAGAGCCTTCCTCTTGTCTATTCTTTTCTCATGTTTGTTATATCTTTGTTGCCTCATTGCCCCCAACCCCGCAATGGATAACATCATGTGGCAACTGACCCCGTTATTCCTGCTCTATGTGAACTCTTAAATAAACTTACTGGTAATTCCTCACTTAACTCTCCATGTACTCTCACAAATGTACAACAGGTGCCAATTCATAAAATTTCATCATCAACCTGACAATCCAAGCATTAAGACACAGATTTCTCACCACTCATTTTTTCTGTCACCCATGGAACTCTATCAAATGTCATCACCAAATCCACAACCAACATCCACCCACTTGATCTGGTCCTGCCTACTTCTTCCTTTCCCATTCTCATCCTATCTGTGTGTGAGTCCTCTCTTCCTACTTTTCCATTTCCATCCTGTCATTTTTTATTACTTTTCCAGTTCAGGTGGCTCTACGCTGGGTGACAAGTCTAATGGTTTCTTGCAAATGAGGAAACCATTTACAATGCTGGATGATAACCATGTAACCAGACAATGGGGTGGTGTGAAGCCTGCTATGGTGCCCAGTAACTGGATGGACTGATGCATATCCAAACCTCCACAATATTCTCCATGCCTTTCTGGGGTGAGGCGTTGTCCACCACAAGGGAACATCGGTTCAATGAACAGGATGGCCCTGCAGGGGTGGCTGCTTGCTTGCAGTTTATGGGTCTGCTAAGACAGAACACGGGTTGATCAACAACAATTTTTTTTTTTTATTTGATGTGTGTGTAAAATATTCACAGATGAATTCTGTGCAGTGTGTGAGATGGTGTGTGGGGGGAAGAGAAGACAAATGGGGGTGCTAGGAACACTATGCTGGAATGATGAGGTGAGAAAAGTTGTGGGACAAAAGAAGAAAGCATAGTGGCTGGATGCGAACCTCCCTCCATTTTGTGGAGCTTCTTTACTTCCTGCAGGGTTTCATAAGCTTGGAGTCAGAGCCTAATGGTTTATCCTATGACACAAAATGCTCACCAAATGTTGCTTTCACATCCCTGACCAACTTCCTGTTCCTTCTCCTGAGAGAGAGAAAAAAATCATCTGACTTTAGTTTCTATCTACTCTTCAGCTCACTACCATTTTTCTTCTTAAGCATAGTACTACAGTACACACTACCAAGTCTGACACTGCTACAAATTCTTTTCTTGAAAGTGATAAAATGTCAGTTTTAAAAAATGCAAGGAGCTGAGACAACACTTCCTAGCGGTCAATAAATGGGGCAAGAATTATGTACGAAGTGAGGAAATCTGGTGATGCAAGTGCTGAAGAATGTGACATTTGATAGAAATTATCATATGGTGAGGGTGACTACACTGAGTGACAAGCCAAATGGTTTCCTGTACACCAAGAAACCATTTACTATGCTGGGTGGTAACCATATAGTCAAATTTTGGCACCTGGTGGTTTAGTGGGTAATTACGGCGCTCCAATCGGATTGAGCTGGTGAAGGTTTATATCCATGGGGTGGTTGGGGTTTATTGCTCATGTAATGCCAATCAGGGATGAGTGAGGGTGGTCACTCTCATCTTAAATGTCACGACCAACTTGCCTAGCCCTGGGCTCCTATGCTCCTCATGGGGAAATGTAGGATTGGATGATGGGTGGATGGATGGAGAACGGATGCAGATATGGTGGTGAAAAGGATACAGTGTGTTTAGAGGTGGGAAAAGACATGGCAGGACAAGAAGATGGATGGATATAGTAAAAGATCAAGTAAGAAAGCAAGGAATATGGAAGCTGATGAGGCTAGGGAACTGATGGTGAAAATGGTGTCCTGTATTACAAAAAAAAAATATACACAATAAAGGTTTGGTATCTCTTCTTGCATCACAACTTATACAACAAGATTAACGGCAGGTACTGTTAAATGCATACCTTATCACTTTTCCCATCCAAAGACAGGGTAAAGTAGAGTTCAGAATGCAGGAAAAGAGAAAAATATGATACAAAGCGAGCTAATGGACACCACGGATGATGAAATGGGGTATAAAACACAATCTGGTACTACAAAGAGATGTCTTCATGCAGTGGGACCAATACAAACATTCCTAAATTTCCTATACTCAAAAAAAGAGGATGGTGGACTGCAGAAGGGTTACATCAGCCTGCAAACCACCAGATTCTAGAAGGGCATGGAACCAAAACAAGAGCATAATGCAGTCACATTCAGATACTTACTAGACAGTGAAGAAAGCTAGCAGGGTTTCTTCTCCCCCTTTCCACACAATCTTCAGGGAGTTTCCACAGCCTCGTCAACTCTCTCCTGAAAATTAACATTACATAATTATTAACCCTTTCAGTCCCAGACCCTTGATTAAGTTCCATAACATTCTCTGGTGACACCCAGAGCATTACAGCTGAGAAAAAAACCATTATCATCTGCCACTAGCAAATATGAAATACAGCTTCCACAAAAAGAAATATATATATATAAAACTACAGAATATAATAAACCACTGTGCTTAGGTTTTGTTGATAACGAAAAGGCTTTCGACTCAGTGGAGCACATAGCAATTATAAATTCATTACGAGAACAAGGGGTGAATGAGAACATTGTAAAACTGCTCGAAAACATATATAAAGAGGGAACTGCTACAGTTAAATTACACAAGGACTCAGAGAAAATTAAGATTGAGAAGAGCGTGCGTAAGGGAGATATAGTTTCACCAAAGTTATTTACAGCATGCCTAGAAAGTATTTTCAGAAAGCTAGACTGGGAAAACAAAGGAGTAAACACAGATGGAGAAAAGCTAAACCATTTAAAATTTGCAGATGACATTGTCCTAATCTCAGAAAAAGCAGAGACGTTGCAAGAAATGTTAAATGACCTGAACAGAGAAAGTCTCAAAGTAGGGCTAAAGATGAACCGAAGTAAAACTAAAGTAATGTTTAATCCTCAAACACCAAAGAGCGTCATAAGAATAAGTGGAGAAATTCTTGAAGAAGTTGAGGAGTACAATTACCTGGGACAAATACTAAAATTAACAAAAGATAACGATAGCGAAACAAAAAGACGCATTATAATTGGATGGAAAGCTTTCGGTAAACATAGAGACACTATGAAAAGTAGCTTGCCAGTTTGTATGAAACGAAAAGTATATAACAAATGTATAATTCCAGCTATGACGTATGGTTGTGAGACTTGGAAACTGACAAAATCGATGGAAATTAAATTAATTCGTTCTCAGAGAGCAATGGAAAGGTCAATGTTGGGAATATCTTTAAGAGACAGGAAGAGATCAACTTGGGTGAGAGAGCAGACTAAAGTCAAAGATATTATAGGAGTTATAAAAGAACAGAAATGGAGGTGGGCAGGCCATGTAGCAAGAACAAGGGATAATCGATGGAGCAAGAGGTTGACTGACTGGACACCAAGAGATGGTAAGCGTAGCAGAAAAAGGCCAGACAGGAGGTGGAGAGATGAGATAGAGAAATTTGCAAGGAAAACGTGGCAAAGATTGGCTCAGCCAAGGAATTCGTGAAGAAGGTTGGGGGAGGCCTATGTTCAGCAGTGGACTTACAATGGCTGATGATGATGATGATGATGATATATATATATATATATATATATATATATATATATATATATATATATATATGTAATCTGAACATAACTGCCTTTCAATATACAGAATGATGGTGGAGAAGGATGCCTTCATGTGGTGGCACAAATGACTGGATGGCAAGGCTGCCTGTATGTACAGTACAAACATCCCTCCCTATCCCCCCAACAGAATAGTGTACAGCAAATGGGTAACTCCAGTCTGCAGTCTACCAGGTTCACATCTTAGACAAACCCGGGGCCACAACAACAATACCTACATATACTGTACACTTGTTACACTTTACATAATAAAGGAGAGAATTATCAATACAAAGGAGGAGAATTTTTTTTAATGCAAAAGGGAAGAAACCATAGGCTAGAAGCATGCATGATTTTTCCTTTCAAGAAAAAAATAAACACAAAATAACATAGCCAAACGTCAAGATCACTTCATTTCGAGATCCCTAGAAACACTGTTTAAAAGACTGGAGATCATAGGCAGTGGAAATACAGACAGAGGAAAACAGTTCCAGAGCTGACATGTTGCACACTTGATGGACGTTTTCTAGAAAAAAAAAAAAAAAAAAAATGCAATAACAGCAGAACTGCCGATTTCCATTTTACAGTGATAATAATAACCAGTTACCATATAACAATGAAATACTACTCACACATGCAGCTCCAAGAAAGTTGTGGTCCATGACTGCATACAGTATTGGAGACTGGTGTTGGTGGCAGTCCTGTGGTGCTGTAATATGTGTAACTGCAACCACAATCTTCGACGACACTGCACACACTCCTCCATCATAGTGCAATCTGAAAGTAACAGAAACACAAATAAAAACATTACATCATTAAACAAATATCTGCAGAAGCAAAGTGAAATTTTAAGTTGTGATATTAAGGGAGGATCTCCACTACCGATAAATAAATCCATTCATCCATCCATACATCATTAAGTCATTTGTGCTTGCCTGCAAAAATTTGCGCGACTAACTAACAGCCTTTTAATCACAAAATGTTAGCATATACCATTATCTTTGTTTTCATACGGTTACTGGGCCCACAATGACCAATTCTGACTAAAAAGTCGGAGAAATTATTTTCACACTGAGATTTCCAACAATTTCGCCGCCACACTGCACGATCACCGAAATTTTTGTGTGGTATTTTCTGACATTCCCTGGACTTACCCTGGCTTAATGCATAAAAAAACTTGGTCGATATCTATTACCATTCTCATGAAAGAAACAAACAAATGATTTTCACATTTCGTGTTGTAATTTCCAACAATTTCATGCCGTCGAGCTGTGCATGACATTTTTTTTTTTTTTTTTCTAACACTCCCTGGACTTAACCTCGAGCTAATGCAAAATGGATTAGGTCGTTATCTATTACTGTTATCATGAAATAAATGGACAGACACACATAGACCACTGGACTTTATTGTTCAGATTCACTGCCCCATCAGGAGTGTAAAATTTAGGGCTAGATTAACCAGGCCTGTCATTACACCTAATGAGCACCATCAGCATTTTTTCTTCTTCTTTTTTTTTTTTTTTTTATGGGAAGGAACAACCACATGCCAGAAGCATTCAACCCCAATCACCGGTGATATTTAATTCATTCTCTCCAGTGATGTATTTTTTATTTTGCTCTTGAATTGTGAGCTGTAACAGATGATTAATGTTAGAATATTTTCTTGTCATACAGAAGCGCTATGGTGAAAGCCGGCCAAAGTTGTCCTACTGTCCACCACCCTTCTGGGGATCAGGAGGAAGCCTGGGCGATGCTTGTACAGTCAGGTAGAACCATTTCATGGTTATATCAGTGTTATCACATGAAGGAGTCCGTCTCAAGCTCCAAAAATATATACATAACCTAGCATGGAATGAAGCTTACCTACCTAATATAAGCCTACTGTAGAATCTGTATGATCCAGTTCTCAAAAATCACACGAAAATGTACATTTAAAATACTACCAATATATTCCCCAAAACTCCTGTAATAAGTACTAAGTACTCAAACCAGTTTTAAATGTACTAAAACAGAGGAAAATTGTCAGTAAATAAGAGATACCTTACAATGGCGATGATATCGAAAGGAAGAAAATGGAGATTACAGTGTCAATCAAATCTTCAATTATTTAAGTATAGCTTAATAATAAAGATGTATTGATGAATTTATTTGGAAAAAAAAAATAATATATCTGTTATTAGTGATATACTGTATGTAAGCGTGGATTACCACTCAGCAAAAGAACGTGAACCACTGCCGAGCGAGTATTCATAAACATTCACGTCTATGACTGTATATGCTCCCGTAAGCATTCGTTCTTGTTCTGGTAGTTGCATGTGCTAGAATTATTCATATTCATGGGCTCCTAAATGAAATACAATGTACTGACACTCACTTGAACATTCTTACAAGCTCGTTCAGGTTCGATTATGCTGGCCAGATTGGCGGGGCATGCCCAGTACTATGTTCGCTAGTGCTCGTTATGTTTGTTCACCAAGTGTAAATACAATCTAACAGGTGACCTAATCTCTTTCAGCTACACATGCCGTCCCCCATCAAAAACCCCACCATGTAGGCTATTTTTACACCTGCACTCGCTACGTCAAACGCTGAGCAAGCAATATCAATTTAAAAAGTTTTCATTATACTTATGGGAATGAACAGTAGGGGTATTACGTGTCCTTACAGGGAAGCAGTGCCGGAAGCATTGCAGCATGAAGGGCAAAGGTAAAGCCAGTGAAGGTTAGGCTATAGCACTGGGAGGTAGTTTGGCCACGTGGAGAGGATGGAGTGAAAGACTAACTAGGAGAGTGTATGGGAGTGAGGTGGAAGGGGGGAGAGGGAGTGGGAGATCAAGGATGAGAGGGAGGAATGGAAAAAGAGATATATGAAAGATGGGGATGTAAGCTAAGGGGAGGGCAGAGAAATGGCAGAGGACAGGGCGGGATGGAGGCGATTTGTCCGTAGTCATCCCTTACTGGTTTAATGCGTCTGGCTATACATAGATAAGTATGTGAAAGATAGGTAAAGGAATGACTGACGACAAATAATGGAATGTCCAGAAGAAACTACGAATCTTGGTGGAGGAAAAAAATAGGTGAGTATCCCTCTAGAACTCCACCAATCTCCCCTCTACTTCCTTCCCTCGTGTCTTGACCCTCCTCTCCCCTCCCCGTCTTTTCCCTCCCCTCCCTCCCGCCCCAAATCCCCCTCATCACCTTCCATTCTCTATCCCCATTCTACCTCCTGGCCCCACCTGCTCTCTTTCCCCCTCCACCACCTTTCTCAATATCTCCCCCTTCCATCACATCATTTTATTTTTACTCCATCCCTCTCATTTCACCCATCACCCCCTACTTTTCCTCCTCAACACTCACCCTTCTTCCCTCCTTGGTTGGAAGAAGTTCAGGGAGCTGTTGCCTCTCCTGACCTTGCAAGGGCTCTCCCTCCGTGCTAACAGATCTTTGTATGCGGCATGTGTTAGGAGTGTAATACTGTATGGTAGTGTGACCAGGGCAGTAAAGGAGGAGGATATTAGCAGGCTCTAATGTACAGAAATGGCAACGATTAGGTGGATGTGCAGTGCATCCTTCAGTGCAAGACCTGGGGGGGGCTAGGTTTACGATGGAAGAGTTGAGAAGTAGGATGGGACTTGAGTGCACTGGTGTTGCAATGAGGAGAGGTATACTGAGATGGTTTGGGCGTGCGGAGAGGATGGGGGATGATAACTGGGTGTAGAAAGTGACAAGCGTTAATGTTGGGGTTAGGGTAGAGAGGTAGACCGAAAAAGACCTGGGACAAGGTCACTGAGCGTGACCTCAGGGTTAGGGGACTAAATAGGGAAGCTGCAAGAGATCAAGTAGCATGGAGCGCCATCATAAGGTGACCAAGGCCAACACACGCATGTTGGAGCCTTCAAAATTGAAAACCAAAAACCATCTCCATCCCTCTCCTTCAGCTCCTCACCCCTCTCTCTTCCTACCTTCTCACCACGTGACAAGTACCACCATCATCACAACTGCAAGTCACCACAAATATCACCACTATTACCATAACCATCACTGACGACATTACAACAAACACTACCACAAACACCACCACCAACACTACAACCACAAACACAGCTACCTTTCCAAATACCACAACCACTACCACAGCTCCCACAATCACCACCACCAACACCACACCTATCACCATCATTATCCTACCGGTATTTCTCATCGCTACTACGCCTGACTTATAAGAATGTGTAGGAAATTGACCCTGCTCGTAAATGAAGCCTATTATCTCTCTCTCTCTCTCTCTCTCTCTCTCTCTCTCTAAGGGATAACTTTCACATCTCAAGACTAATTTAATTCACGACCAAAGTTTTGTAATTCTGTCAACTCCTATGTATACGGGTAACAGTCTGCCCTGTCCTGCCCTGTCCTACCATTAGCTGCCCTGCCCTGCCCTGCCCTGTCCCTACCATTACCGAGCCCCGCCCTGCCCTCACTCACCCAACCCTCCCCTATATCTTCTTTTCCTGTTCCTTCCTGTTCACACACACACAAACACACACACACACCCTGCCTCTCCATCACTCCCTCCACCACCACCACCACCACTCCACGCCTCCTCCCCCATGTACTCCATCACAGCCAGGAAAACAAACACCGGCTTGATTTGTGGGATTTCATTGAGAGAGAGAGAGAGAGAGAGAGAGAGAGAGAGACAGACAGACAGACAGACAGACAGAAATTTACAAAGATAAAGATAGAGACATATTGAGACAGACATATTGAGACAGACAAACAGACGGCTCAGCATTCCAGCCAGCCATCCACCACTCCAAGTCTCCCCTCCCTCATGTGCCGGTAAGATGGAGGAAAAGTTAGATGGAATAGCGGAGGGAAAGAGGTGGGGATGAGGAAGGCACTGATTGGAGAGAGAGAGAGAGAGAGAGAGAGAGAGAGAGAGAGAGAGAGACTGGATGAGGTCTAGAGCGTTTACATGGGGTGATAATCTTGATGTTTAATAAATACATAAATAAATAAAAATACACACAGCTACACTTTCCCTTTCACTGTGAACTAATTATCACTTAATATTTTACCTCAACAAATAAATAAATGATCCAGTTAATAAAAAATGAACCACTGTTTTGGGGGTAAATTACCGCCGAATTCTGCCCCGTAAAAAAAAAAAAAAAAAAAAAAAAAAAAAAAAAAGCATTCGAAGATCAATCAATCAATCATTTCCTGTGACACCCCACGGGAAGCATAGGGCCTCAATGAACTCTCTCCACCAATATTTGTCTCTTGCCATCTCCTTCAGGTCCCACCAACACTCCTCTCCTGCTTCTCTTTTCATTGTTCTCAACCAGGTTTCCCTCGGCCTACCTCTACCTCTTCTTCCTCTAGCAGTCCACTCTGGTACATCCTGTATTAAACTGCCTTCTTTTCTGTGTATGTGCCCCAGCCTTTTCCAGCGAGACAGTCTCACATATTCATTAACTGGTTCCACTCTCGTAATATCCCTTACTCTTTCAATTGTAACTCTGTCTTGCCACTTTACCCCAGGAATCCTTCTCAGTATTTTATTCTCAAATCCTAATGCTTTCTGATCTGTTCCAATTGTACTGTACCATGACTCATGCCCATAAATTAAAATTGGTCTAACCATGGACTTGTAAATTAAATAAAATACATCAATAAATCGGTACCTATGCCCTGTAAACCATGAACTAATTTTCACAGGTGTTTTGGGTCATTAAATTACTACAGGTGATGTGGTTCCTGGCTTGCTGTGAAATTTTAATCCAATTTGCATAAAACGCGCCACTAAAATGATTCCGCCTGGTCCGATAAACACACGTTGCCATGGTAACAGGAGACGCTACTGCACGCTTATGTAAACAAACACACGTGGATACATACATTTATACACACATTCATACATATACACAGGCATACGTACATATATACATTCATTCTTAAAAAATAAATACTTAGAACAAACATTTCCTCTCTCTCTCTCTCTCTCTCTCTCTCAACCCCACTGCAGGTCGTTGTCACGATTTACACACTCGTCCTAGTTAATATCCAGGAGGGGGAATGTGAAGGTAAGGGCGAGTGATTTCAGGTGACATTATCACCTCTTGTACTACACTTTTTACCTCCCTCATGATTGGAAGAAGTCTAGTATTTTGATTATTATTATTATTATTATTACTATTTACTTTTAAAGGAAACAAGAGAAGTTTTGTTTAGAGGAGACAAGCAGAAACCTCTCTCTCTCTCTCTCTCTCACACACACACACACACACACACACACACACACACACACACACACACACACACACACTCGCTCCCTTCATCCTTCCCCTTCCCACTTATTTAATTGCATATTTATTTCCTTCTCTTTCTCCCTCTCAGTTTCTAGTTTTCTTTGCTCTCTCTCTCTCTCTCTCTCTCTCTCTCTCTCTCTCTCTCTATGTAAGTATGTACTATTTGAAATTTTTTCCCTTTTTGTCGTCTGCACGAAAATTGTAAAATATGAAGAAATAACAATAATACTAATAACAACAACAACAAAAATAAGCATCCCCCCAAAAAACAGAAAACGGAAAAGGAAGTGGAGGGGGAAACTGCAGGAAAGTGTGAAAGGCACAGAGAGAGAGAGAGAGAGAGAGAGAGAATTACGTTGTTACCCCAATAGTACAAAAGACGTGGCCATTTCAGCTGAGGAAAACGTCTGATTTTTAAGGGGGTACTTGCACTCCTGTACCCTGATTTTTTCTGCCAATTCCTTCATTAACCTCTTCTCATATATCTACTCTCTTCACCATAACCTGGCTCAGTGCTTAGTCCTGCCGTAGCTTACTTCACGTAGCTTACAAGAGGTGAAGGAGAATGCAACAGCTCTACATCCTTGGCAATGCACTTCTTCGTTGCTGGCACCTCATGTTGAGTTACTTGTTGCAAATCAGTATGCAAGACTGGGATGGTAAATTTGGTCCAAGTTACGGAAGAATGAGCGTAGAGGTGCATATTGAGTAAAACCGAATAATAATAATAAAATTGGTACTACTGCTAAGCTACTACTACTACTATACTACTGCTGTTACTTCTACTACTACTGCTAATATCAATAGCAATAACAATAATAATAAATAACTAATGCTAAGCTACGTAGGCCTCAAGAAGTATAAATTCAAAATACGAGCACCAAAATAATTGTCTTTGTCGTGAGTTCATCGTGATTCCCTCCTTTTCTCTCGTCACTCAGTTTTTCGGCTCGCTGGGGAGGAAACTTTTTCTTTTCTCTCTCTTTTCTGAGCTGGGGATTATCCTGGGGTTCTTAGGCGGCTGTCTGGAACCCCCTCCCTCTCTCTCTCTCCTGCCTACCTACCCTTGTGTTTCCCTCTCTTCTTATCTCTTCCTCGTCCCTCCCTCCTTCTGTCTCTCTCTCTCTCTCTCACTCTTTCCAGATGGCCGGAAAAAGTTGTCGAAAGTCTAATTGAGGGCGTGGGAACACACACACACACACACACACACACACACACACACACACACACACACACACACACACACACACACACACACACACACACACACACTCTTCTACCCCTGCTCCTAAGTGCCTTTTCTGTGCGTTTGGAAATGACACACCCCAAGTTGCCTTTCACCAGAAGAGGCAACTTGGCGTAATAACTTCCCATGGGTTGTCAAGCGGTAATTACGTGGGCTATCCATCTCTGCATCCCAGTACCTTCACCTGCCCCTCGACCCTCTCTGCAGGTGGGGGTGTCTTCTTTCTACCCCTGCTCCGAGGTGCCTGTACATGTGCGAATTAGATACCCCAGAAGCACTGCCTCCGCAATATGCATGTTTACTCTATTTGTTTCATGCTTTACAAAATGATCTGATATTCAACATTACATTAAAAAGAAAGCACAATGGTTCTAATTTTTCCTGTATTTTTGCACCACATTAAATGCATAACTATCTTTTTTTTTTTCCCTACAGTGTTATAATTGGTGAGGCTGCCTATCCAGGGTTAAAGTGAAGAGAGTATAGTGGAAAATATAATGGTAATGAAACTAGTCACGAAGAAGGGCAAGTTAGCCTTCTAGGACCTCAAGGGAGGGTACATCAGTTTAGCAGGAGAGATAGATAGATAGATAGATAGATAAAGAGAGAGAGAGAGAGGGGAGGGGCACAGTTCCCAGCATAAATAACTTAGGTATATATTGTACATTACTTGCATTCTCTCTCTCTCTCTCTCTCTCTCTCTCCTTTCTTATGGCATGGAGCGATATCTTAAGATTTTCTCAAGAATTCACCGAAATCTCGTTAATGGCCACCTTTTCTTGGAACCATCCCTCTTAGATCCCCCCCCACCTCTCTCTCTCTCTCTCCCCCCCCCCATCTACCTACCTACCTCTTCTTGTGTTTCCTTATCTCCCTTCATCGCCTACCCTCCTCTCTCTCTCTCTCTCTCTCTCTCTCTCTCTCTCCTCACCTACCTACCTACCTCTTCTTGTGTTTCCTTCTCTTATCTCCCTTCCTCGTCTCCCCTCCTCTCTCTCTCTCTCTCTCTCTCTCTACCTTTATCTCTCATTTTCCTTAATCTCTTTCCCGATCCCCTTCCTCCCAACTTCCCTGCTCTCTCAGTCCTGTCTTAATCTCTCTCTCTCTCT
>NC_137039.1:29338899-29371399 GCF_032717465.1 Coenobita brevimanus | reverse complement strand
GAGAGAAAGGAGGGAAGGGAGGGAAATAAGGCGAAGAGATGAGATGGAGAGGAAGGAGGGAAGGGAGGGAAATAACGGGAAGAGATGAGATGGAGAGGAAGGAGGGAAGGGAGGGAAATAAGGGGAAGAGATGAGATGGAGAGGAAGGAGAGAAGGGAGGGAAATAAGGGGAAGAGATGAGATGATGGAGCTGAAGGAAAAAAGGGAAGGAACTGAGAGGAAGAGATGATGAAAATAAACAAGGAGAGGGTGGTGGAGGAGAAGGATGGGCACGAGGCTATGCAAGAGGAACATGGCAGCTGGAAGAGGCAGAGTAAGGAAAAATATAATAATAATAATAATAATAATAATAATACATGCTACTACTACTACTACTACTACTACTACTGCTACTGCTGCTGCTGCTACTAATACTAATTTTAATCTCAAATTTACTAGACATTAGTTACATTTTCTCTACTACGACCTCCTTTATTTTAAATAAATGTTTACCCCACTTCAATCATTCCTTCACTCTCTCATATACTCCCATCACCTTGACTTGGCGGAGAAATTCGTCCCTTCGCTGCTTATTTCACGCAGCTCAGTGGCAGAATAGACAATACCACGCTTCTACAGCCTCGTCTAGCACTTCTTCGTGACTAGCACCGTATTCTAGCGTTAACCTCATCACAGTGGCGAGAGATGGAAATTTTACGCCTAGTTAAAAAGAAGAGTGTTGTGCTTTTGAACTGTTTGGTAATACTCGTGTTTTTATCAGTTTTAGCAAGTTCAGCCGTTTTTAGCAGTTTTAGCCTTCTACCAGTTTTAGCAGTATCGGCAGTTATAGCAGTGTTTGGCAATCAAGCAGTTTTCAGCAGTTTTCAGCAGTTTAGCAGGGCCAGAAATTTACATCACCCCTTCTACGACCTCCAGTATTCGTCAAAAATCTTTTCTGGCGACGCGGGATTTTTTTTTTTTTTTTTTCCGGGGTATGCCTTCTGAGTCGTGTTCTTTGAGTTTCGGCCGACTTGGTTCAAATCATAGCCGCTTGTGGTGCGTGTGCGGCCTTTTTTGCATATATATGAAGGAGAGAGAGAGAGAGAGAGAGGGGGAGAGAGAGAGAGAATATGGAGGACCACAATAGGATGGTAATAAGAAAAAATACGATGAGAGAGAAAAAAAGCAAAGGAGAGAAAAGAGAGTAAGGGAGCGAAGGAGGCAGAGGAAGGAAGGAAGGAAGGAAGGAGGGAAAGAAGGAAAGAAAGAAGGAAAAGAGGATGAAAGGGAAAAAGGAATGAGAGTGGACGCAAGAAAGATGGAAGGAAGGGAGGAGGGACGGAAAAAGGAAAGGGAAAGAAAGGAAGGAAAATTAGAGAAAGAAAAGAACAAAAAAGGAAGGAAGGCCTGAAGGAAACGAAGAAAGGAAAGAAGGAAGAAAACAGAAGGAAGAAAATAAAAGAAGGAAGAAGGTAAAGCTTGTAAAACGCGAGAAGTAAAATAGGAAGTAGAAGAGTTTGCGAGGAGGCGGGCGAGTCTGAGAGTGTGGGGGGTATGCAAATGAGGCAGGCAGGGAGGCAGGCACGTAGCGAGGTAGGCAAGAAGGAAGGCATGTTGTGAGGTAGGTAGGTAGGTAGGGAGGTAGGCATGTAGAGAGGTTGGCAGGAAGGGAGGCAGGCACGCAGCGAGGTAGGCAGGAAGGGAAACTGGCACGCAGCGAGGTAGGCAGGAAGGGAAACTGGCACGCAGCGAGGTAGGCAGGAAAGGAAATAGGCACGCAGCGAGGTAGGAAGGAAAGGAGGATGGAAGAGAAGGAAGAAGGAAAAAGAGAGGCAGGGGGGGAGAGGAGGGAAGGAAGGAGAGAGGGAGATAGGAGAGGAACGATGAAGGCAGGTAGGGAGGGCAAGGAGGTAGGAAGCCAGGCAGGGAAGGAGGCGGGAGGGGAGAAGGGAAGGAAAGAGAGGAGGCAGGAGACGAGGCGGGAAAAAGGAAATGAAGGAGGCAGGAAAGATGGGAAACGCAAGGAGGGAAGGAAGAGAAGAGGCAGGAGGCAGGGGGAGGGAAGGAAAGAAAAACACAAAGATAGGAGGAGAGAGAGAGAGAGAGTAAATGGCAATAACTGCGTAGATAACGTGACAGCAGAGGGGAGAGGGAGAGAGGAAATGAGAGAAGAAAGAGAGAGGAGGGAGAAAGAAAAAGAGAGGGGAGAGAAGACAGGAAGGTAAAGGAATATGAAAGGATGGATGAGAGAGAGAGAGAGAGAGAGAGAGAGAGAGAGAGAGAGAGAGAGAGAGAGAGAGAGAAACACGTCAACAGAAGAAGAAAAGGGTAAAAAGAAAAGGAAATAATACCAAGAAAACTAAAAAACTAAAACAAAGAAAACGGGAAACTGATAAATAACAGAAACAGGGGAAGAGGAAGAAGGAAGAGGAGGGAGGAAGAGCGATAAACCATGAACTAAGAACAGTGATAGAATTGGCGAGAGGCGGAAGAGGAAGGACGACGACGATGATGATGATGATGATGATGATGCAGTGGGCGAAGGGGAGGAGAGAAAGATGATGATGATGATGATGATGATGATAATGGTGATGTAAAGGAGGAAGGGGATAATGATGATAATGATGCTGATGATACAAGGAACAATGATGGTTGCTGCTGGTAATCTGATAACACAGAGGAGGGAAAGGAGGTAGTGATAATAAAGATAACGATTACGATGATAAGATGATAATTATGCTAGTTAAGATGATGCACATGATGATAAGCATGATAATTAACCAAGTCCCATCAATAAGTAAAAAAAAATAAAAATAAAAAATAATAAAAAAATGACGCCAAAATTTTCCACAGGGCTACACGACTATCATTTTTTTTTTAATTCGTGCTAAAAATCATCTAAAAATACTCTCTCTCTCTCTCTCTCTCTCTCTCTCTCTCTCTCTCTCTCTCTCTCTCTCTCTCTTCCCTTTTACTTCGTCTTCCTGCATTCTCTCTCTCTCTCTCTCTCTCTAAAAAGTGGACTAGGTTTACAAAATTAAGCTGGACACATCGATTGCACTGGGATATAAAAAAAATATATATAAACTGAGTGGCAATTGCGTGGGGAGAGAGAGAGAGAGAGAAAGAGAGAGAGAGAGAGAGAGACTATGACCCTTACTCTCCTCGTAAAGGAAGCTCCCTAACACCTTTTCCTAACTGATTTATTTTGCTTAGACTATGACCCTTACTCTCCTCGTAAAGGAAGCTCCCTAACACCTTTTCCTAACTGATTTATTTTGCTTCTTATATACCTTACTGTTCTATTCTGTGTTATTTACTGATAAGGAAGACGTGTTATGAACTCGAATTCTAGTTGCAAAGGAAGCTCCTAACACCTGCTCCTTAGCGACTTATTTTTTGGACAAAGGTGGTTATTATCCTTTTGTTTAAGGAGAGTATGGCGATACTGGAAAGATTTATGCAACAGAAGAGTACAGTATATAAAAAAATAAATTGCTTGGGAAAAGGTGTTAGGGAGCTTCCTCAGCCGACGAGAATAGGGGTAGGAGTATTGTAATATTCTCACGCTTGCAGTGTACATCTCTGCGCTACATCGTGTGAGTGGACGGTGTACGGACCCCCCACACCCAGCAATAGATTAACGTGCCATTACACAGATAAAATAGATAAAACAGATAATGTGGGAAATATGGATAAAACAGGAGATAAAATGTATATAACAGGAGATAAAAAATATGAAATAATAAACTTGGATAAAAAATAAAATAGGGAAAATAATAAAAGAAAAAATTAGAGGATAAAATAGATAAAATCAGAGATACAATACATAAAATGGGAGATAAATGAGATGAAATGGGATAAAAGATAAAACTGGAAATAAACAGATAAAATGGGAAATATAAAGATAAAATTGTATACAAGACAAAATAGATAAAGAAAAAATATACAATAGATAAAATAGATAAAACAGGAAATAAAAGGATAAAATAGATAAACTGATTAGATAGATAAATTGGGGTGCCAGGAGCTGCTATGACCCACTTCTTACCTTCTCCTTTAAGACATCCATCGCACTGTCTTGAGAATGCTGGCAAGGTCTGACTGAGGCGGCTGCAGACTACAGTGAGCTAGCTTGAGAGAGAGAGAGAGAGAGAGAGAGAGAGAGACTATTAGATTAACCCACCCCAACCTTTCTCAGGAAAATGGTGGGGAGAGGAGGAGGAGGAGGAGGAGGAAGAGGAGGGGCGGGAGTGGAGGAGGAGGAAGAGGGAACCGCAAAAGCGATGATGATGATGATGATGATGACGATCAAGAATAGGCATAAATGAAGAAGAGAAAGAAAATGCGGAGGGGTTGCCAAAGAGAGAGAGAGAGGATGAAAACAAGGAGGGAGGGAGGGAGGGAAGGAGAGAGAAGGGAAGGAACGTAGAGAAACAAAATAGAAAAAAATACAGGACAAAGAAAAATATATATGAAAAAGGAGAGAGAGAGAGAGAGAGATGTTTTTGGAGCAAGGAGTGTTGGAGGAGGAGGAGGAGGAAAGTGGGGAGCGCGGGGAAGGAAGATGTACTAAGGAGTAGAGGGAGGGGAAAGAAGGATGTGTGTGGTGGGGGAGAGGGGGCGAGAGGAGGGGAAAGTGAAGAGTTAGATGGGAGGGGGTGCGGTGGAAGAGGGGGTACGGTGGAAGAGGAGGAGGAAGAAAAGGCAGGAAGAAGGAGGAGGGGAAGGCAGGGAGAGGGAGGAGGGGAAGGCAGGGAGAGGGAGGAGGGGAAGGCAGGGAGAGGGAGGGGGAGAAGGCTGGGAGAGGGAAAGAAGAAAGGGGGGGGAAACCGAAGAAGAGAGTGGGAAAGAAGAAGGGGGGAAAGGGTGTTTGGAAAGAAGGGAAGATTTGTAAGTGATGGGAATGGAAGAGGAAAGGGAGGAGTGTAAGAAGGGAAGGAGGAAAGGGGAGAGGAGGGAGGGAGACGGTAAGGGGGAGGGGGGAGGGAAGAAAGGAAGGAAAGGTGTGAGAGGGGGAGGGAGGGAGGGAGGGAGGGAGGGAGAAAGGAAATTGGTCTTGTGAGAAGGAAGGGAAGGAGAGTGGCATAGGTCTGAATCGAAGCCTTCAGGATATCGAAACGCTGTGTGTGTGTGTGTGTGTGTGTGTGTGTGTGTGTGTGTGTGTGTGTGTGTGTGTGTGTGTGTACTCTGCCGTATTGCTTTATGCTACACACACACACACACACACACACACACACACACACACACACACAGTCCTCGAAACACGCTAAATTACAAAACAAAAAAAGTAATAAATAGGTCAAAGATTCGAAAAAAAAAAAATGAAAAAATGAGAAAAAAAACAAAAAAACTCAAGGACGAAGTAATCAGAAAGTTTACGGGCGTCTTGAGAAGGATTTTTATGTTAGGGAAAAATCAGGTGGAGAAAAAGAGAGAGAGAGAGAGAGAGACTCCTCCCTCACCTCCAATTCCTTTCCCAGTTCATACAGACAGACAGACAGATAGATATATATAGATAGATTGACAGTGACAAAGATAATCTATATACAATAATTTTTTGTCAATCTATCAGTCTATCAACCAGTCCATCTGTTTATACATTTATCTACCTATCTATCTATCTATCTCCCCTCCCCTGACTGGCCACGACATAGCAGCCAATCAGAAGCTCCACTGACCTCCTACCTAACCAATTTGACCCCAGCCCGCCTAACTACCCTTTGTGTTGTTAGAGAGTGGCTGCACCCTAGTTTCCTCTCTCACTCTCTCTCTCTCTCTCTCTTGTACTGAAAGGGTCATTATGGTCATCATCATCATAATCACCATCATCATCACCACCACCATCATCACCACCACCACCACCACCACCACCACCACCATCATCATCATTATTACCACCACCACAACCATAATCATCACCACCACCATCACCATCATCATCATCATTATTCCTACTTTTCTAACGCTTTGGTACAGCAGTAACAAAAGAACAGCGTGTGTACATAAGGAGGGGTCTGTGTGTATATGCTGCACACACACACACACACACACACACACACACACACACACACACACACACACACACACACGACATACATATAAACATAAGGTTATCTGAGAGAGAGAGAGAGAGAGAGAGAGAGAGAGAGAGAGAATCAGGAGGGTGGAACACATAAAACTGCTCACACTTGTTGCTCTCTCTCTCTCTCTCTCAGGGTGGTGTGGCTCTAAAAGGTTACGTTGTGTGGTGAACCCAGCTCCTTTCCTTTTAAAACACCTTATTTAAATACTTAATAGACCGTGCATACCTCCCTCCCTCCCTCCTTCCCCCTCTCCCTCCATTCTCTCACTTTCCTCTCTTCTCTCTCCCTCGCTCCTTCTCCTCTTTCTTCCTCCTTCTCATCATTCTTTCTCCTTTCTCTTCCCTCCCCTTTGCCTTCTCTCTCCACCCTTCCCTCAGCCGGTCGTTCTCTCTCTCTCTCTCTCTCTCTCTCTCTCTCTCTTATATAACCTACTCCAATTGGCTTACTAAAGGGTAATGGAGATAGATGATGTTCCACACGCGAGAGAGAGAGAGAGAGAGAGAGAGATAAGAATAATTCACTACACCCTTTCATGTAAATCAACACTTAACAACTCCTACACCTTCAAAACACAAAACCCAGGTATATTTAAAATTCGTAGAGAAAGAGAGAGAGAGAGAGAGAGAGAGAGAGAAGGTCCATATACCCTCAATCCATATATATTTATAAATCTGTACCCATATATTTTTACAATCCATGAAAAATTTCCTGAACCATTTATATTTTTTAAGACATCATAAAAATTAAATGTTCAGGAATATATATGGTGCTGGAAGGCTTTACGGGGAGGGGAAGAGAACATGGTGAGGGGGAGAGAAAATGGTGAGGGGGTGGAAGCAAGGGGAAGGGGGAGAGGGGGAGATGAGTGGGGGATTAAGCATGGCGAGAGGAAGGGGGAGGGGTGAGGGGAAAGGGGTGATGGGAGAGGAGGAGAGATGAGAGGGAAGGGGTGATGGGAGAGCGAGGAGGGGCGAGAGGGGGAAAGGGTGTTGGGAGAGAGAGGAGGAGGGGTGAGGAGGAAGGGATGATGGTAGAGGGGGGGGGGAGAAGAGGTGAAGAGGGAGAAGGAGGGAGATGAAGCTAGATAAAAGGAAGTGAGAGGAGGAGGGAGGTGATGAAGAGGAAATAGTGGGGTAAGATGGGGGAGGGGGTGGAAGAGAGCGAGACGTGGAGGGAAGGGAGAGATGGAGGAAATGGAGAGATGGAGGGAAGGGAGAGATGGAGGGAAGGGAGAGATGAAGGGAAGGGAGGGATGGAGGGAATGGAGAGATGGAGGGAAGGGGCAGAAGGAGGGAGGGTGTTAGAGAACCTAATTACGGAGGTCTAGTGCGGCCTTTCAGTCCCTTAGAGAGAGAGAGAGAGAGAGAGAGAAATTACACCCATTTATGCACCTACACCCGGAATTCACACAACCCTCCCTCATACACCCCAGCTCTCCCTTCCTTCCATCCCTTCCTTCCTTCCTCTCTCTCTCTCTCTCTCTCTCTCTCTCTCTCTCTCTCTCTCTCTCTCTCTCTCTCATAAACAATACAATACACACACACTGTAATCCCTCTTCATCACCGCTTAATGTATCCTGTATTCCTAATCCCCCTTTTCTTCATTTTTCTTTTCATTTTCCTTCATTTTTCATTTTTTCATTTCACTTTTCTGTCGCCTTTTTTCATTTCCTTCATTGTTTTTGTTTTTCATTCATTTTTTCCTTCATATTTCCACTCATTTTCCTTTAATTTTTCCTTCATTTCACTTCACTTTCCTATTTTCCTTTGACTTTCGCCTCAATTTTCAATTTACTTATTTTCCCCCTCATTTCCTATCATTTTTCATTATCCTTCATTTTCCCTTAATTTTTCCCTCGTTCCCTTTATTTTCCCTTAATTTTTCCCTCGTTCCCTTCATTTTCCCTTAATTTTCCCCTCGTTCCCTTCATTTTCCTTCACTTTCACAAGGCTGACAGTAAAATATGAGCCAAGAAAATGCTCTGGAATATATGCTTAAAGATTTGTGTTTTTATCTATCTTATACGCTGCGAATTTTACACAATAAGAGAAATCGTAATGAAGGGGTTGATATTGTAGTTGTTATTTATTATTATTATTATTATTATTTAGTAGTAGTAGTGGTGGTAGTAGTAGGAATAGCAGCAGCAATTGTAGCAGCAGTAGTAGTCGTTGTGTGTGTGTGTGTGTGTGTGTGTGTGTGTGTGTGTGTGTGTGTGTGTGTGTGTGTGTGTGTGTGTGTGTGCTCTCATTCTCAATCTATTTCTATCTATCCATCTGTTAGCCAATCTATCTATCCAGCTATCATTCTATCTCTATCTATTCATCTATCTGTTTTTTTTCTCTCTCTCTCATTAGACTAAGTAGGAGTGATGGGGGTTATATAGGAAGAAGAGAATAGCGAATTATAGGACTCAGAGGGGCCGTGTGTGTGTGAGAGAGAGAGAGAGAGAGAGAGAGAGAGAGAGAGAGAGAGAGAGAGAGAGTTGTAAAAGAAAATTAAAGCGAGGGAAAAGCTGATTGAATTTGACAGTGTGTGGACTCAAGCCTTTAATTAGAGAGAGAGAGAGAGAGAGAGAGAGACCCAAGGCAAACCACGGTGATGTAACAGAATGGAGGAGGAGGAGGAAGGGAGGGAGGGAGGAAGGGAGGAAGAATTATGAAGAGGAAGGAGTGTGTGGGAAGGGTGGAAAGGGAACTGAGTGGGGGGAAAAAAGAGGGAAAGGGGAGAGATGGAGAGAAAGGAGAGAAAACTAAGACCGCGTAAATATCAGACTAGATCACCCCCCCTTCTCTCTCTCTCTCTCTCTCTCTCTCTCATTTTTCATCCACGAAATGTCACATGTCGAAAAACAACAATGCTCGTAAAATATTAGAATCGTCCCCCATGTTGTTGACTGTGTGTGTGTGTGTGTGTGTGTGTGTGTGTGTGTGTGTGTGTGTGTGTGTGTGTGTGTGTGTGTGTGTGTGTGTGTGTGTGTGTGTGTGTGTGTGTGTGTGTGTGTGTGTGTGTGTGTGTGTGTGTGTGTGTGTGTGTGTGTGTGTGTGTGTGTGTGTGAGAGAGAGAGAGAGAGAGAGAGAGAGAGAGATTATGGATACTGTTATAATGAAAAGACGGGGTTTGTGGTGATGAGAGGGAGATAATGAAGAGAAATAGAATATGATCGTAGTGGTGATGGTAGTGTTGGTGGTGATGACAGAGCCCCGGTGTGGTGATGATGAGTGATGATATTGTGATGTAGAGTGATGGTATGGTAATGTAAGCGTGGCGATGAATAATGTATGGCAGGGAGGATGACGCGAGGGTGGGGTATGGTAGTGATGGTAGTTGTGGTAGACTATTTGTGGTTGACAGAATGGTACGGAGAGGCTATGGTGGTAGGCGTGGTTATTGTTGTGGGTGTGCTAGTTGTGGTGCTTATGGTAGTTGGGTTAGTGTTAATACTGTATGTCAGAAATAGGGACGGATATGATGTGGTGGATGTGGTAGTTGTGGTGGTAGTGGCTGTTGTGGTGACTGTGGTAGGTGTGGTGGTTTTGTTGTTGTGGTTCAGTGTTAGTTTTCCCTCACTTCTCTCAAACTTAGTTCTCTCAAATTTCCTTCCATTCTCTCTCCTCCTTTTCTCCTCTCCTCTCTTTTCTCTTCTCTTCTGTCTGCCTTCCCTTCTTTTCCTTACTTTTCCCATTTCTTCTGCTTTCTCTCCCCTCCCAATCTTAATCCCTTCCCCTTCCTCTTCCTCTCCTTCTTTCTACCCCTTCCTTTCTCTCCCCTCCTCTTCCCCTCTCTCTTCCCCTCCTTTCTCTCTCTCTCCCTCTCTCCCCTTCCCTTCCCTCCCCTCCTATCCCTTCCCTACTCTACCCTCCCCTTCCCTTCTCATCCCTTCCTTCTTTTTCCAACCCTTCCTTCCCTTTCCTCTCTCTCTCTCTCTCTCTCTCTCTCTCTCTCTCAATCGCCTATTTCTCTCACCTCCTACATTTACCTGACACTTGCAAGGGGGGGAGGGCCAGTTTCCTTCACTCTTTCTCTTTTTTTTTTCTTATTCCTTGCGTTTTTCTCTCCTCTTCTCTCTTTTTTATCTTTCCTCTCCTCCTTTTTCTTCGCTTACTTATTTTTTCTCCTCGTCCTTCGTCTCACTCTTTCACCTTTTCCTCCACCCTCCTCTTTTCCTCCTCCTCCGTCTTCTTCTCTTCCTCCTCCTCCTCCTCCTCCTTCGTCTTCTTCTTCTTCTTCCTCCTCCTCCAGCTGGGGGGAGGAGGGTAGGAAGAGGAAAAATAGAAGTGGAGGAAGAGGGGAGGATAGGAAGGATCTAACATAATGGAAGGAGGGAGAGAAAAGATAACTGGTGGAGGAGAAAGTGCGAGGAGGGAGAGAGGAGGGGGAGGAGGAGGAGGAGGAGGAGGAGGAGAGGAAAGGAAAGGGGAAGGGGAGAGAAGGAAAGGAGGAGGAGTGGAGGAGAGAGAAAGAAGGATGATGATATACGAGAGGAAACTTAGGGGTAATTTAGGGGTAATGTGGCAGGGTTGAAGAGAGAGAGAGAGAGAGAGAGAGAGAGAGAGAGAGAGATTAATATTCCATGCACATAAAGCTACAGGCTGACGCAGACAGACGGATAGATAGACAAACATGAAATAGATATACAGACAAATACAAACAGATAGATAAACATACATACATAGACAGCTGAGAGATAGATACAGACAGACATACAGACAGACAGACCGCCCCCCCCGCGGGTCCTGTGCACTAATGGGCGGCGTCTCAAGGGGGCAGGAGGACCCCTTGTCTCTCACTGTCTCTCTCTCACTCTCTCACTTTCTCTTACACTGTCACCATGTCTCATCCACCCCTTCTCTCTTTCTTCGTAGATCTCTCTCTCTCTCTCCACCACCAGTTTCTTCCTATTTATCATTCTGTTTGCCTGTTTTTCTGCCTCTCTATCTGTTTCTTGTCTGTCTGCCCCCCCCCCCCCGACACACACACAGAATGCATCCCAGGCCCCCTCCATCATTCACACGTCAGCAATTATATAAAAAAAAACAATTCCTCTCTTCCATTCCAATCATTTTAATAGGAACACCACTAAAAGAGCGCCTCCCTCTCCCCTCGTGTGTAATACCTGCGTCGATGAATTGGGCTACCTGTAATTTAACCCTTTCACACCAAGGGGCTTTTAACAGCTGATTAAAACTGCCTGAGGGTAGCATTTCCAAATAAATAAATTCGCCTGTTTCTGATATGGCCTTCCCCTACCCTGCAGTTGGGGATTATATTAAAATTTTGGGAAATTTTGGGAAGTTTTGGGACATCGAGGGGTTAGATGAAGCCTCCCTCTCCTCCCTCCACCAGCAGCAATTTCTTCACCACAATACAAAGGTCTCCACTGACAGGAAAATTACAGACGCTATCGTATAATCCTGTACCTCGCCTATAGACCCGTTTGCAAAATGGTGTTGGGGGGATTTCTCACCTGATCTTAGTTAATGGATCCCTGGACATGACAAATCACGGAGGTGCTTGTCCGCCATCGCGCCACGAATGTTGCTGTGGTCAAATTAAATATGGCTGCCGTGAACAGTGATAAAAATTCACATTTTTAAATTATTTTCAGTAGATACACATGTAATACTTCCAATCCAACTATTTTGAGGGTGGAAAATTCATTTTTGACGTTTCTTTTACCATTCAGGGTCATCTTGACCTTCAAATGTCTGGGACAATGTGACCACAACTAGACCGTAATTCACTCATGGGTTCCAAAATTAATACCTCAGGTTTAAACCAAAACACACACTATACTGATTTGTGACATGATGGTATAAACAGAAAGTCATAATTGCTCTGAAATATATGGCTGAATATAATTGATAATTAAATAGAAAGTGTCATTGTTAATAAAATTATAACATTTTCTCCGTAAGAAAAAAAAAATTAAAATATGCAAAGGGAAAACAAATAATATAATGTTTTTCCAAACGTGCGCCACATCACATCTCAGTACCAGAGAGTGATTATCTGTCTGCATAGTCTGAGTTGTCCATGGCGCCATTGTGTAATCCTCCCTGGTAAAAGTACTCGGTAAGGGTGTCTCTTCTTTTTCTGAGCATTTAACAGCATAGCTAGCAAGAAGGTTACGGGCAGTTCTAATGGTCTGGTAGCTTGTACATGAACCAATTCTATTGAAGACTGTGAGAAGGCTTCTACTACTAGCTCTTGCATAGAGGGCATGGCCAAGCATCATATGTAATGGAGTTTTTTTCCTTCCACTGTGGATGTTGTACACAAGCATTTGGAACAGACAGTGCAGCTGTGTACTCTTGTGATCCCTGACCCATGTCTCCTCTTGTTCCTGAGAGGGTTGTTGCTGGTCGGAAGGCAAGTCATCTTGCTGCTGTGGGAACTCGCCTTCTCGGCTAATATCTTCATCCTCGAAAGGCTGGATAAGATCCTCTAGATCTTTAATACTACTTCGGAAGAGCTTGTGCTTTTCCACCTTGAATAGAGCAGCTAAGAATGTGAGAAGAGGTGCTGGCATCATTGTTCTCTCCCATGATGTCTTTAAGTCAGTGCCGTCACAGAAGCTGTCCCGCAGACCAAAGTCGACGTCCATAAGTGAGTCTCTCAACTTGATGCCACCCTTTCTCATTATGTCCTGATTCTTCAGTTTTATGGCTAGATCAGCAGCTGTGATATCAGAGGAAAAAAAAATCTTAGGTTCATTCACCTTACTGTTTGGACTGATTGTGACTGATTCACCATAATGGAAGATGATCAACTGTTTCATATCACAGTTTTGAAAGGTGCTCGTAAGCACCTCTCCTTCCTCCAGCAGGCTCAGTGCAAATTCTACAATATCAGTCATAGTCCAACAGTCTCCACTCATCAAAATTTTGTCAATATATGGGATAGCACGAGTGAACAGCACATGCTTCACATTGTTGATGGGCAGTTTTTCCAGCTCTTCTGGTCTAATATCACGTTCGTATTTACTCATGTAGTTTTGACGGCAGAGATTGTGGCAATATAAATCTGCAGATACGACTGATCTGACAGAGCTGTCTTCATCGTCATTCAGTCTATCTGCATTTCTTGTAAAAACAGCATGTTTGTTGTGCCTCGCAGCATCAATGAATTTCTTATCACTGCCATACTCACAGATTCTGAATTTGTTACGACATTTCTTGTGTTCGACTTTCGCGCAGATAACGCAAGGTAGTGTTCTTGGATCCTTGTCGCAGCTTGGAGGTGAACAGGGTAACACACTTTTACGAAGGGTTTTCTTAAATCCAGCAGTTTCACAAGACGTGACTTTTGTGTGGCACACCGTAGGCTCTTCAGTTCTTGGACTCTTTTCCTCAATAGCTTTAAGCTCGGAAGAATGTGTGTAAAATTTGTAGCACTTGTTGGTGTTATGGTAAACAAACATGCCACTGTCATCACTCTCCTCTTCATCCCCTGTCACCAGTCTGATACGCTTTGTAACAACATCATTTCGAATTTTGGCGGCTCTTTTCATTTTTGCACGACCTGTCTTTTCACTAGTTACAGGTACTTTGTTATCTTCTTGACAGATAATGCAGTGTTTTGGATTTACACTCTCCCTTTCCACTGAGGCGACCAAATTTACCCTACTTGGTCCAGATAATGTAGAATAATTCATGATTAGCAGTGAGATGAAACTTCATGCATTCAGGAACAGCATGCACATGGCAGTGAGATGAAGCTTCATGCATTTAGGAACAACATGCGCATGGCTGAAAAGAAACAAGAAAAAAGAAACAGAGTTCCATTCAACATTCAGTAAATGCCAAAATTCATGCAATATTGATGATCCACACGGGTGAAGGTCAAGATGACCCTGAATGGTAAAAGAAACGTCAAAAATGAATTTTCCACCCTCAAAATAGTTGGATTGGAAGTATTACATGTGTATCTACTGAAAATAATTTAAAAATGTGAATTTTTATCACTGTTCACGGCAGCCATATTTAATTTGACCACAGCAACATTCGTGGCGCGATGGCGGACAAGCACCTCCGTGATTTGTCATGTCCAGGGATCCATTAACTAAGATCAGGTGAGAAATCCCCCCAACACCACTTTGCAAACGGGTCTATAGTCGAGGTCCTGGATTAGTATAAGAAGAATGGGAAAATTTTGGACGCGAAATTTTTGTAATATCTCTACGGTGACAGCTTGCCAGGTTTCACTCCGTTTTTTTTTTCTCTCTCTCTCTCTCTCTCTCTCTCCCTCCCTCCCTCCCTCCCTCCCTCCGGTGCCAGCCTGCATGTTTCGTGTACAGTAATTGTTCTTCCCTGTTCTTGTCTGTCACATGTCTGTCTGCCTGTCTGTCATAGAAGAGGTAGGGAAGGAGAGAGGGAGGAAAGATAATAATAATAATGATGATGATGATAATTCTCGTCATCATCATCATCATCAACCACCCATCGACCTTGCCCTCTCGACGCAATTAAAAACACCCAACCAATTAAGTCCCACCAGGTAATGACCCCGCGCTCCCTAATTACCATAAGGAAAATATGCCATGATAAATGAGAGATATTAAGGGCAGGAATAATTATGAGTTAATTGATAGGGATATTGGTGTGTGTGTGTGTGTGTGTGTGTGTGTGTGTGTGTGTGTGTGTGTGTGTGTGTGTGTGTGTGTGTGTGTGTGTGTGTGTATCCATTAGTCACTGTCTGTCCATCCATCTATCTGTCTATCTATCGCTGTCTGTGTCGGTCTATCAGTTACAGTTTATCTAAAAATATCCATACCTCTATCTATCTAGTTATCCATCTATTTATCATTAGTATCTATCTATCTTTCAATCCGTCCACCTATCTCTCTCTCTCTCTCTCTCTCTCTCTCTCTCTCTCCAAACAAGAGGTGTGGGATGGGAGTGGTTCTGTTCACTGAGGCAGGTAATGGAGAAAAATGCCCTCTTTCTCTCTCCATTTCTCTCCTTCTCTCCCTCCCTCTTCCCTCCTTCTCTCCCTCCCTTCTTTCCTTGTCTCTCTTTTTCCTCCTCCCACTTCTTCTTCCCCCGTCTCTTTCCCTCCCTCCCTCCTCTCCCTCTTCCTCTTCTCGTAGCTGTTGCAATACGTTTTTATCCGTCTTTCTCTATATCTATATCTATCTATCTGTCTATCTAAACTACCTCCCACTTCTACTAACTTCTTTTCTTCTCTCACTCCCCCTCCTTGCCTCTCTTCCCCTCCCCCTCCCTTCCTTCTTCCGTTCCCTCCCTCTCCTAAACTTCTAATATTGTGGGCTTAGAAAGGTGGGGAGGGGAGATGAGAGGAGGTGAGGGGAGGAGCTGGATAGTGGAGGAGGAAGAGAGGGGAGGGAAGTGAAGGGAGGAGAGGGGAGGGAAGTGAAGGGAGGAGAGGGGGACGGAAGGGGGAGAGGAGTGGACGGCGTGAAGTGGGGTAAAGAAAATAGTGAAAAGAAGAAACTGGAAGGACGAGAATCACACACACACACACACACACACACACACACACACACACACAAACCCTTTCAGACCGATAACATACCTTCACAAATAGTTTTTTCCAAGATAAAGATGTGGTGAGCTTAAGTTAAAAAAAAAAATAATAATTACCGTATTGAGTTTCATGATGGGGACAGGTTTAGGAATTCTCCCTAACACTTTTTCCTAAACGATTTATTTTGCTTATTACATCTCACAGTCCTCTTCTATGATCCCCAAATCCTTCCAATATCGTCATGATCTGGATAAATAACGTACAAAAGGATATTTACCACCCATATCCCAAAATAAGTCGCTGAGGAAGGGGTGTTAGGGAGCTTCTTGTGTTAATCTTTGTCGAGTGAGTCATAGGAGCCTGAGTTACGGATCCCTGTTCTCCCTAACACCTCTTCCTTGGCTATTTATTTTTATGACTGGTTATTATCCTTTAGTACTCAATGTATCTAAAGTGAGGCGATATTAGAAGGATTTACATAACACAAAGGGGGACAGTGGGGTGTAATAAGCAAAATAATTCGCTCAAGAAAAGGTGTTAGGGACGAGAATACGTGTCACAGGAGCAAGTCATTAGGGAAGGAATGAGTAATTTGGGGAAGGGGGGAGTAGGGGAGGGTAACTGAAGGTAGCAGGTGTGAATGGATGGTGATCGCTGGATGGGTGTTTGGATGTGTTTGTAGATAAGGAGAGAGAGAGAGAGAGAGAGAGAGAGAGAATTTACCTGAGTACACCTGAGTGCTGGGGAACCCTAATGATAAATGATACACCTGAGATAGCACTTATTTACAAAACTACCTTCCTTCCTTCCTTCCATCCTTCTTTCCCTCCTTACCTCCATCCATCCATCCATCCTTCCTTCCATCCATCCTTCTTTCCTTCCTTACCTCCATCCATCCATCCATCCTTCCTCTCATCTCTCTCCCTCTCCTTCCCTCCCTCCTTCCCCTCCCATTAACACTATAATCCTATTAGGGTTCCTCCTCTTCCCGCCTCTAGAAGGATAGTGTCTCCTTCCTTCCTCCTTTCCTTACTTCCGTTCTTCCTGCCCTCCTTCCTCCCTTCCTTCCTTCCATCTTTCCTTCCTTCTCTCCTCCATTACTTTCTCCTTTCTTACCTTCCTTTCTTTTTACAATCCTTCCTTCCCTCCCTCCTCCTCTCATCCCTTCCTTCCTTCTCTCTCTCTCTCTCTCTCTCTCTCTCTCTCTCTCATCCCCTTCCTCCTCGTCCTTCTTTTTCTCTGAGAATTTCTAAGCTCCCCCTACCCTCACGTCCCACCACAACCGCCTTCCCCTCCCCAACTCCCCTTCCCCTTCCTTCCCCCTCCCCCCTTCCCCACTAACTCCCCTAACTTAGCTTCAGGTGTAATAATAACTTTCCCTCCCCAGCCTCTCTTACTCCCCCTTCCTCCCCCTCTCCAGTCCCACTACTCCTTCCTCCCCCTCCACCTCCCCTCCCGTAGTAACCCCCTCCTTCCCTTCATCCCCTCCCTTAGCATCCTCCTCCTCCCCCTCCACTTCTCTTTCCCCTCATTTCCCTCACCTCCTCTCCCCCCCTCCGCTATCCCTACCTTCCCCTTTTTACCCCTCCAGTTCCACATTCCTCTTCCTCCATCACTTCCCATTCCCCTCCCCTTCCTCCACTTATCCTCTCTCCTCCAGCTCCCCTCCCCCCTCCAATCCCCTTCTTCCCCCACATTTCCCCTCCTCCTCCTCCACCTCCCATCCCCTCTAACTCGCCATTCCGTTGCCTCCAGTTATCTACCTCCCTCCCCAACTTACCCCCCTCCCTACCCTATATATCTTCTCTCTCTCTCTCTCTCTCTCTCTCTCTCTCTCTCTCTCTCATTAACCTTTCACCAATTGACCCACGTGCATAATTACGAACAACGATTAACAAGGTGGGAAGGGGTTTAATTACAGGTGAGACGGGTAAATTGAACACCTGGAGCTCCTATAGCCCACCCAGCTTTAAAAATCGTCCGGCGTTACGTGGAATTCTAAAGTTGTCTCTAAAAAGAGAGCGTTAGGAAGAGTTAGCAAAGAAAATGGGGTTAGCTGAAAGGCGGGAAGTTCAAAAAACGGCTAATTTTTTTGCTGCACTTGAGCTGAAATGAGAGAGAGAGAGAGAGAGAGAGAGGGGGGGGGTCAGGCGTTAATACCAAAATTACAGTCCGGTAATTCCCTCTGAGCCTGAGAGTTTCCACCCTTGTTAGTTCACCATTCTCTCTCTCTCTCTCTCTCTCTCTCTCTCTCTCTCTCTCTCTCTATTTATCTATCTACTTCAGCATCTTCTTCCCTTACACCTCTCACTATTCTCCTTTCTTGTCTCATTTCTCTCTCTCTCTCTCTCTCTCTCTCTCTCTCTCTCTCTCTCTCTATTTATCTATCTACTTCAGCATCTTCTTCCCTTACACCTCTCACTATTCTCCTTTCTTCTCTCATTTCTCTCTCTCTCTCTCTCTCTCTCTCTCTCTCTCTCATTATTTCAGAGTATACTGTTTCATAATTAAGCTGAATGAAGGAGGAGGTAGGGAGGGGGGGAAGGAGAGAAGGGAGAGAGAGGAAGGAAGGTGGGAAGAAAGAAAGAATGCAGAGAGGGAGCAGTGGAGGGAGAGAACTAAGTGAGGAAAGAAGAGAGAGAGAGAGAGAGAGAGAGAGAGAGAGAGAGAGAGAGAGAGAGAGAGGTATAATTTAATTCCCAGACACACCAAACTTCAAATATGCTTCTCTCTCTCTCTCTCTCTCTCTCTCTCTCTCTCTCTCTCTCTCTCAAAAATATGAAATTTAAGCGTTGAAAATGTCACCTTTCCGTGTTACCTGTAGAAATACCTGTGCCTCATTACCTGTACTGTTTCTTACGTCATACTGACACAAAAAACTTTCAGAAGTTTGCTAAGGTGATTACATCCATTAAAACTAAATATTTAAAATAGCATTTGAAATCATGATTGTTAAAAATGGCTCTTTTATAGGTTGGTAATTTACTAAGATCACAGTCAAGCAGCACCATGCATTTATATGCACGGAGGAATTACTTTGTCAGAATTTCATTTTGGTGTCGACTCCTACTATTTTTATTTTTTTCTTAATGACATGTTTATGGAGGTAGGTGAAATACTTTGCTAATCACTAACCATTATTTTTTTTAAATTAAATATAAATTAAAGTCTCATACTACTCTGCCATATATTTTGATATTACATTTCAATTATACAACAAGCGCTCGCATAACGCGCGATGATGATAATAATAATAATAATAATAATCTGGTCTTTTGTTTCTCAAAAGCGCCAGTTCTTCCTTTGGGAATTCACTATAGCTTGACATATATATACATTATTTTTACAATTATAAGAATTGTGACCTCTCATATAAATATATAAGCTATACCAGTGTATATATATATATATATATATATATATATATATATATATAATGTATATATATATACTGTATATATATAAAGGTATATATATATCTCTCTCTCTATATATATAGAGGCATATATATACTGTGTATATATATATATATATATATATATATATATATATATATATATATATATACTGTGTATATATATATATATATATATATATATATATCTCATCTCATCAGCACAGCCGTTTGTGTGTCCTCTGCAGGACCGGCCTATCCCGACCGAAGTGGGGATGATACAGCCAATATATCTCTACGAAGTGGCTTAGGCTGTCTTGTAGAGATTGTATGTAGGGTTAGAAGTGCTTGTAAGTGTAATTGTAGTGTTGGAGTAGCTTTGGATGTGTGTGTAGTCTGTGAACCAAGTGTAATCGGCCCGCATAAGCCAACTGGGTGCAAGCATACTTTATAGTATGCGACACTGGTTCAACCACAGCACCCCTTGTGTCCGCCAATGCAGTACGTGGCCTGATGAATGCTCCCAAAATTTATTACCCTGGCAGGGCGCGAACCCTCATTCTTCAGTGTACGAAAATGCACACTTTACCACTGTACCACAGATAGCTCCATATATATATATATATGTACCACAGATAGCTCCATATATATATATATATATATATATATATATATATAAGTGGCAATAATTAAACCCTATAATCATTCGTCACAGTAGCACTCTCCAGGTCACAGCATTTTGAAAAAAGAGAGGCTTTCAGCTGTCTCTTAAAGGATTCAACAGGAAAGAGTTGTCTCATGGACAATGGCAATCTATTGTATAATCCAGGGGCTCTATACACAAAAGAACGATCAGAGAAAGATGACTGGTGAATGGCTCCAGGCGCATTACAATGCAAGGAATCATCTTCACTGCGTAACATCACACCTGGGCGTGCCGATGGGAGTTTTAATATTTCAGCAAGATACTTCGGTTCACCAAACTTAAGAACCTTGAATGTAATAAGACACAGTTTAAATTCAATTCTAGCCTTTACTAGCAACCAATGCAGCTCAATTGGGAACGGGATAGTTGAGGTCCTCAGGGGAAGACTATAGATAAGTCGTGCTGGCCCGTTCAACACAGACTGAACTTTTGTTAGTATATTATTTGGAAGACCAATCCAAAGTGAATTACAATAACCAACAAGTGACAAGACCATTGCATGGACCAATGTTAACCCGCCGCGTCCTGGCATATTTTTCACCAATGACCCCACCCCCCCAATCCCGGCAGATTTTAGAAGTTTTTTTTTTTTTTTGCTGAAACCTCTGCTTTCTATGAGAAACATCAAAAATTCAGAGAGAAACTGCTCAGCTGAGTTTAGAAATAAGGTAGAAGTAAGTGTACCTTTACCTTGTTACCATGTTCTCTCAGGCCAGGCTCAAGAAAACGTTTTCTATGAGAGAGGTAGCTATTTCAAACCATTCATAACTGGTTAGATATTTATTTATTTGGTACAAATTTATATGTAGTACAAGACTGTACCGGTTTTCAGACCATAGTATACGCGATATAAGCGTTGTTCACTCACCAAAAACATAAACATATGGCACCTTCTTTTACGACGTTACCGCCTCATCACTTCTGCTGGCTTCTTCCTCTGGCTTATTTCTTCCTTTGTCCTCCACCCCAGGAATCACTTTCGCTTTGAATTTCATCATTGGAGAGACCATGGTGTGACGTGTCTTTACTGGCCAAGTCACTGCTAACAGGTGAGTTGCCAAGAAAATGGCATGCGGGGGGGAGGGGGGGTCAGGTGGGGCCAGGCATTATCCCCGCATGGCATTGGGTACAGGAAGGTCTCCCACATATGCCTACCAAAAATCACCCGTGAAACTTGAAAAATGTGCAAATGACGGACCTCGCAATTGCATAACGTATGGATATGTCGTCGGGTGTCACTGACAAAACATGGTGACGTATCCATACGTCATCGGGACGCAGCGGGTCAAGAGGTAATGCCTGTTCATGAATTTTCTCACAGAGTACAGATTTCTGATAGGCAAGTTACACCCTCTGATAACTTGACATGTACTTTGTAATGTAACTGTGAATTAAAATAAACACCCAGATTTCAAAAGGAACTGACTGGATGTAGTTGTGACAACAATGTTTAAAGCCATGGCATTATCAGTGTCGTCACCCTTCCTGTTTCCTCTGATGATGATCTGATGACCATCATTCAGCTTAAGTTTCCTCCTAGCCACCCAGATCTTTATATCAGACAATAGAGATTCAAGCTTAGTCTTAGAATCGTTGATATCTGACATCTTAACATAGAGGTGGGTGCAGTCAGCATAAAAATTATAGGACACATCGTAAGCATCAAGTAGAGACATAAACTACTTGTGTATATAGTAAACAGAAATGGGCCTAAAACTGCTCCTTGAGGGACTCCGAACAGAAGGGGAGCAGATTCAGAAATAGCGTCATCAACAACCACTCTCTGAGATCTGTCCAACACATACGACTTAAGAAGCAAAAGAGCACTATCATGAACACCATAAAAATATAGATCATCCAACAATAGTTTATGATCTACTGTATCAAAAGCTGCATACAAATCCAACAGAACTAGGAGAGAGGACATCCCACAACAGGTGTTTGCCACCAAGCCACTATGAATCCTTGTTAGTGCAGTTTCAGTTGAATGGTATTTTCAGTATGCTGAATGAACAACAGGAACAACTCTGTTGTGTTTCAGTAGTGGTAAGAGTTCATAAAGTATGGCCCACTCAATAATCTTGGATAAAAAAGACAAGTTAGAGACCGGACAATAATTTGTCCTGCTCTCGACATCAAGGCCACATTTCTTAATTAGGGGCCTAAGCAAAGCACATTTCTCAGACTGAACAAAATTACTTTCTAAGAAGCATCTATTTATTATGTTGTTGATAAATTCTGCTGCATGCTTGGATACATCAGGCAGTTGTGACATGTTTTACGGATCAAGTGGGCAAAATTATTAAGTTCTCTGATGTAACATTTGGCTTTGTTTACATCCAGCGGATGAAATGTTGAAGCAAATGACCCCTAGTGCACCGTGATTGGAAGTCAACTCAGTGCACTTCACTGGGAGAGCTGTTGTCTGAATCACTTCTTATGAGAGATATCTTAGTTGTAAAAAAATGAAGCAAAATCAGAAGCCACTTGGGCATCAGATGCAGAAGTTGGTTCAACAATTACATTCCTCTGACCAACCAAACTGTTCACAACTGCAGGCAGTTTTTCTTTTATGACCACCACATGAATCAACTTTATTTTGATGCCTAGCCTTTCGGGCTTTTACAATGTGAACGACTGCTCTTCTCGCAAAAACATAACGTATACGAGTTAATTCAGTCCGCAGCAAGCGCCACTAATGTTCTGCCTTTCTACGTTGTCAACGCAAAGAATTAATGGATGGACTATACCATGGAGAATTATCACGTACAATGATTATTTTTACTACCTCAGGACAATAATGGTCAAAAACTGATCTAAGCTTACTGTTAAATATATATCAACCAATTCATCAGAAGAAAGATTTGAAGAATCAATGCAGTTTAAATGCTGATCAATTTCAAGACATATCAACTAGTGGTCAATATTCATGTAATTTCTGAACCTGATGACCTTTTTTATAGGAAGGAAATTTTGGGCCATCAAAACTAAGAGTGATCAGAGCATGATCAGAGATGAGGAGGTCAAGTGAGTCAACCTCCACATCAGATACGCGCCTGCAACCAACAGGGGACACAATCAAGTCAAGGATATGTCCCGAGACATGAGTTGGATCACTCACATGATTGAAGAAATTATTCTGAGTGATCAACAAAAGGAATTCTGAAGAAAATGGGTTTGACTCTGGACTGTCAACTCAATAACTGAAATCACCACAAACAAGAAGTCATCCTGATTTCAAGAGAAAACACTTCAAGAAACTGTCCAAATTCCTCCATAAAATCTCGATCTGCACCCGGATGACCTGGTCAACAGACAACTGCAATTCTAATGGTATTCTGATGAAAATTTATTAATACTTCCATAAATTCAAAAGAAGATGGGGTCTGGTTGAGTTTATAAGAGAAATGTTTGCATGTGCAGCTAAGCAGATGAGTGCTATGCCTCCTCCCAGGTAGTCAGCAGCAGGCCTGGGAATACTGTTCTTATAACAGAATGTGTCTTAGGCAAAGCATTACAAATAATATCAATATCAGACTCATACAACCAGATTTCAGTCAAGCACAAACTGTCAAGCTTGTGCTGATTTAGAGTTTCATTAATATTGTCTATCTAATTACGGATAGAATGAATATTTAAAAGACCCATCCTTAACTGATTCAATTGGGACGTAGTATGTTTTTTGAATGGTCAAACTTTTGTGTCCCAAAAATGTCACAATGCAGAAAAATAGATATAATGCGGCTGGAGGAAGCTGCTCATTTTTTACAGCACCTGACTATGTGGTGATGATGGACATAACATGGGGAGAGGCCCCAAAGTATGTTTGAAAGTCATACTATGTGGCCAATGACAGCCAGAAATTGGTGCGAGGTATAAAATTAGAGTTGGAAATAAGAGAACGCTGCAAGTGACAGACAGAGCACGGACTGCATCAGCCTATGACGTATTGCTACCATGTGTGTGCTTGGGGTGTTGTCACAGTCCACTAAGCATTCCTGCCCTAGTTAAGCCTACCCTCTCCCTTAGCTCTGGCTGCACATGTGCTCTGTGTGATATTTGCTCTTTTATAGGCCACCTGACCCAGCCCAACCATGCTGCTGCACCATGACCCCACCAAACGTTGCAAATCTCTGATGCAGGAGCAGAAACTGGATGTCATCAAGAGAAGAGAGGACAAGGGAACTGTGACACTGAAATTTTACAAAGTTGAGTCCACCATTCGTACAACTCCTGGTCGAGAGATTTAACAGCAACAACAAGAAGAAGATGCTATGTCTGACGTTTCTGTTGACTCTGAGGGGTTTGCGCAGGAAGCAGAAGAGTGGCAACAGAGGAATCACGATGCACAGGACTCGTCATCTTCCTCAGAGGAGGACTCTATGGAACCGGCATGGCAGGATGACCATGCTTGGGACCAGTAAGAGTCCTGCCCTACTTCGAACCCAACTCCACTTCCCCCCAGCAAACCTACAACCCCTTCCATTCAAGGACAGGAAGCCTCTGGTGTTTGTATGTGATGAAATCTTTATTAGGTAGGTAAATGTTGTGGAAAAACAAAACCAAAAATTGACCCAAAGTTTGAACCTTGGGCTGGCTTAGGTACAATGAAACCCTTGTAACCCCTCCCGTCCGGGTGGTATGTATACATTAGGGCAGGTTGAAAAGGAACCAATTTAGGGTTTCCAGTTTGAAACATTGTCAGAATGATGCTCCTTTACAATGACAATAACACTATGAAAAAAAATGTTTCAATATATACGCGCCCATTCCAGCAACTTGGATCTAAAAGCAAAGTTATTTCTCAAAAAACTTAGAAACATATGGTATTTTTTCAGATGAACTAAAAATGCAATTTGTGTTAAATTTCAATTTAAAAAATAAAAGTAACAGTTGAAATAAATGTGTTCAAATCATATGAAAGGCATTGCTTCATGAAAAAGAACAGTAGAAATGGCATGAACAGCTGAACACATCAAAAGTCTTGTTTCCTTTCACGCTTCGGGAATAAGCTGCGAGACTGCTTACACTGGATGAGCGTACCATGATGTGATTCATGCCCAAATACTTAACTTGTGGTGGATGTGACATCCTTGACGCAGCGATCCACTCCTTGGGTATGGCAAGGGTACATATCCAGTATGATGGGTTGGCTTTCGTATATTTGGTCCAATCTGTTCTTCAGCAATGGAGGAACTGTGGCAGAAGAATGCTCTATCAGCTCACTGTACTTCTTGGCATCAAAGTCTATCTTCAGTGTCAATTTTTCAAATATTCTAACTGAGGTTTGGTCATCATTCTCATTAATCTGTGTTTGCTTCATCAACCTGATCACCATCGAATGAACCCCAACATCTTCATCAGCAACAGCAGACTACAGGATGTTCTCTGGGTGACAGAAGTAGCTGTTATTGGCAAGCACAGGGCAAAAGATCGCATGATCCTCCAACTGTAGCTTTTGAAGGAGCACAACCATGAAGAAGAAATTTTTGGCTCCATCCTGAAATGAGTTGTTGGCTTTCACCCTGAACCACACAGGAGCACAGTAGTTCACAATGAAGGAAACGAGACATTTTAGGGTTGGTGATGGTTGCTCCTTTAACATGTAAAGTTTCAGAATGCGATAAGCCACCTGGCATGAGTTAGTGGTCCTGGTTGTGCAGATGGTCCCACATCTTCATTATAGACAAACCAGAATATGAAGAGCTCTGGGGTGGAGCGGGGGATTAAGTACAGCACTGCCATATCTTTACCATAACAAAACCACCCGGTATCCAACATTTTCTATAATATTTTGAATGGGATAACTCCGACAAAAATATGCTACCGTACTATTGTTATGTTTAGCCTTTTTGGCTCCATTAAGGCTATTATCGGCTATTATAGTACAAAAATACAAGCTATAAACAGTCCATGGTGGGTGGTAGGTGAGTGGCCGTGACTGACCCAAACACGCGGGTCACCGGAAACGTGGCAGAGTGGTCTACACAACGTTGTCACATGTTGTATAGAGTCGTTGTTCATATTCTTATAAAGAAAATAAATCGTTACCATGAATTTTTTTTTAATATATTATATAATGTATGGAGTATTTCAAGGTAATATAAAATTGTTAATATCTTAACATTCGACAATGTAAAGCTGAAGGTTTAAATGTTTGGCATATGCGCTTTTCTTACCTGCCACACCTCCGAGCTCTTCATATTCTGGTTTGACTATAGTATCTCCAATTGGCAGTTGCACTGCCAAACACGCACGGTACAGGTAGCCCTAATCTTTGCTGAGATCACATACAATTCCTTCTGGTAAAATGCAAGTTTTTCCAGCAACTCGTTCATAACCAACAACTGGAAGATCTTTTGGGTCAAATTCAAGCGACTGACCTACTTCTCCCCTGCAGCCTCGTGGACCTGTTGTCAAATCATCAACTGCCTCGAAATACCTTCGGAAAATGATTTCAATAAAATGTAACAAACAAACAAGCCACTATAGTGGTCTGCCAGGCTGTGTTTCGAGCTCACAGATTACTCCATTTCTCTTTCCAGTACTGACATTTGTCCCATCACAGATGATAACTTGCAACGAATCTGTTGAACCTGTTTCTCGAATGACAGACATGACTTCCTTGGCAATATCTGCTGCTCTTCCATTTTCGGGAGAAACGTGGTCGATGTAAACGGCATCAGGCAAAGCAACTACTAAGTAGTGATCTTCCTTCACGATTCTCTGACCATCTGGGGTTTTCTTGAGCGTCTGATCAATTTTTCCATTGAACCAATGCAAACAATCTCCTTCAAGTCATTTTTATGCTGTTGCAATGTGACATCTCTCCAGTATTTTCTCTGACAGCGGAGTTTACTGGGATAAACTTTATTTTCTTCACAAAGAATATTCATATCTTTCAGTGCTCCAATCACAATGCAGCAGATGTTTCTAGCGTTTACTTGACATCAATCAGCTACACGACTCAGCTCAGGAGAGAATAATCTGTTCTGACTCTGCTTTCATATAGCCTACGGTACTTCTACAGTATCATCATCAACATATTGATCATATTGTTCATCACAGACATCACTTTTGTCAATAAATGCCGTCATTATACCTTCATTATTTTGCTTAGTATCTCTTGTGGACTCTTCATAGAGCTTCCCTTTTCATCACTCTATTTCCTGCACACTTATTTTGTGCTGTCTTCTTCCAGTCTAGTCCACCAATATACATTTTTCTGCAACTGTTTTGGTCAACCCAGAAAGGCCACTCCTCAGGCGATATCTTGTCTGCTCTAGTGCACTGACAGTCAGACCTCTCACGTGCACTGAAGTTTTTGAAACATTTGCAACTACTAATATCAAAGAAGGTGTCAAAGCTGGCGAATTCTCAATGTAGGTGTTGGAAGTCCTCTTGCTCACTGAATTTCCTAAGCTCCTGTGCCTTTGCCATTAGGCGTTTCATACGAATAACAACACTGGTGTAATCCATAGTTGAGATGGAAGCTTTCTTGTAAACTCCTGCTACTTCAAGTGCAACAGTTTCTGCATAGGCTTGGGTGCTCAATGATGGATTTGTGGATTTATGTTCCAAATATGCCCATATGACATCACAGCTAGTGAGCAACTAATTTACCGGAAGACTGCGTGATGAGCCGAAAACAGAGTCTTTCGTGCTTTCTCGTGTGCTGCAACTGGCCATGATTCCAGTAAAATATGCAAACTCATACAAAATTCAAAACTGTAAACCAGTACCAGTTCGTGTAGTTGGTATCAGAAATGCAAAACAACAGACTTTCATTTACAGAGTTGCTAATCACCGATAATCACTGAATGCTTGAAGCGTCAGTGCCGTAAAAACTAAACTGAAAGTTGCTGGAGTACCACTGACTCATTTTTAGAAATACAATTAGTTCATGTGAAAACACACTATAGGTCATCAAAATAGCCAAGTTTCGTCGAATTTTAAATTTTTGACCCACCCTAGTATACATGACGACCTGGAGACATCAGGGTGACATGTACACATGATCTAGTGTTTTGTAGTGTTATTGTTATTATGATTATTGCATCATATTATAATAGCATATTATACTACAGTATAATTTTATATTATAGGTTTAGCTGAGAAATTATGGTTTAAATAATGGTGATTTTTAAGAAAAACACCTGCTGGTGGTTTGGGTGTTGAAAACAACCCTCAGACGTGATGAGTTAACATGTAAACATATGGCCCTATAAGGCAGAATTCCATAAAGCAGGAGCTTTAGGGTGCAATATTCCTGCATTATGAAAGCACTCACTGAGGGCTTTACAATACATATATGGTACAATAGTAAAGGCCAAATTTTTGCCTCCTACAATTGTGCAGTAACATGTCTTACTGTGCAATACTGTATCTTGACCAGATTAGGTTAAAGATGATAAAATCTCAGCATGTCTGTATGTGACTTAAGAATACTAAAATTCACTTTAATCTATCACCTTCTATTGTGCAACCTTATTGTGCAATGCCATTGGTAATTATTATCATGACAAGTAAAAAATATAACCTAATCCCAAAGATCTTGTCTATATATATATATATATATATATATATATATATATATACAGTATATATATATATATATATATATATATATACAGTATACAGTATATATTCATCACTGATAATGAATTCCCAGTATTACTGGTAACCATCTTCAAGAAAAGATGAGTGCTGGGTATCTTTTCAGCATGTTTTGTGTGTATTTAATGTGTATAATGCTCAGGGAAGACGTGCTAATCAGAACACCTTAACCCGTGGATTGCACAATTACCTTTTTTTTTTTTTAACCCACCCCATGGTGTAAAAAAAAAAAAAAAAAATCTTTGGTTTTTGTTTCTTATAAACTTGAAGATAAACTCCAGGGCATCATCTGGTTAAAAAAAAAAAAAAAAAAAAAAAAAAAAAATCTCTCTCCGCCTTTGCGTAGGCCCATGCATAAGTTTATGTGGTGAAAAAAAAAAAAAAAAAAGGTTTTTGTTTAATATAAACTTGAAAATAAACATCCAGGGCATCATCTGGTGAAAAGAAAAAATCTCTCTCTCTCCATCCTTGCGTAGCATCATGCGTAAGTTTGTGTACAGGTGGAGTAGTTACTGGTGATGAACGACCAGCACAGCCTGAGCTGTGACTCGCAATGCGACGCTACCCAGCCTGAGCTGTGATTTGCAATCCACAGGCTATACTGTTGTGATCTAAACAAAATCCTGACAATTCAACTCATTTCTTAATACTGTATTGTATTATTTAACTCCTTGATGGCCATCGGCATCACATGACGCTCTACCATACCAGTGCCAATGACGTCAAATTAGCACAAGCTATAAAAATCTGTGAACATTTATAGGATGGGAACAAAGGTCACTGGTGTGTTACACAACCCTACTCTACCATCCCATTCACTCAGGCGATCCCTTCATCTCAGAAGTTTTTGCTCATACGTTTACATGTTAATGGCACGTGCTGTAATTTTATTAATTCTTCCATGAATCATAGTGAATCACAGGATGGATTAAGAAAGCCGAAAAAAAACGCACTGCCAGGTGCGCCAGACGATTCTCTTCACATATGGAAGAAAAAGAAACTGATTTCAGAACTTTATGCTGATTTCATGTGTGTGGCGTGTCAGGGCGAGCAGGTGGAGATTGTCAGGCGTGAACAGATTGAACTTGCTGGTAAGCCTCTTGAGTGTGTGGAAGAGTTTTGTTAGAGACATGTTGCCAGTGTTCACCATATTGTCGTGCCATGTATCTGAGCCATGAAAAATCGCTCCAACAAATGATGCACTGGCATGTCACCAGCTCGGAATCAGTTGGAAAAAAAATGATGCGTCATCGCCCTGGAATATTGTTAAAATGTGTACCAGACCAGAACATACAGTACATACTGTACCTATACTGCTGATTAAGACACGTATATGTATGTATGTAATGAATACTGTATTATTTTGACATACCTGTATGCTCAATGTTAATCTGATGTATAAAACAAGCATTATACAAAAACATGACGTTTTTTGTTATCTCTGTACATGGTACGTTTTCCTGAAATATGCTAGGTGATAGGATATAATAAATAAAAATAGATGAGGCTGACACCAAAATGAAACTTTGAAAAAAAAAAAAAAAAAATGCTCCAGTACATATAAATGCATGGTAAAAATATGAATGTGCTGCTTAACTTTCATCTTAGTGAAAAACCAACTTACAAAACAGCCATTTTTAACAATCATAATTTTAAACACCATTGTAAATAATTAGTTTTAATGGTTGTAGCCATATTAGCAAACTTTTGAAAGTTTTTTTTTTTTGTGTGTGTGTGTGTGCCAGTATATGACATACGAAACAGTGCGAATAAGATCAGTCCTTGGAAACCAACCGTTTTTTTAATTTTATTTTTAATGAAAGCACCCACCTAGAAAAATTTGGGATTTCTCTTATTTTTGGAGCTTTGTATATGAAAAAAGTATGAGCATTACCCAAATGACACCAGTTATGAAATGTATGGTTGGTATAAACCCACCGTGCGAAATCTTAGCTCTCTAGCTTAATAAAGATGTTACAGATGTTCAAAGCTGGTTTCAAGGCCAGTTTTTCCAAACATGCAAAAACAGGTAAATTTTGAATAGCTGTATCTCAATGACTACACATGTTGGAAAACTAAAATTTGGAATCTTTACATAACTTTTGCCTATGTACTACCAAGATTTTTTTTTTTTTTTTTAGGTGACCAGGGAAATAATCAAAATATGGTTGACAGGGAATGAAATGACTCAATAGCCCTTATTTTTTCACCTCTGAGTGACCCAGACCTTCAACATGATGCATCTCATTTCATGCAGCTCAGTGATAAAGACAATGTTATGGCTCTATATCCTTTCAACAGCACTTCATGATTAGCATCAAAATCCGGGACTAATTTAAAGTTATAGCTCAGCATTCAAGATGGATGGATGGTAAATATTCGGCCAAGTTAGAGTAAAAAGATTATAACCTAGATGATTTAAAGCCGCCAAAGGAGAATTAGCACTTATGTTCCTACATATAAAATAAATAAATAGTGGAATGTACTATATGGAACACACGACATTAAAAAGGTTGTGGTATACCTGATATAAGGGGACTAAATACATATCCTAATTTTAGTGATTTACAATAAATTTGGTGATGTAAAATTCTGTTCTATGACGTCAATTGGTTATATAAAAATTACACTGATACAGTATAGTATGGCGAGGTGACAATGGTGAGTAAATGTTGTTTAGTACTCTACATTAAACAGGGAAAATAGCAATATATGATGTAAATTAACTGGTACAAACTTTAACATTAAACTGATACATAAACAAAACTATATATAAAGGAAGTAAACACAGCACCATAAATACTTAAAATGTCTCACGGGCGAAGCCAAGACGAAGGTAGCGTTGTTTACCTGGTACCCTGAGCGTGTTGTTGTTGTTGTTGTTTTCACGTACAAGTTACGTTTTCGCTTCATATCCACGTCATTTTAACCCTTAGGAACAAAAAGCCATTCAACCCTGCTTCGCTGCATCGTCTGGATATAGGGGCGCGCCTCTGTGCTTCTCCTGAGCGACAGTTTGGTGATGAAATCTGGATAAATCCCACGCCGTCCTCCTACATTTAACTCGGCGTCAACATGTCTGCCTATTGAAACATGGCATTTAAACACTGCTTCACTCACCTCCATTGTCAGACACTCCTCCTGCCTTGCCGTTTCCTCTACGCACTTGGAATCCTCATTAGTTACGTCACCGGCAAGAAAACAACGTCACAAAATAAAAAAAATTGACACCAAACGCCATTCCACCAGCGACGGGAGAGACCACCCCTATTGCGCATGTGCAAGATCCTTCAAACATACGTCAAATTTTGCTGCCAACATCTCTTATCTCCCTGATGTTAGTGAAACATCATACTTTTGAATTTATTATGGCTGATAAAATTAACTACTCTTTACTTTTGCAGCGCTTTTAGTAAATGCGAAATGTTATATCTATTAGTTGTGAATGCCAAGGTGGCACCTCCCGACTTCACCTATTTTACACCTGTTCATTTTTTTTTTTTTACTGTATCATGTATCTATGTTGTTTGAATATGGCTATGGGAATTAAAGAGTAAAAACGAAATATGTATGTAATGTCTGCTGATAAAGCGACTTCCTCAATTACAATATGAAATGGCGTTAGGAAGAACTCTCAATATATTAAAGTTACGTCAGCTTACGATGATTTTCTAGGACTGATTACTTACTAGCTCATTCATTTTGTACTCTACGATGTTCAGATATATTTTCTGAAGATATTGCATCTTCTAGAAAGCTCTTTATGCTTCTGCAGTTGCACATGATTTTTGTGGCATATTTCACGTATACAAAAGCCGTCTTCCTTCAGGTATATAATGATAACTTTCCACATCCCTGTGGGAAGTTTTCTTGATTTTGTCATTATTATTATTATTATTATTATTATTATTATTATTATGCGTTGGTATATACTACCTTTCATTGTCAAGCCTATTATTGAAGAATTTAGTCAACCCATTCACAACGACAGGTCTCAAAATTAAACACAACCAAGAAATTATAACTAACAATAATCATCGAGCAGAAAACATTTAAGATAACATTAATAATATACCCTGTGTTCCAATAGCCCATCCTAACAGCTGGAAGACTAGCAACCTGTATACCTGTGTGTGAATTAATGGTTACCTGAAAGAACACCTGTACTGATTAATTAAGATGAGAAATTGTCTATTGAAAGGGGATATTTATTTTTTAGAGTAATATTTA
>NC_137039.1:29333899-29336399 GCF_032717465.1 Coenobita brevimanus | reverse complement strand
CTGGAATTTCTGGGTTATGTAATATTATGTAATCTGTATATGTACTGTATACTGTATTACGAAATAAAGAAATGATGATGATGATGATGACTACCATCACCATTAGCGTCTACTCCACCACTACGGTACCATCACCAACACCACCACCATTAACACCTTCACCACCACTGCCATCACCACCATCAGTAACTACACCACCACCACAACCACCACCACCACCACCACCACCACCATCTGTCTGTCTGATAGCAAGGCACTGAGACAACTTCCTTTATCGTTAACAAGAAGAAGCATAGAGGGCAAAAGTGCGAGATAAGAGAGAGAGAGAGAGAGAGAGAGAGACAGACAGACAGACAGAGAGAGAGACAGACAGAGAGGAGGGGAAGTGAGAATAGGGGGGAGCGTTGCCCCCTTGTCAGAGACGAGAGAGATCAATTTGATATCAGGAAACCGGGGAGAGATAAGGAGAGGGAGGGGGGGTGGTGTGGAGTGGGTGGGGAAGGGAGAGAGAGAGAGAGAGAGAGAGAGCGAGAGAGAGAGAAGGGGGGGGGAAGGGGGACGAGGGGGAGGATGTGTGAAAATGTAGAGATGGTATGTAGGAGAATTTGACTTGTAGATGTGTGAATAGCGAGGGAGGGGGAAGGGGGAGGGACAGGGCTGGGTAGGGGGAGAAGGAGAGAATGGAGGGGGTAGGGGGAGGCGAAGGAGGGAAGGAGGGAGGGGTGGAGGGAGGGAGTTACATAGTTACACAGACTTCAAGGGGAGAAAGAGAGAGAGAGAGAGAGAGAGAGAGAGAGAGAGAGAGAGAGAGAGAGGCGTATCAGTACACATCAACGTTTCTCAATCAGTTCCCTACGAGACAAAAAATCTCTGTGTGTGTGTGTGTGTGTGTGTGTGTGTGTGTGTGTGTGTGTGTTTACCTTCACTCAGCTGTGTCAACTCATTCCACCTTACCCTTAACTGGGATATTCCTCTTCACATCCTCCACCTCTCCACCTCATCCTCCACCTCCACCTCCACATTTACCTCCCTGTCTACCTCTTCTTCTACCTCCACTCCTCCATCTCCAACACTTACCTCCATCATCTCCATCTCCCCCTACTCCACTAGGTCTCCTCCACCTCTCTCTCTCTCGCTCTCTCTCTCTCTCTACTTCCATTATTACCTCCGTTCCTCCCCTCTTTCCTCCCTTTATGGCTCTACTTCCCTCCCTCCTCCCCTTCCCTAATGCCTACTTTCCTCCCTCCTTCCTTTCCTCCACGACCAGTTTCTCTCTCTCCCCTCCATCCTCGTCCCTCCATTCCTTCCTTCCCTACCTTCCTTCTTTCTTCCATCTTCTTTCATTTCTCTTTCTCCCAGGTTCATCTCTCTCTCTCTCTCTCATCCCCTGTTCCTCCCTCCTTTCCTACCTCCTTCCCCTTTTGCCCCCCTTCCCCTCCCCCCCTCTTCTCTACCTCCCCTTCCTCTCCACCTTCCCCATTCTCCAAACCCTCCCCCTCCCCCTCTATTCCCCTTCCCCACTTCGCGTCTTTACCAACTCCCACTTTTTCCCCACCCCTTCCCCACCTTTGCTTTCCCCCCCCTTCTTCCCAACCCCTTCCCCATTCCCTCTATCCCCCTTCCTTTTTCCCCAACCCATCCCCTCTATCACCCCCTACCCTACCCCTTCCCCACCCCCTCCCCCTCTTAGCTACGTCCCCGTGGGGTAAATTGCATTTGCATAGAGAGTGATTAGTTAATAGATTCCCCAGTTGCAGGTCAGCTGGTACTAGTGTACACATACATACACACATACCTGCACATACACACTATACATACATACCTACAGTATACATACATGCATATATACATACATACCCATACATACACACATACACGCACTCGTATAGACGGGCAGATAGATACACCGATAGATAAAGTAGATCGATATTTGTTACATATTTCTTCCTCGTCACTGACCGAGTACTGTGTATTTATTTATTTATTTGTTGATTTACTTGGATTATTCATTATTTTTCGCCATTTTTCTATAGCTTAATTCATTTTTTTCATTTTTTCATTTTTCAATTTCTTTATTTTTTTTCCTATTTGGATTTTTTCATTTTTGGATTATTTATCATTTTTGGATTAATTTCATTGGTTTCATTTCCTTCAGTTTTGGATTTTTTTCATTTTTGGATTATTTTTCTTTTTTGGTTTTATTTCATTTTTCATTTTTCAATTTTTTCATTTTTGTTTTTTTTTTTTTTTCAGATTTTTTCGTTTTTGGATTTTCTCATTTTCGATTTTCTTTCATTTTTTCATTTTTGGATTTCTTCATTTTCGGATTTTTTTTCGTTTTTGGATTTTCTCATTTTCGATTTTCTTTCACGTTTGACTTTTTTCAGATTTGGATTTTTTTTTTTTGGATTTTTTTCACTTTTTTCACTCCAATCTTTGCTTCATTCTACCCTCAATCAAGACTTTATTTATATATATTTTTTATCTTTATTACTGAATT
>NC_137039.1:29323899-29328899 GCF_032717465.1 Coenobita brevimanus | reverse complement strand
GTAGCTGGTGTGGATGTGTAGCTGGTGTGGATGTGCAGCTGGTGTGGATGTGTAGCTGGTGTGGATGTGCAGCTGGTGTGGATGTGTAGTGTGGATGTGTAGCTGGTGTGGATGTGGGGGGGTGATGTGGATGAGGCTGAGAAGGGTGGAAAAGGAGGAGGCATAAAACTAACGAAGGAAATAAGTGGACATGCATAAGACTAAGGTTGTATTGTATTGTATTGTATTGCACTGTATTGTATTGGATAGACTGATAGATAGATAGATAGATAGAGATAGATATAGACAGGTATTGTATTGTATTGTATTTTCTTAACGCCTCTGTCCCACTGCAGTTATAAATCCTACTTTATTTCGAGTTATTTTTTCATACTGCCTCTCTTTTTTTCTCTACCTCTCTCACTTTCTCTCCCCTCTCCCTTCCCTCCTCCTTGTCCATCCCATCTTCTCTTTTCCTCTCTCTCCCTCCATTCTTCCTCATTCTCTTCATTTTTCCTCCATTCCTACTGCGCTCATTCCTCCTTCCTCCTCCATTCTTATGCTATACTCTTCCTCCTCCTCCTCCTCCTACCCTCATTAGTCTCACCCCCCAGCGAGACAGAGAGAGAGAGAGAGAGAGAGAGAGAGAGAGATCCCTATTTTCTCCCATTGTTATATTACATTCCAGCAATACCAGGTGTGTCATTAGTCTCTCTCTCTCTCTCTCTCTCTCTCTCCTATCTTTCCTTCATGCTTTCTTTCCTTTCATTCCTCCCCTCTTCTCCCACTTTCCTTCCTCCTTCCCCAGTTTTTCTCTCCTTTTCTCCCTCCCTCCCATCCTTCCACCTTCCTTCCCTCCTTCCTTTTTTTCTCTCCTCTCCCTCCCTCTCTCCCTGCCTACCTCCCTGCCTGCCTGCTTGCCTAGCTATGTGGCGAGGCAGAGTTGATGGAGCCACTCAGATATGCAGAGTGAGGCACGGGGGAGGCAGAGAGATGGAGGGAAGGAGGAAGGAAGGAGGGAGGAAGGAAAGGAAGGAGAGAGGGAGGGAGGGAAGGAGAGAGAGAGGGAAGGAAAGGAAGGAAGGAGGAAGGAAAGGAAGGAGGGAGGGAGGGAAAGAAGGAATGAAGGAAGGAGGAAGGGAGGGAAAGAAGGAATGAAGGAAGGAGGAAGGGAGGGAAAGAAGGAATGAAGGAAGGAGTGAGGAAGGAAAGGGAGAAGGGAGAACGGCCATTTCACAGTACCTCTCACTACCATACTGCCATACTCTCTCTCTCTCTCTCTCTCTCTTATCTAGTTACCATCTTTATTGGCTTTTCAAAATCCTTCCCCTTCTGCTTCTCCGTCCTTCCCCTCTTCCCTCCTTCCCTTCCTTTACTTCTCCTTCACTCCTTGTTATCCTCTTCCTTCATGTTTCCTTTCCTCCCTTCTCTCCTTCCTCCCTTCCTTTAATCTCCCTTCATTCTTTCCTCCCTCCATCCCTCTTTCCTCCCTTCCTTTTCCCTCCCATTCCTTCCTTTCCACTACTTTCATTCATTTGCTCTCTCCCTCCTTCATGTTCTCCTTCACTTCTTCCTTCATTCCTTCCTCTCTCGTTTCTTTCTCATTCCCTCCCTCTCACCTCCTTTCCTTCTTCCTTCCTTCTCTCCTACATTCCCTCTCTCCTGTTTTCTGGTCTCCCTCTCTTCCTTCCCTCCTTCCTTCACTCCTTCTTTTCTACTGATTTTCCTTCCTTTCTCTCCACTAATCTTACCCTCCTCCATTTTCTTTCCTCTTCTTCCTCATTCCTTAATTTTTCTTCCTCCCTTTCCTCTTTCATTTATCTGTTCCTTTCTTTTCTATCTATCTATCTCTCCTTTCTCTTTCTTTTTCCTCCTTTCTTCCCCTGTCTTCTCTTCTCCCTGTTCTCTCTCTCTCTCTCTCTCTCTCTCTCTCCTTCGCTTCTCCCTCTCCCTTCCTTTACCAAGAGTTCTCATTTTACTTAAGTTCCCCCTCCCATTTTTAGCTTCTCTCCCTTCTCCGTTTTCTCTTACATTCTGCTTTCTCTGTTAGCTTTCGTTGTCTGTCTGTCTGTCTGTCTGTCTGTCTGTCTCTCTCTCTCTCTCTCTCTCTCTCTCTCTCTCTCTCTCAAGCATATCTCATCAATTCTGTTCCTGTGATTCTGCGGTGTATTTTGGAGAGAGAGAGAGAGAGAGAGAGAGAGAGAGAGAGAGAGAGAGAGAGAGAGAGAGAGAGAGAGAGGTCCAGACTTATAATGGAGAAGTTAATTTGTTGCTTAATTTCTTTCCGGAACTGTCGCCACTCCTCTCTCTCTCTCTCTCTCTCTCTCCCCCACATAACAAAAGCCCGTCTCATCTTCTTAAATTCCCCCTTCCCTTCCCCGTCCCCTTTCGCCGTTTTCTTTCGCTTCCCTTATTTTCTCTAATCTCCTCCCCCCCTCCCTCTCCCAGCCTCTCCTCTCTCCCTATCTATTTATCTATTCGTCTATCTATCCACTTATATATGTATGTATCTTTGTTTCTTTGTCTTAGTTGTTTATTGTGTCTGTCTATCTATCTGTTTCTCTCTCACTATATCTATCTTTCTATCTATCTGTCTATCTGTCTATCTGTTTGTCTATCTATCCACCGTATGATTGCTTCCTCCCTTCTTCTCTCCCCCTCCCACTTCATCTCTCATTTTCCTCCCTTTTTTCCTCCCTTTCCCCCCCACCTACTCACGACCCCTCCCTCTCTTCCTCCCTTCTTTCCTCCCATCTTTTCTTCCTTCCTCCCCTCCCTCCCTCCCTCCCTCCCTCCTCCCTACATCCCCCACCCCCTGCTCTCTCCCCAACCCTCTCATTCTTCTCCATCGACCCTTCATTCATCATTTCCTCCCCTCCCCTCCTCACCCCTCCCCTCCCCAACCCCACACAACTAATTTCCCTTCAGACGTCCCCTCCCCAACCCCTCACCCACATATCCCCCCTCCCTCCTCCTTCCCTCAACCTCCCCCACTCTCAATCCCCCTCCCCAGTACCGTTCCCTCTCCCTCCCTTCCCTGTCTTTCTCTTATCCTCTCCCCTCCCCCCTCACACACATCTTCCCCCTCCCCTCCATTCCCCCCTCCCTCCCCTCCTCCTCCCCCTCCTAACCTCCCTTTCCACTCCCCCTGTCGTCCTCTCTTACTTCCCCTTCCCCTCCCCTCTCCCTCCCCCAAATCTCCCCCTCCCCTTCCCCTCTCCCTCCTTCTCCCCTCCCCTCCCCCACACAACTAATATCCCCTCAAACTTCCCCTCCCTCCCTCCCTCCCTCCCCCCTCAGCTCAGCCACCCACGGGAAATCTACGCTTGTTTGCCCCAAGTTTGTGTGTGTGTGTGTGTGTGTGTGTGTGTGTATGTGTGTGTGTGTGTGTGTGTGTGTGTTTTGTGCGTTAGTATTTGTTTTGTGTGTGTGTTTGTATTGTGAGGTGTGTGTGTGTGTGTGTGTGTGTGTGTGTGTGTGTTTGTATTGTGAGGTGTGTGTGTGTGTGTGTGTGTGTGTGTGTGTGTGTTTGTATTGTGAGGTGTGTGTGTGTGTGTGTGTGTGTGTGTGTGTGTGTGTGTGTGTGTGTGTGAGAGAGAGAGAGGGAGAGAGCGTCCTCAGCGATGCAGTAAATATTTAGTTGCTTGTGTCATCTTTTTCTCTCGCTACATAATTAAATTCTCAACAACTCTCTCTCTCTCTCTCTCTCTCTCTCTCTCGTCTGAAAAATCACCCCCTGTTAATATTTTCGCCGTAACTTTGACCTCTCTCTCCTACACTTAGCTTCACCAGACTTTACGAAGGCAATATAGACGGGAGATTCTGACTCTACATCATTTTTCCTTTACTTTACATTACTCTGAATTTCTTTACTAAGAGTGTGTGGCAGGATCTTGTGTCCAGCTCAGGGAAGATGGACGCCCCTGCCCTACACAATCCCGGGTCACCTTTGGACAAGATGTAGCACCCGTTAGTCAAGTAAAAAGGCAGTTGGTGGATGGTTACTATAGTCCCGGTAGGTAATACGGGAGTTACCTGGTAGCTGGCCTTGTACAACACTCCCAGGCGGGGAACTCAGCCACATTTACCAAGTACTCAAAGTCCAGGCTGACACTACTACACATACTCGTACATATCCCCTCAGCCATTTTCCCTTCTCTTACACACATCTGTCTTTATATATGTCTATCTATCTGTAGGCCTATCTATTTATCTGTACTCACCTGCTGTGTATCTATCTATCTATCCATCCATCTATCTATCTATCTATCTATCCATCAACGTGGTATGGTACATACTGGGCAAAACTCTTTCATATAGTGACTTTTTAAACACTCCCTCTTCCCTCATCCCACCAACCCACAACCTCGTCCCCACACCATCCCAGCCCCGTCGTTAAGCGCTGGATCACCTCGTTAAGCGTCTCGTTATGCACGTTGGCGTCACTCAGGACTCTCGTTAACCATCCTAGTCCACCATCGTAGTCAGCCATCCTCATCCTCCTTCTCCTCGTTGTGCCTCTTCATTTATTTGTTATCTTTGTCATCTTTCATCATTTCTTCGTCTTTCACTCTTTCATTATCCTTCCATCTCCCCTATCACCTCACCTCCCTTCATCCCCACCTCCCCCTCTTTAGTCATTTCTTCCTCCCCATCACCTTAATCTCCCCCTTCCCCTCCCCTATCATCATCTCCCCTTCCATCTCCACCTTCACCCCTCTCTTCTTTCCCCATCATCACCCCCTTTCCTTCCCCCATCTCCCCACCACTTCCCCCCCTCCTCCATCACCTCCTACCTTCCCCCCACCATCTCCCCCCTCCCCAACCATCTCCCCCTTCCCCATCACCTTCCCCTTTTCCGACCCCCCTTCCCCCCATCATCTCCCCCCTCCCCCATTACCTCCCCCTTTCCCGACCGCCTCCCTCTTCCCCCCACCATCTCCCCTCCCCATCACCTCGCCTTCCCCCACCATCTCCCCCCTCCCCCATCACCTCCCCCTCACCTGTCCGTGGCCAGGTGT
>NC_137039.1:29303899-29318899 GCF_032717465.1 Coenobita brevimanus | reverse complement strand
AAGAAATGTGCAATGAATATTAATGTGTGTCAGACCCACTTGTTGAAAGCTGCAACACCGTGCAATATTACGCTTACTATGAGGTGGTGTGGTTTGTAGTGGTGGTGTTTCTCTCTCTCACCCTCTCTCTCTCTCTCTCTCTCTCTCCTCTCTCTCTCTCAGGCTCTTAAACAAACCCTCCCATCAGTGTAGGGGGGGAGGGGAAAGGGAAGGGGGAGGGGAAGAAGAGTGAGGGGAGAGGAGGGGATGGGGAGAGAAGGGAGAGGGGAAAGGGGAGGAGGAGGAGGGGGAGAAGGGAAAGAGGGGGGAGGGGAGGAAGGAGAAGGAGGAGGAGGGAGGGGGAGGAGGGTAGTGAGAGGGAGGGGTTAGGGGAGGATAGATGAAAGGAGAGAGAGGAGGGAGAGAAGCGTTGAGAGGGGAATAGTGAGGTGAGAGTGGGGAAGAGGGGAGGGGACGGAGGTAGAGGGGAGGAAATAAGGAGAGGGGAGAGAGGAAGAAGGGGGAGAAGGAATAAACTTAGGGCGAGAGTAAAAAGAGAAAGGGAGGAAGAGGGAACGATAGATGAAGTGAGGAAGAAGAAAGAAGAAAAAGATAGAAAAGCGAGAGAGGAAGGACTGAGAGAGAGAGAGAGAGAGAGAGAGAGAGAGAGAGAGAGAGAGAGAGAGAGAGAATGGAAGGGAAAAAAAAGGAGAGAAAAATTGGCTTGACTTCCGAGTGTAATTTCCTGCTTAGAGAGAGAGAGAGAGAGAGAGAGTGGTGCATCAGAGAGCAAAGCGAGAATTAGGTCATTAACTATTCATTACCTCTTAATTGGGTGAGTGGCCGTCGTGTTGATTTCCTTAATGAGGGCAAACAGGCAGCAATCAAACACAAACAACAACCAAACACAAGCAGTCAAACACACACACACACACACACGTCCGTAACATGATCAGGCGACGGAGAATTAGTAACACACACACACACACACACACACACACACATACACACACACACACACACACACACACACACACACAAACACACTCTCTCTCTCTCTCTCTCTCTCTCTCTCACACCCACACCCACACCCACCCACACACACACACACACACACACACGGTCTATCTGTGAGCCTGGCTTTATAGATTGCAGTATTGATGTGTTGTAAAGCTAGTGGTATATATACAGTATAGCTTGCAATGTAGCGGTATTTCTAGCACGTGATTAGCTGGGAGAGAGACGCGTTGCAGATTGATTAGTTCCTGGTCTCCCCCTCCACCCACTCCACGCTCCCCCCACCCTCCACCCGCTCCACGTCCCATGAGGATAATATTTTGTGGATTAACTTTGGAACTGGGTCACTTTTGGTTGTGCTACTTTACATATGAATTAAGGGCTTGATAAAAATTCTACCCTTCTCCCTCTCTTCCTTCTCCATTCCTCCCTCTCTTCCTTCTCCATTCCTCCCTCTCTTCCTTCTCCATTCCTCCCTCTCTTCCTTCTCCATTCCTCCCTCTCTTCCTTCTCCATTCCTCCCTCTCTTCCTTCTCCATTCCTCCCTCTCTTCCTTCTCCATTCCTCCCTCTCTTCCTTCTCCATTCCTCCCTCTCTTCCTTCTCCAATCCTCCCACTCTCCCACCTACCCTCCTTCTTCCACCCCTCCCTACCTTCTCTCCTTCTTCCCTCTCTCTTTATCTTTCCCATCTTTTCATCCCTTTTCTCTCTCCCTTCATTCCCTCCCCTTGTTCTCTCTCCGTTTTCCTCCCCTCTTTCTCTCCATTGTTTTCCTCCCCTCTCTCTTTCCTTTCACCCCCTCTTTCCCTCCTCTTCTTTTCCTCCTCTCTTTCTCTCTCCCTTCCTTCATCCCCTTTCTCTTCCCTCTTTCCCTCTCCCTCTTCCTCTCTCTCCCCGTTCTTTCATCCCCTCTCTTTCTCCCCTCTTTCTCTCCCCTCACAGCATCCCTTCCCTAATTAACCACACCCACAAGGCTCGTTCAATAAAGAGGAGAGTGCTAACCGTCCGCCATTTGTTCCCACACGCATTTTCCGCTTCGTTTTCGGATTAACCCTGACGATGTTTTAGCTATTTTTTCTCTTCTCTTTCTTTTTTACTTTTTTTTTTTTTTTGCGTCTTACAGTTGCCTTTTGAGAGCGTCGCGTGCTTAGTTTTGAACCGAGCTGAAGTTAGTCAGTCTTTTTTATCTTGTTCATGTTCATCATCATCTTCATCGTCGTCTTCGTCGTCGTCTTCGTCATCATCATCATCATCATCGTCATCATCATCATCATCTTCGTCTTCGTCATCATTATTTTCTCTTCCACCTCTCTCTCTCTCTCTCCCTCTCTCTCTCTCTCTCTCTCTCTCTCTCTCTCTCTCTCTCTCAATATTTGCTCTAATTTTCCCACCCCAATATCTTCCCCGACTTATTCAACATTACACCCAAACCTCAATTTCTTTCACACCTTCCAGTTAAATTTCCCTTTTCTCTCTCTCAACACAACCCCTTCACTACGAGACGAACTGAGGTAAATAAAGTCTTCAGGAGATAATTAGAGATATAAAGGCATTAAAGGAGCTAATAAAGAAGAGTAATAATGAGGATGAGGAGAGGGGGACCGAAAGAGAGTAGTGTATATGAGGGAGGATAGTGTGTTGTGGATGGTAGGGTTGTTAGTTCATAGAGACACACACACACAAACACACAAATCATTCATTCACCATTCAAGCCCCTTCCCCCTCTCCTACGTGCTGCCAGTGTTTTATTTATCTATTTATCTATCTCGCTTCTTACATTTTTTGTAGTATCAGCATAGACTGCATGAATACCACACAAGAATAAAGCAACGGAGCAGAATCAGAATAAGTCGGTAAAGAAGAGGTGTTTGCATGCTTCGTAACTGTGCAACGATACCGCCCTCAGTCACACCTGTAGCAATTACCCTACCTTTGCATTCTTCACTACTCACCTGTGGATCTGTGTTAATCAAGTTACCTGCCACCCGAGTATAGTGTAAGGTTAATTTATCACCAACTTAACCTAACCTAACTTAACGTAACCTAATTTTACCTAATGTAATAAATTCTAACTTAATGTAACTTTATCTTATTCCTACCCTTCCTTACCCTACCCCAACTTACCCCCACCCCATCCCATCTTATCTCTACCCCATGCTCCTCTCCCCTCCCCATCCTTCCCCTCCCTCCCCTCCCCTCCTTTCCTCCATACCTTCACCCAATCCCTTCTTCCCCTCCCCCCCCAGTCAGCTCCCCAACTCCCCGTGTTCATGGCAGTGGTGACTCTTTGGCTTCATGGTGTTGTTATTATTATTATTATTATTATTATACAAGGAAGAAAGAACCCAAGGCCAGGTGTCGAAGCCGCCAGTACATCACCTCGCCCAGTTCCGTCGGGTATACTCCTTTCACCTTAAACTGGCCCAGATTTTCGTTCTTTCTTTTACTAGCTTATATCACGGAACTCACTGGCACAATAAGGTAATGCTACAGTTTTGCATCCTTTTCATGGCACTTCTTCGTGACTAGCATCATAATCTAGTGTTAATCTCCCGTTACAACTCAGTATTCAAGATGGAGAGATGGCAGTGTTAGGCCAGGTTAGAATGAAAAGGGTATAGTAGCATTAATTTTCGGATCGTGTTCAGTGTAGTTGTGAGAACCTCCTAACACTTATTTCTTTGCGATTTATTCTCGTCGTTCACCTCAATATCCCTTTGTATTTTATTCACTCTTTGTCAAACGATATAAGCAGCTGAGAAGAGTGTATCAAGGCGTAATAGGCTAAATAAATCGCTAAGGAAGAGACGCCACGGACCCTCTTATGCGGCTCTGAGTACGGGCTTTATCGTTGCCATGGGAACACCTGACGCCTCCCTCCGTAGTTTTGTTTACCGTTGTCAGGGTAACACGACGCCCCGCCTCCCCCCCCCACCAGAGTCCCCGATACTGGGTGGGAAAAAAGAGGCATATTATCACACAGAAGTTATTATAAAAAGTGCCTGAATCCACTAAGCCACATTTAAGCACTTGTGAATCCACTGGAGAAAGAGACAGGAGAGGGGACCAGAATTTTGTGAGAGACTGTACATGTATGCAACCGGACAAATCTGGAACTGTCCCCCTGTGTTTGTATTTCCCTCTGCTTATGACCTTTCTCTCTCTCTCTCTCTCTCTCTCTCTCTCTCTCCTCGCTGGGTAAGGAAGCCCCCTGACACCCTTTCTTAAGCGACTTATGCTAATTACATCTTACTGTCCTCTTTTGTGCTATATAAATCCTTCCAACGTCGCCGTACTCTGCATAAATAACGTACAATATAACCAGCCATATCCAAGAACAAATCGCAAAGAAAGAGGTGTTAGGGAGCTTTCTTACCTACGAGAATACGAGTCACAGTCTTATAAACGCCATGTGTCCAGTGTTCGTACTCTGGCCGGTGAAGGAAGCCCTCTCGTAATCCTAGTAATCCTCCCTCGTAATTCTCGTAATCCTCCCTCGCAATCCTCCCTTGTAATCCTCGTAATCCTCCCTTGTAATCCTCGTAATCCTCCCTTGTAATTCTCGTAATCCTCCTAAACTTGGAGGTGTCTGGTAGGATGTTGTGCATTTTTTGTGGGTGGTTCTGCTTCGAAATTATAAAAACAGTCGCGGTCTAGTCTGCAGTCACAACCCACGGAATAAATTAAGAAAGAAGTCAACGTTGTGAGTGAGCCATCCACGACACTACCAACGACCGCCACTTGCCTACAATGACAGGTGAATATTCCCTTGGCTATGCATATGGCAGCGTCAAGACTCACAAGGCTACCCCCTTCGCCCCATCATCTCGCAGATCCTGACTGCCACCTACTTCATTGCAAAGAATCTGAACGAAATACTCACACCCTACGTAGCTACCGACCACTGCCTGACATCAGCCAGCCAGTTCCTCGAGATTCTCAAGGATGCACCCGCTGCAGAAGACAACAGCATGGCATCTTTGAACGTCGAATGCCTTTTTACCATGGCACCCGTGGACAGAGCGATACAATTCATCCTCTACCGAGTATATACGTGTAAAGAAAATACGCCACTCAGCATGCCAGACCTGCCTCCTTACCCTGTCGGAACTTTGTACTAAATAGGTCCCCTTCATCTGCCCCCTTGGAAAGATATACCGTATCGCCAGATAGATGGTGTTACCATGGGCAACAAATTTTATCATGGGTACAATCGAGGCCACTATATTGACTAACAACCGTCCTTCAATCTATTGCCGCTATGCCGACGACATTTTCGTTAGAGTATAGGACATCCAAGAACTTTAGAGCGTCAGACATCGCCTCGTCGACGCCTCCGGTCTAAATTTTACTTTCAAAGAGTCTACCCAAGACCGCCTCCCCTTCCTTGATGTCCCAGTGACCACCCGCGACTCTGCATTCGCAACTGCAATGTGCCCAGAAACATTCAATAAAGGGCTATGTTACAACGACATAAGTGAATGCCGTCAGCGATATTTACGCTCCACCATCAGTGCCTACGTCCGCCGTGCCCCCAGCCACTGTTCCTCATGAAACAGTGTTCACTCAGGGTTGGGAAGACTTACGCAAGTCCTCGTCAACAATGGATATCGGAATAGCGACGTGGAAGACGTTGTGAAGAAGGTAGTGTACAAATTGTACTCAAGCTACAGCGCCTCTTCTCTCAGTAACGAATATATCACTTTGTACTGCCGAAATTACATGTCTACAAAGTATAAAACTGACGAGAGAATAATGAAAATATTATCCATAGAAATGTCAAATGTACAGATCCTAACAAAAGTATCGCAATAATCACTTCCCACAAGACCTGCAAAACTTCCCATCTATTACTCAAGAAGAGTTCTGCCGTGAAAAGTATGCCCATGCAAGAAGACCGCGCCATCCACCGACATAGTTGCAGAGGTGATTACTGTGGGCCTCATACCTACGTGGGAATGGCGAGGACTAAACTGTCAAAGCGTCTCACATGTCACCTACAGAAGACATCAATAAATAATCACAACAGAACCAGTCATAACATCTCCCTCACTCACCCATCAGCACATCGAAAAAGGCACTGAAATAATTGACCGTGAAAGAGACCCACGTAGACCCATGTTTCTGGACGCACTTTATATTTCCGAACTGAAATCCACAACCAACTCACAAGTGAAAGATTTGCAAGTCCCTTCAACATGCCGAAGATCACAAACATCGGTGGCCCAACTCACTCCACCAATGGGATAGCCACATACCTTCCATCACACGTTCTTGGCCGTCCAGTAACGTGTCGGCATCCCCTGTATAATGAAGTCTTGTTCCTCCCGCCATCAGATTTGTCAGGAAGGAATGATACGTCACCAAATACAATAACATTAAACAGCTGCTCACTATACTCGGTTTCACGGAGTCTGCCGCACTGATATTGCCAGCCGAGGACAGGTGGATTTGGTAACACTGCGCGATGTACTCGGGCTGTGATTGGTCGATTTCCGTTGTGTTTGAACGTGCACCAAATTGACTCTGTAGTCCTACCAAGGCACCTCATTTATTTGTAAGATACCGGAAAATACAGATACAAATTAACGCAATGATACCTTTAATGATAAATATGTGCCTTTTAAATTACTAGAGATCAACCTGAATGGCAACGATAACAAAACTAAGTAAAGTCGCGACTGGATGCATAAGAACACAGTTAGTGACTGTGGCGGGAATAAGACGTTCATAGCATGGTGGTCCCGAGATCCTGAGAAGGCTCGAATGTTTTCCCACCACTACCACACAGTGTCACAGTCTACAGTCTACACCATGCCCTTCATTATCTCATCTACTAATATACAACCTTACCCCAGATACGCTTAACTTAGCTTCTAATAATTATGATTTGTGTAAGCACACACACACACACACACACACACACACACACACACACACACACACATCACTGGGGCCAATACATGCTATTCTCAACATATATAGTGTACATACACATTTTCATTACCTTCATAGGTAACAGTAGCTTTACAAATCTGCTTTTGTTTGTATTCCCAGTCAGATTCAGTAAAATTATTTCTTATATGAATAAGTTTGGTGTTTGATTTTCTCTATCATTTTCGTATCACAAGAGACAGACATACAGACAGACGGACACCCTATCCCTGGTCATCATGCACCCTCTCCTAAAGCATGTATCTCTGTCCCCTCGACAGAGAGCCGGGAAAGTAATGGATTACATCATTATAGAATGAACCGAATTTTTGTTAATGGTGGAAGAAAGGAAAGTAAGATAAAAGTAAACCCCATGAGAAAATAATAAGTGAACTCTGCTGCTATAATAAAACCGCGTGAAGTGTGAAGGAAATCAAACATAATGAAATGAATTTAAATCAGTCGCTGACTGTTGTCCGTATTCATACAGTCGCGACTTTACTTAGTTTTGTTATCGTTGCCATTCAGGTTTATCTCTAGTAACTTAAAAGGCACATATTTATCATTAAAGATATCATTGCTTTAATTTGTATCTATATTTTCCGGTATCTTACAAATAAATGAGGTGCCTTGGTAGGACTACAGAGTCAATTTGGAGCACGTTCAAACACAACGGAAATCGACCAATCACAGCCCGAGTGCATCGCGCAGTGTTACCAAATCCACCTGTCCTCGGCTGGCAATATCGGTGCGGCAAACTCCGTGAAACCGATTTTTTTTTTTTTTTCATAGTCCAAATGAAAATCAACGTACCCTTACCCAGACACATCGAAAGTATTTATATGTATGTATGGGTGGATGGATGGGTGAATGGATGGATGGATGTATGAATGGGTGAATGGATGGATGGATGTATGCATGGGTGAATGGATGGATGGATGGATGCATGGGAGAATGAATGGATGGATGGATGGATGGAAGTATGGATGGGTGAATGGATGGATGGATGGGTGAATGGATGGATGGATGGATGGATACATGAGAGAATGGATGGGTGAATGGATGAATGGATGGATGGATGGGTGAACGGATGGATGGATGTATGCATGAGTGAATGGATGGATGGATGAGTGAATGGGTGAATGGATCTATGCATGAGTGAATGTATGGATGGATGGATGCATTGAGTGGATGGATGGATGCACGAGTGAATGGATGGATGTATGCATGGGTGAACGGATGGATGTATGGATGAGTGAATGTATAAACGTACGTATGGATGTATTTGTATTGTCAGATGCACCATTACAACTACACAGAGGCTACTAATATTGCGCCCTGAGGCTCCGTGAACTACCTGTCATCCATCAGCAAGACAGGGAGCGAACCGGAGGAGTGGACCACCTTGTGTAGAGTCGGTAAAGGGTAAATAACACCTTCCAGAGGCGGTCCAGCACCAGACGTGTGTGTGTGTGTGTGTGTGTGTGTGTGTGTGTGCGTGTGTGTGTGCGTGCGTGTGTGTGTGTGCGTGTGCTTGTGTGTGTGTGTGTGTGTGTGTGTGCGTGCGTGTGTGTGTGTGTGCGTGCGTGTGTGTGTGTGTGCGTGTACTTGTGTGTGTGTGTGTGTGTGTGTGATTTTTTTGTTTGATGTGATTTTGATTATTCTCTGTCTCTCTGTCTCTCTCTGTCACACACACACACACACACACACACACACACACACACACACACACACACACATTTCCTCTTTTCTCACACTGTCTGTAGAATCTTATCAGTAGGGTGCTGACGGAGAGAGAGAGAGAGAGAGAGAGAGAGAGAGAGGAAGGTAACTAAGAGATGAAAGAGGGAAGAGGATTGGGACGAAGAGAAAGGAGAAAGAGGGTGATAAAGGGCAGACAGATAGACAGATAGAAGGATAGACAGCAAGGTAAGCACACGGAATAAAAAGGGGATAGAAGGATAGACAGACAGACAGATAGACAGGTACAGAAACAGACAGACAGACAGAGGCAGAAAAACTTGAATCAAAGAGAATGAAGAAAGAACAGATGAAGCCGCCATATCACAAACACGAAAAACAACAACAAAACAAGCAGCAAACGGAAACAAACAACAACGACAACAACAAGGAAGCTTTTAGGTAATGGAAAAACTAATAAGCAAAATGACAAGACCTGACTGGAGGCGGGATGACAGGATTGTGTGTGTGTGTGTGTGTGTGTGTGTGTGTGTGTGTACAGTGTGTGTGTGTGTGTGTGTGTGTGTGTGAGAGAGAGAGAGAGAGAGAGAAGGTTACGAAAAATACACAGAATTTCTCACCTTAATTCATCAGTACAGGTGTTCCCTCAGGTAACTAATAAATTCACACACAGGTATACTCATTACTAGTTTTCAGGTGAGTTAGGATGGGTTATAGGAGCACAAGGTATAATAGGATAATTTCTGTTTGTATAATTCATGTTCTTTTTAATGTTTTTCTGATCGGTGACGTTTTTAGTGTTTTTTCTTGGTTGTGTTTAATTCTGAGACCTGTCGTTGTGAATGGGTTGACTAAATTCTTCGGTAATACCTTTGACTATGAAATCTATCCCCAACGCATAATAATAATAATAAAAATAATAATAATAATAATAATAATAATAAAATTTAGCATAGGGAAGTGAAAAGTTTTCAATATATTCCTGAAGGGAAACAGCTTTGTATACGTGAATTATACCGCAAAAACTAACATACAGCTGCAGAAGCATTAAGAGCTTTCTAATAGATGTAATAGGTTTTAAAAACAATTTCTGAACACCGTAGAGTACAAAAATGAATGAGCTAGCATGGAAGAAGTGCTAGAAAATCATTGTAAGCTGACGTGAATTAATATACTGAAAGTTCTTCCTAACTCCATTTAATTTTGCTACTGAGGAAGAACTTTATCAACAAACATTACGTATATATTTCATTTTCACTATGTAATTCCCATAACCATACTTAAACGCCCGTGGATACACACACACACACACACACAAAGACAAATTACGTGTAGACGGCAGAGTAAACACTGCTGCCTGGGCATTCACAACTAACATATAATATTTTGCATTTACTAATAAGACGACAAAAGTGGACGAATTATAAATTTCGGCTGCGCTAAAAACTTAATTGTATAATATTTTGCCAAAATTAAAGAGAAAGAATAGATGTTGGCAACAAATTTTGAGGTGTTTTTGAAAGACCTTTGCGCAGGCGCACTAGACGTGTCACCTTCTCCCGAGGCTGATGGAATGGCGTCTGACGGTTAATTTTTGAATTTGTGACGTTTTCTTGCTGCTGTCGTAACTAAGTGAGGATTCCAAGTGCGTAGGAGACGCAGCAAGGCAAGAGGAGTGTTTGACAATAAAGGTGAGTGAACTAGAGACTGAAGTAAATGTTTAAAAGCCATGATCAAATAGGCAAACGTGGACGCCGAGTCCAATGTCGGGCCGCCTGGACTAGGCGTGTGATTTATCCAGATTTAACCAGCAAATTGTCGTTCAGGAGAAGCACATAGGCGCGCTCCTATATCCAGACGTTGCAGCGAAGCGGGTTTGAAGGACTTTTTGTGCCTGAGGGTGAAAATGATGTGGATATGAAGCGGAAACACATTTGAATAAAAAGCAACAACAACAGCAACACGCCCACGATGGGTGACCGACGCCGGCTTCGTCTTGGCATCGCCCGTGATCTAAAAAAAATTACTTGCTTCCTTTATATATCACTTTATTTACTTTATATATATCACGTTAACGTAATACACTTATTTTGTCATCATCATTATCATCATCATTGCCTTTCTTGATGCTTATTGTTTATATATACAGGTATATATATAACTATCAACTAATTTAATTTATATATTGCTTTTTTCAATATTTCATGCAGAACTTTTATATATTTAATTTATATATCAACATCTTTCATTTATTAATCATTATCTGTCACATCTTCTGCATTATGTGTAGTATCAATTTAGTTTTTAGATAGCCAGCTGTCGTCATATCACAGAAACTTAACATCACCACATTTAGTATATATATATCACTAATATTACGATATATATTGTATTCCTTTATATACTGTATACTATTTAACCCTTTCATTGTCGTGTGTTCCTCATTGTACTGTATATACACACCAGTTATTGTCATTTATTTATTATTGATTTATGTGTGTGTTTTTATTAGCATTAGGAGCTATGTGGGTCCGCAGTGTGTTAATTATTCCATTAATTCTCCTCTGGCTACTTAAAATTTTCGAGGCTATAATCTTTTTACTTTAAATTTGCCAAATATTTACCATCCATCCATCATGAATGCTGAGTTGTAACCTGAAATTAACCCATGGTTTTGATGCTAGTCACGAAGAAGTGCTGTGGAGACGTAGAGCCACATCACTGTCAGTGCCACTGAGCTGCGTGAAATGAGCTGCACAAAGACAAATATTTGGTCTAAGTTAAGGTGAAAAAAATACAGGATATTGAGTCATTCCATGCCAGATCATCCACATTTTGAAAAATTTCCCAGGACACCTAAAAAGATCTGAGAGAAATCATGTTAGTGCAGATGCAAAAGTTATGCAAGAAACCCAAATTTTAGTTCTTCGACATTTGTAATTTTTGAGATGCAGCCATTAAAAACTTATATACCCCTATTTTTGAATGTTTGGAAAAACTGGCCTTGCAGACAAGTTTGGGCTCTTGTAACATCATTATTTATTAAACTAGAGAGCTAAGATCTCATGCAGAGGTTATATGCCAACCATCCATTTCATATCAGTGTCATTTGTGGTATGCCTCATACTTTTTCCTACACAAGGCTCAAAAAATCAAAGAAATCCGATTTTTTTTTGATGGGTGATTTTTTTTATTAAAACAAAATATAAATTTCCAAGAAAGCTTGGTTTCCAAGGGCAAAACTTACCTGTACTGTTTCTTCTATACTAACACAAAAAACTCTGAAGCCTACTAAGATGATTACAACCATTAAAACTAAATATTTCAAGTACACTGAAGATGCTCAAAAATTGCTCATTTATAGGTTGGTGTTTCACTAAGATGATAGTTAAGCAGCAGTCTCATATTGTTATCATCCATTTATATGTATTAAAGCATTAGTTTGTCAAAGTTTCATTTTGGCGTCCAGATTCCTTTTATTTATTTATTTTTTTCAGTCACTGAACATTTCAGGAAAAATATACAAAGATAAGAAGCATCTTGTTCTTTGTAATACAGTAATGTTTATTTAATACAACAAATTAACATTGAACATATATAAAACTAACAAGTCATTACATACATGAATATACCTGTATTAATCAGCAGTATATGCATATATATTTTGGTCTGATACAAATTTTAACAGCGTTTCAGCTGAAGATTACATACTTCTGGTAATAAAATTCACAGTAACAGATGGTGCTGTTTTACTTAAAATTTTAAACTGATAATTTAGTGATAATCAACCCCTCAATAGCCGCCGGCATTGAACGACGCTTTACGATGCTTTTGATGCTTTACCTACCAGTGCCGGTGACATTGAATTAGCACAAGCTATGAAGAAATTGAACAATTTCAGGAAGGAAACGAAGAGCACTGGTATATTTACACAGCCCAGCTCTACCATCTCAGGCACTCAGGTGGTCACTTCATCTGTGATGTTTTTCCCCATATGTTTACCTGTTAATGGCACATGTGTCATGATTTTATGAATTCTTCCGCAATTCATACTGAATCACAGGAAGGGCTTAGGAAGCCAAAGAACACATTGCCATGTGCGTCAGATGATTCTCTTCACATCTGGAAGAAAAAGAAATCAGGTTTAGGACTGAAAAAATGGCTCCGGGGTTGCCCAGAGGAGGACGCAAGTTTCTGAAGGCACAGCTATTAAGGGGTTATTTAATATTATGAAATCTGGGTTGAGTGTCAGGATTTTGTTTAGATTACGGTACAAGTATTTAAGGTGTACTGATGAGCACTACTTCCCTGAGCACTAAGTGCAATAAATACCGTACCGGGTATGTTATAAAGCATGCTCAGAGGGCATCCACTATTCATCTTGAAGATGATTAATCTTGGGAAATTTTTTTTCTTTCAGCGATGAAGTATGGACAAGATTATGGGATTAGGTGTCTTTTATTATTGTCATGTTAATAATTGCCAGTGGCGTTGTACAGTAAGGTTGCATAATAGAAGTTCATAGGTGAAAGTAATTTTTATTATTAAGTCATGTACAGACAAGCTGTGATTATATCATCTTTAACCTAATCTGGTTAAGATATTGCACAATGACATGACAGCACAATTGTAGGAGACGAAAATGTTTTGGCCTTTACATATTGCATATATTGTACAATAATTAAAGCCTATAATTTAATTTTAATACCAAAATAATTGACAAAGTAAAATGAAAATTTAATTCATTTTTAATTAATGGTTAATGATTAGCAAAATATTTAACTTTTCATAAACATTACACATCTTTGAGAAAATATTAGAAATAAAGACACCAAAGTGAAACCTTGACAAACCACTGGTACTGCTTCAGTACATAAATGCATGGCATGAGGCTGCTGCTAAACTGTCATCTTAGTGAAACATCAACTTAGAGAAATTTTTAACTATCATAATTTAAAGCACAATTTTAAATGGTACAGGTATGCCCCGATTAACGATACCCCTAGATGCGGTACCCCGGCGTAACAATGGGGGTAGAAATACCACCATACCGGTACCCTGCCTAATGTTGGCCAAACTCCGGGTTAACGATGGGTTTATATTTTTTAAAACCGATTTTGATGAAATTTTAGACTTAAATTCTGTGTTTAACTTGGTTTATAAATTGTTTTTAGACATATTAACGTGCTTTAGTCATAGGTGAGGTGAACATTGTTGTTTTGGGTACAGTTTACTAAGTTTTTTTTTTTTTTCAGACATTTGATGATTTTCAGATTTATTTTTGGGTTTAGGTGCATTATAAACTGCCTTTAGGCTTAGTTTAGCTTGTTTTAAAGCTATGTGGGAGTTTTGGTGAGCTAGAAACTTGTTTCTGGACTCATTTGGGTGGGTTTAGGACTTGGTTGGAGGGGAAACCCAAGGATCAAAAATGCATCCCTATACATACATTATAAATCTACCCCGATATACAATAGCCTGAACCAGTTGCATCATTAAACCGGGTTATACCGGTATTTAGTTTTAATGGTTGAAATCACCTTAGCAAACTTCTGAACTTTTTTTGTGTGTTCATATACGATGTAAGAAACAATAAAGGTAAGTTCAGCCCTTAGAAACCAATAGTTTTCTTAAAACTGAGTTGTAAAGAAAATACCCATCAAGGAAAATTTTGTATTTCTTTGATGTTTGGAGCTTTGTATAAGAAAAAATATGAAAGGCATACCACACATGACACCAAGCATGATATTTGTGGTTGGTTTGTAGTGGTTTGAATGAAATCTAAGTTCTCTAGTTTAATAAATAATGGTGTTACAGGTGACCAAGTTGGTTGCAAGGTCAATTTTTCTAAACGTGCAAAAATAAGGGTAAGTTTTGAATGGCTATATCTCAGTAACTAGACATGTCATAGAACTAAATTCTTTGCATAAGTTCTGCATATGTATTTAAAAAAAAAAAATAAGATTTTTTTTTTTTTTTTTTTTTTTTTTTTTTTTTTTTTTGAGGTGACCTGTGGACCTCTGGTTGATTTGGCATGGAATGACCTTGTTTTATTTTAGTTATTTTTATATTTTGCCAACACTGATTAAGTGACGGTGAGCCATAGCAGCCGGAGTGTTCATGTATTTTATCAAGCTTATTGTTTTAATTGATGTTTGTGATTAAAATGACGATGAAGAAAGTGCAGATGAGATGATTTTTGTTATCATTATTATTATTATTGTTATTATTATTATTATGTTATTATTATTATTATTATTATTATATACGTTGGGATACCTTTCATAGTCAAGCATATTAAGGATTTAGGCAACCCATTCGCAACGACAGATCTCTAAAATGAAATACAACCAAGAAATGGCAAACGAAAAC
>NC_137039.1:29281399-29301399 GCF_032717465.1 Coenobita brevimanus | reverse complement strand
TTAAAATGAAAGATTCTGCTCTTTGGGTCAGCACTTAAAAAAGGTGACAATATTAAAAATGTTCCTAATACTCTTGTACCTAGCCCACATATAGGGAACGGGCTGTCCTTGTGTTCAGAAAGTCATGTGTGTTAGGTATAAACTGCACTCACACTGACACACACTACTTCACGCTAACTCACACTAACTCTAATCCACACTAACTCAGTCTAACTCACGCTGTCTAACCCACACCAACTCTCTTACTCAATCTCTCCTGTCATACTGTTGCACACACAGTTATATACTGCCCAGTCCCTCCCTTCAGCTTTCCCCTCTCCTCTCCCCTTTCTTTCACCTTTCCCCTCCCCTCCCTTGCCCTTCTTTCCCCTCTTTTTTCCTTCCCATTCCTCTCCTTTCATCCCGTCTCCTCTTCCCCTTCCCCCTTCTTCCTCTCCCTGTTTCCCCTCTTTCCTTTTCCTCTCCTCTCCTTGCTTCTCCTCTTCCCCCAACTTCCTCCCTCCCTCCTCCCTCCCCTTCTCTCCTCTTCCTTTCCTCCACCTCTCCTCCCTTGTCCGTCTGTCCGTGCGTCTCTCTGGGCCGGTAATTGAAGCTGCATAAGGTTGGGACAAAGTGGTGTTTTTTTGAGCGGTGTTGTTTGTAGTGGTGTGTGTGTGTGTGTGTGTGATGGACATTAGAGTCTCTGCCACACACCAACCACTACCACACACCACCTTCTCCCACACACCTACCATCTCTCCCTACCACATCTCATCAAAACTTCCTCTAGCCATCTAATTTCAGCCACAAGTGACTCTCTCTCTCTCTCTCTCTCTCTCTCTCTCTCTCTCTCTCGTATAACCACATTTTCTCCTCGTTTCCCTCAGGACGCGAGAGGAAAATGCGACAAAAAATTAGTATAATCGGAGGGGAGGGGAGGGGAGGGGAAGAGAGAGGGGAAGAAATGGGAGGGGAGGCAGGGGGGAGGAGGGAAGAGAAGAAAGGAAAAGGGAGAGGAGGCAAGAAGGGGATGAGAGAAGGTAGGGAAAGGGAGAGCAAGCAGGGAGGAGAAACGAGAAGGTAGGGAAAGAGAGGGAGAAAGGGAGGGAAAAATGGAGGGGGGTCATGGAGGGGAAATGAGAATAAGGAAGGAAGAGTAGGTAAGGAACAGGAACAAGAAGGAAGAGGGGAAGGGAAAGGGAGGGAGGGGTAGAGGGAGGGAGGGGAAGTGTAAAGGAGAGGAAGGGGGAGGGGGGAAGAAGAGGCAGGGAGAGAGAGCGGGGGAACGGGATGGAGTGAGGGAGGATGATGAGAGGGAAGAGGGGAAATAGGCGCATGGTTAGAGGGGACAATACAGTACCGTACGGTGTGTGTGTGTGTGTGTGTGTGTGTGTGTGTGTGTGTGTGTGTGTGATCATCCTACATGCTGCCTCTATTGTTTCCCTGTATTCAGACCTCAACACGTATTGCATATCTAAATTTATCTATCTGTGTCTATTTTTATTATCGCTCCCCCCCCCCTCTCTCTCTCTCTCTCTCTTTCTCCCCACACACCCATCCACCACCAAATATTATGCTAATTTCCCTATTGCTATGGAGATTGTGTACAGTCTTCCACCATCATTAAATTATTCCAGGATAAAAAGAACACCTGGAAAGAGACATGGAGAGGAACCTTGAAATAGATAGATATAGATAGAGAGAGAGAGATTAATAAATGAAATGGGAGATTTAGGATGTAGACGAATGAAATGAGTGAACTGATAGGCCTAAGTAGAGAGATGTAGAGTAATAGATAGATATTGATAGACAGATAAATGAAAAGAGAAGTGTAGAGTGTAGGCTTGAATGAATGAATGAGTGAATGGATAGATAGCTAGATAAATAAATACGGTAGATAATACAGATAAGGGATATATTATTAATTATTTTTTTATTTTTTCATGTTTGTCTTAATCCCAAAATTTACTCAGGATGGCTGTGGTTAATTTCTAGGATAATTAGACTAGAAATTTAGGAGGCGAGTTGCTAATAGGCGTGAGTGGAGAAAGGTGGGAGGGGAGAGGCCTTGATGGTGATGGTGGTGATAATGGTGCCTTTGGTGGTAGTGGTAGTAATGATGATTTTGATGATGATGAAGGTGATGGTGGTGATGATGATGGTGGGGATGATTGTGGTGGTGGGGGTGCCTTTGGAGGTTGTGGTATTGATGATGATGATGATGGTGGTGGTGGTGATGGTAATGATGATGATAACGTTGCTGATGATGGTGGTCATGATGATGATGGTGGTGGTGGTGGTGATGGAAATAATGATGATAATGGTGGTGGTGGTGATGCTGATGCTGGCAGGAGTGATAGGCTGAGGAAGGGGGGAGTGTAACACCTGGCAGTTAACTGACTCTAAATTGACCCCTTGTTAAGCTTGCAGATCATGACGTCATAAGGCTCAGGTGTGTCTGGCTATGACGTCACTGTTGGATGCATGGCTTAGACAGATAGTGACAGGTAGACAGATAGGTAGGTAGGAAAGTAGGGAGGTAGAGGTACATAAATTGATAGGTAGGTAGGTAGGTAGGTAGAGGTACATAGGTAAATAGATAGGTAGATAGATAGAAATAGAGGCTTTAAATATAACACTCTTAGGGAGGATTAATTATAAGGTAAATTTAGTGTAAAAGAAAAATGGATCAGAAGTTAAAATCCGTGTGTGGTAGAGAGAGAGAGAGAGAGAAAGAGAGGAGTGAATGTAGCAGGTATTTATGAGTGTTGATCTTTCTTTATATATCTGTGTGTATGATTATAGGCTATACTTTGTGTGTGTGTGTGTGTGTGTACGTATGTATCACTTGATACCTGGCCCTCCTCTAATCACTGTGTGTGTAAGCATATATGTACGGGCATGTATAGCTGTGTGTACGTGTGTACGTATGTGTACACCAGTATCACCTGACCCTCCACCTTGGGGCCCGTATTCAATAATTGTTATGTATGTTTATGTGAGCGTGTTTGTGTGCGAGGATGTATAGGGATGTGTGTATGTACTCGTATGTGTACACGAGGACCAGGTGACCTATACCTGGGGAATATAGTAATAAATTTGGAAGTGTATATATGTATGTATTGGTGTGTATGTATATGTGTGTATGTATAGGTATGTATGTATGAACGTGTATATATATTGTATATACAGGTATGTGTACCTATATGTGTGTGTACTCTAGTATCAGCTGACCCACACCTAACTATATTAATAAATGTGTGTATGTGTGTGTGTGTGTGTAAATACGAATGTATGTATATATGCGTGTATGTACGTATATGTATGTATATATGCATGTATGTGTACAGTAGGTATGTATGTATAGTGTTTATGTACAGGTACGTGTGTATGTATGTTTACACTAGTATCAGCTGACCTGCACCTGGGGATTGTGTTAATAAATGTATGTGTGTGTAAAAGTATGTATGTATATATGCATGTATGTATACTGTAGGTATGTATGTATAGTGTGTATGTGCAGGTATGTGTGTATGTATGTGTACACTAGGATCAGCTGACCTGCACCTGGGGAATCTATTAATTAATCACTCTCTATGCAAATGCAATTTACCCCACGGGGACATAGCCAAGAGGGGGAGGAGAGGGGAGGGGAGGCGAGGGGGAATTTGGGGAAGAGGGGTGAGGAATGGAGTAGAGGGGTTGGGGGAGGAGAATAGAGCAAGAGTGGGTTGGGGAATAGGGGAAGTTGTGGGAAAAGAAGAAGGGAAAGAGGGTGAGAGGAAGAAAGTGAGGTGATTGGGGGTGATATTGGGAAGGAGGGAGGTAGAGATGAGAAGATGTGGAAGCAGAGAGGAGAGGAAAAGAAGAAGTAAAGGAAAAACGAGGAAGGAAGGGAAGAGGAAGCAATGTGGAAGTGGAGGGGAGAGGAGGGGAAGAGAGTGAAAGGGAAGGGAGAGGGATTTGCTTCGAGGAAAGGAGGGGAGACGATGTTTGTAAAGAGGGGAAAGGAAGGGAGGGGGATTGGGAGAATAGGTGGAGGGAGAGAGGGGGCTTGGAAAGAGAGGAGAGGAATGAGAGCAGTGGAAGAAGAGAGGAAGGGGGGGAGTGAAGGGAAAGGGTGAGGGAAGAGGTAATGTAGAGCGGGGTAATATACATGATCTCTTCCCTTCTACCGCCTTCCCCTTCCCTTTTCCTCCCTCTTCCCCTCCCCTTTCCCTCCATTTGCTTGCCTGAATTTTCCTTGTTCTTAATTCTTCGTTTATCATCATTAGTGTTGTGTGGCAGGCAGAGAGAGAGAGAGAGAGAGAGAGAGAGAGACTGGAGGGAGGTGGAGAGTGGAGGTAAAAATGAACAAGGTGGAATGAGGTGGAGGAGATGGAAGGGCAGAAGTGATGAAGGTGAATTTTTTTGTAATTTATGCAGAAATAAATGAGGTTGGGGAGGAGTGTAGGAGAAGTGGGGAGAATGAATTGTGTAGGAGGTAGAGATGGAGAGAAGGGGTGGAGGAAGAGCGATGGAGGTGGAGAGAAGTAGCGGGGTGGAAGGGTGGAGATGTAGCTAGAAGGAGGTTGAGCAGCAGAGGTGGAGGCAGGTTCGTGGAGAAGGAAATTGAGGGGGGAGAGAAAGAGAAGATAGAGGGTGGAAGGATTAATGTTGGAGGTGGAGTTAAGGAGGTGGAGGAGTGTTGGAGGTGGAGTTAATGAGGTGGAGGAGTGTTGGAGGTGGAGAAGAGGAGTATCCTAGTTAGGAGTGGAGTGGAATTAGCCTAGTGGACTGAGCTGACACACACACACACACACACACACACACACACACACACACACACACACACACACACACACACACACCTGCCATTATCATCAGGTAACCTTGCTGTTGACGAGGGAAAAATAAAGTAGTAGAAAAACCTGAACGAAAACGGACGTGGGTTTTGTCACGGTGGAGGTCGTTTTCTTCGGCTAGAGAAAACGGATCATTTTTTAGGCATACTCTACTGTTCTTGCGTGCGTGTGTGTGTGTGTGTGTGTGTGTGTGTGTGTGTGTGTGTGTGTGTGTGTGGTAATGGTGAACTAACAAGGGTGGAACCATCGTCAGGCTCAGAGGGAATTACGGGCATTAATTTAGGTATTAACGCGTCACTGGCTTAACCCTCTCTCTCTCTCTCTCTCTCTCTCTCTCTCTCTCATTTTTCTACGTGTCTTCATTCCTGCTTTCTCAGATACTTCTCCCCCTTAGAGAGAGAGAGAGAGAGAGAGAGAGAGATTATATGCATAAAGCAGGCTCTAGAAGGGAAATATTATGGTCTGATAAATTACCAATATGCTGGGAATCGAACCAGGGACTCTCAGGTGAGAGCCAGGCAGCATATGGAATTAAAAGAGGAAAACGGAAGAGAGAGAGAGAGAGAGAGAGAGAGAGAGAGAGAGAGAGAGAGAGAGAGCACCTCCACGCGCACGCTAAGTGAGGGAGGAAGAAGGACGAGAAGAAAAGGGGAAGAAGGTGAAAAAGGAGTAAGGTTTGAGTGTATGTAAATGAGGAGAGAGAGAGAGAGAGAGAGAGAGAGAGAGAGAGAGAGAGAGAGAGAGAGAGAGAGAGGAGCAACTTAGGGAGAAAAGAAGACGCTGTTAAAGATGAAACAGGTATAATGAAGGATGGGAGGAAGGAATGAAGGAAAGAGGGAGGGAAGGAGGAAGTGAACGATTGAATGAAGGAAGGAGGGATGGGAGGGTAGGAAAGGAGAGGAGGAAGCAGAGATGAAGGAAAAGGAGATGACTTGAAAAGGAAAAGAGACAAGAGGAGAGATGAATGAATGAAGAAGGTAGGAAAGAAGGAATGGGGGAAGGAAGGAGTGAAGGAGACACTAGGAGGGGAAGGAAGCCTAATAGGATTATAGTGTTAGAGAAAGGGGAGGGGGAAGGAGATGGGGAGGCGGAGCAGGAGGAGGAGGAAGGGAGAGAAGGAGATATAATTGTTATCACAGGAACGTCATTTGTCTTAAGAGGGTCTGCAGCCCACACACACACACACACACACACACACACACACACACACACACACACACACACACACACACACACACACACACTAATTATGTGTACATATTATCCAATTAAGTACATACATAATCTCCCAGTCTCTCACTCTTCCCCTCTCCCTCTTCTTTCCTTCATTCTCCTCCCCTCCTCGTCCTCCTCCTACTCCTCCTTTCCCCTCCGCCCCTCCTCCTCCTCTGCTAATCACTCATTGACCTCTTAACGACCCTTACCCCCTCTAACAACTCATCTAGGACCAAACGAGGCGACCTACTTGTATAAATAATTAGTTGAGTAGACTAATTACCAAGTCATTAAGGGCAGGATAGGGGTTAATAAGGTGGTGTTTGTTTGTATGTCTGTGTGTTTTTCTTCCTGTCAGTCTTTTTAACTTTGTCTGTCTGTCTGTCTTCGTTTCCCTTTCTTTGTGTATGTATGGATGTATGTAATGTAATTTTGTGTATCTGTCTGTCACTCAGTATCCGCCTATCTATCTGTCTGTCTGTATCTATCTGTCGGTTAATGAAAAAGTTCTAGTCATACATTATCATAATAGGTTGGGAGAGAGAGAGAGAGAGAGAGAGAGAGAGAGAGAGAAATGTCTGTCTATCCATTAATGATGAACCAATTTGGAGTCAAAGGTAGTACGTTGAGAGAGAGAGAGAGAGAGAGAGAGAGAGAGAGAGAGAGAGAGGTCCTCAGGGAAGGGACTGGGGGTAACACAGTGGAACTTGGCGACACAGAAAAGATGAGGTGAGGAAACTTACCCAACAACTGTATTTTCTTGTAGTTTCTTGAGACAATAGAAGAAAAAAAAAATCATACCGGTACTTGTTCATTGTTTATTTTCTTGAGACAGTGGAACAAACAAGAAAATCATACTTGCTGTTTATTCTTCTTTATTTTCTTGAGACAACAGGGCAGATAAACAAGACAGTCTTACTTGTTTATTGTTTATTTTCTTGAGACAATAGGACAAACAAGAAAATCGTACCCGCTTATTTTTTATTTTCTTGAGACAGTAAATAAACAAAAATATAATACTCGTTTATTTTCTTGAGACAACAAATAAGCAAGAAAATTATGCTTGTTTATTTTTCTTTATTTTCTTGAGACAGTAAAGTAAGAAAGAAAAATATACTTGTTTATTTTCTTGAACAAATAAACAAGAAAATCATACTTGTTTATTCATTATTTTCTTAAGACAGCAGTACAAACAAATCACTTGTTTGTCTTTCCATTTCTCCTTCATATTGAAGCCAAAAAACACTAATTTATTCGTTTTTTGCATTTTCTTGAGACAGTGAAGCCTACAAAGACACAAACTCATATTAATTCTACTGTCATTATTTATTTTAACGCATAATTTCGTTCCATAAAATTTTATTATATATCTATCTATTTATGTCTTCTATCAAAAATCTATCTAATATCTATCTATCTGTCAGAGTAGGTATCTGTCCATGTATCTGTATAAAGTCTTTCACATTAATTTTGTATTTCCATGTTTCTTTAAAGATTGTATCGTAACAACTGTAATATGATGTTTTTGTTAAGTATTTTATTATTTTTCTCGTATTGCCTAGTTCACATTTCCATATACTTCGCTCAGCTTCAAAAGATTAATATATATCTTTTTCCTAATTTCATCATTCTGTTTCCCTATATAGTCACTGTTTTCCCTCTCTCATTTTCCTGCCTCATTATCGTTGTTTGTAATTTTAATAAGGCCAAAAATCGTAATTAATGTTTTTTAATTGTTTTTTTCTTTTTTAATTTTGTGTCTTCATTTTCTTTTAATTCACCATTTTCCTACTTTCCTGAGTTTTATAAAGAAGTTCTTATGTATCACTTCTCCTCCCCTCTATATCTATTTTATCCATCCATCTATCTATCTGTCTACCTATTTTTATTTGTTACTGTCGTTTGTACCTCTGTCTGTCTATCCATCTATTTGCCACTGTTCATGTCTATTTATCTGTCTGTATGTCTGTGTCTATATCTCTCTTTATATGTCTATCTATTTGTATCTGTCTGTGTCTGTTCGTATATCCATCTATCTCATCTTCGTAACATCCACACCCACCCACACTGAGGAGGATGTGAGGAGAAGGGGAGAAGTGAGAGAGGAGAGGAGAGGAGCGAAGGAGAAAGGAAGGGAAGGGAGGGAAGAGAAGAGACGGTGAGGGAAGGGAATGGAAAGAGAGGAGAGAAGAGGAGCGAAGGAGAAAGAACGGGAAGGGAGGGAAGAGAAGAGACGGTGAGGGAAGGGAATGGAAAGAGAGGAGAGGAGAGGAGGACAGGGGAGAGGAAGGGAAGGGAGGAGAGGGTGCGGGAAGGGAATGGGAAGAGAGGAGAGGAGAGGAGGACAGGGGAGAGAAAGGGAAGGGAGGAGAGGGTGCGGGAAGGGAATGGGAAGAGAGGAGTGGAGAGGAGGACAGGGGAGAGGAAGGGAAGGGAGGAGACGGTGCGGGAAGGGAATGGAAAGAGAGGAGAGGAGAGGAGGACAGGGGAGAGGAAGGGAAGGGAGGAGACGGTGCGGGAAGGGAATGGAAAGAGAGGAGAGGAGAGGAGGACAGGGGAGAGGAAGGGAAGGGAGGAGACGGTGCGGGAAGGGAATGGAAAGAGAGGAGAGGAGAAGAAACCCACATAAAAGAAACCAAATATAAAGAAACCTGAGTAAAGGTCGAAAGAGAAGTGATAGGAAACGCATTGTCTAGAAGTAAATGAAACAGGAGAAAAGTCTATCTATCTATCTGTCTGCTTATCTATCTAGCTATCTTCGTACCATCTACCTCATCCCACACCCACCCAACCACATTGACATTGATAGATTCCAGCTCATCCCTTCCCCTCCCCTCCCTTCTCCTCCCCTCCATCCCCCCCTTCCCCTCCCCTCCCTTCTCCTCCCCTCCATCCCCCCTTCCCCTCCCCTTCTCCCCCCTTTCGGTAAGCCTAGCATTAGTATTCATCCCTGCCTCATATACCCCCTCCCTAATCCCCCTCCTGCTCTCCTTCCCCCTCCCCTCCCCTTCTCAGCTCCGCTCTCCCCCTCCCCATTTCCATCTTCCCTCCCTACCCTCTCCCCATCTCACCAATCCATTCCTACTCTCCTCTCTCCCCTTACTCTCTCTCCCCCCTCCCTTCCCCCTCTCCAATCCCCATCCTTCCTTACCAACTCTGGAGAAATCCCTTTTGTGGGTTGAGAAGGCGTGAAGATGGTGTGATGAAGATAGTGTGATGATGGTGTGGTGGTGATGATGTGATGGTGATGGTGTGGTGGAGATAGTGTGATGATGGTGTGGTGGAGATGGTGTGATGATGGTGTGGTGGAGATGGTGAGGGTGATGGTGTGGTGGAGATGGTATGGTAGAGATTTTGTGGTGGTGTTGGTGTGGTGAAGCTGGTGTAGTGGAAGGAATATGGAAGAGGAAGGAAATGAGAGAGAAAGAGGAGAGGGGAGGAGGGAAGGAATAAGAAGAGGAGGAAGGAAGGAGAGGGGAAAATGGAGGGAGAGAAGGAGGGAAGAAACAGTGTGTGTGGAAGGTTGGAAAGAGGAGATGCACAGAGGGAGGGGTAGAGGGAGGGAGAGAGAGAGAGAGTGAGGAAGGTAGGTATTTTTCTCCATTATTTGCTCCAGTGAGTAGATCTGAGAGAGAGAGAGAGAGAGAGAGAGAGAGAGAGAGAGCGAGCTTGAGGGGGGGATTGGCATATATAGTATATACTGTTTATAAATATTATGTGCATAGACGGAAAGTAAAATAGGCAGCGAGGTAGACATAGGTAGATAGATAAATTGATGAGTTGATAGATAGAAAAGTAGGGAAGTAGACAGTTAGATAGGCAGATGTGATAGATAGATAAATAGATAGACAAAAGATATGATAAAAAGATATATTATCCACATCATCCAGTATTAACTCTACCTAGTGTGTTGTCAATTATTTCCTCATTTACCGCGGGTCATTTATTTCCACCACTCTTTATTACGACGCGTGTACCGGAACCAGGAAGTTATTAGAGGTCACAGCTCCCATTTATCCCTCTTAATTATCTGGTGACCTTCGTAATTAGTGGTATGTATAGGTTATTAACTGCTTGATTGTGGTGACGTGGTGTTTTTGTGTTTTGTGTGTGTGTGTGTGTGTGTGTGTGTGTGTGTGTGTGTGTGAGAGAGAGAGAGAGAGAGAGAGAGAGAGAGAGAGAGGGAGAGAGTTGTGCTTATGTATTCAAAGACGGAAATGAACAGATACATAAATATAATGAAGAAACACACACACACACACACACACACACACACACACACACACACACACACACGGGGATTTCCCCTCTCATCACCCTCGCATGAGTAAGGGGAATGAGAAGTGAGGGGAAGAAGAAGAATAGGAGGGGAGGGAGAGAGAAAGCATGGAGGGAGGAGAAGAGGAGGGGAGGGGAGGGGAGGGGTGAGAGGGGAAATGAGGTATAATAATAGGGGAAAAGGGAGTATTAGAAGAAAGAGGGGAAGGGAGGGGGAAGGTGTTTGAAGGGGAAATGAAAAGTGAGGGGAGGGGAGGGGAGAGGAGGGGAAAATAAAGTCTTAATAAGAGGGAAAAAGAGGAAATTAGAAGAGGGGGAAGGGCAAGAGATTAGAGTCATGAACACTACCACTCTAAGTTGTCCTGTACTAGAATATTTAGACGCAAACTTAGAATAGTACTTAGGCTTGCATTCCCATCAGTTAAGGAAGCTCCCTGACACCTTTTCCTTAGCGATTTATTTTTGGATACGGCTGGCTAATATCCTTTTGTACGTTATTTATGCACAGTATAGTGATATTACAATGATTTTGATTACACAGAAGAGAGCAGTAAGGTGTAATAAGCAAAATAAATCGCTTAGGAAAAGGTGTTAGGGAGCTTCCTTAACCGACGAGAATACAGCTCTTAGTCATAGATAAGGAGGATTAAGAAGCAAGAGGGAGATTGAGAAAGTAGAAATAGTAGAGAAGAAGTGTAAGGAGGGTGAAGATATGTTGGGGGGGGGGTTAGAGAAAGGGAGAAGTGAGGAGAGAATGAGAGGAGTGGAGAGAAAGATGGAGAAGAGGTAATGATGGAAGGGAAAAAGAGAAAAAAAGAGGAATGGACAAGGAGTGAAGAGGAAACAGAGGAAGAGGAGAGAGTGGAAATGATTTTAAAAACAGTCTCTCTCTCTCTCTCTCTCTCTCACACACACACACACACACACACACACACACACACACACACACACACACACACACTTCCATTTTCACTTCCCTTCCACCCTTATTCAGCTCCTTATTTCCTCTTACATCCTCATTCATTTCTCGGTTTGTCTCCCCTCATCTTCCGTTTCTGCTCCAAGTTTTTCTTCTTTCTTCCTCCTCCAGTTCCTCCTCCTCCTCCTCCTCCTCCTCTCCCTTCCCCTCCCCTGCCCCCTCCTCATCACACTTTAACTCAACCTTTCTCCTGCCTCATTTACTTCTAGACAAGGGCTTCTTTCTCACGTTACTTTCGTTCTCTTACCTTTACTCAGTTTTCCTTAAATCTGGTTTCTTTTATGTGGGTTTCTCCTCTCCTCTCTCTTTCCCTTCCCTTCCCATCCCTTCCCTTCCCTTCTTTCCCTTCCTCTCCCCTTCCCTCCTCTCCTCTCCTCTCTCACTTCTTCCTCTCTTATCTTTCCCGCACATCTTCCTGTCCTGTTCTTCCTCCTCTATTCTTTTTCCTTCTATCCTCTTGTTGTAGTCTCTCTCCTTTCCGACTTTTCTTCTTCCTCTTCTCTCTCTCTCTCTCTCTCTCTCAGTCCCTCCTCCTCGTCATCTACGTCTCTATTATTATTTTCTACCTCCTTTCCTGACAAATCCTCCTCCATCATCCTACCCCCTCTCCTCTCTCCTCTTCCTCCACACCTCTCCTCTTTTCCTCACACGTCTCGCATCATCTCCTCACTTTTATTCCTTTTCCTCCACACCTCTCCTCCTCTTCTGCACACCGCCTCTCTTCTCATCATCCTCCACACCTCCTCTCCTCTCCCTTTCTCTTTCCTCCTCACCTCCTCACTTTTTCTCCTCTTCCGCAACATCTCTCCTCTTCTCCCGCACCTCTCCTCTGCTCCTCTTCCTTCACACCTCTCCACTTCTCCCCACACCATTTTCTTCACCTTCTCTCTTCTTCCCAAAGTTCTCTCCTCACCTCTCTTTTCCCCACACCTCTCTCTCTTAACCTCCTCTCTTCTCTCCTCTTCCTCCACCTCTCTTCTCTCCTCTTCTGTCCTCACCTCTTCTCTCCTCCCTCTCCCTTGGCGTCCGACACACAACAACTCCCTCCGTCACCGTCACAAGTAAAGAGGTCATTAATAAATAACTAGACCGCCCTGTTTTTCTAGGCACTCCTCTGTCTTCACGTGTTGTTATTGTGGTAGGGAAACTGGTTGTGGTGGTGGTTATGGCTGTGGTTGTGGTGGTTTGAAATGGTGTTGTGGTTGGGTTGGGAATGGTGTTGTGGTTAGGAATGATGTGGGTGTGTTAGGAATGATGATGTACTCAGGGAAATTTGGTTGTTATGGTGGTTGTGGTAAGGATGGTGTTGAGAGGGTGATTGCTTTGTTATTAATGTGCTATGTTATTGTCCTTTGCGAACGTGTGTACTGTGTGTTGCTGAAGTAGGCAGGTTGGTATGGTGGTTGTGGTTGGGTTAGGGATGGTGTTGTGTGATTGTTATTGATGAGCTTTGTGATTGTACTTAATACATGAGTGTAGTGTGTAAGTGGATATTTAATTGATTTTCCGTATGTGGTTGGAAGAGTGTTGGGAATGAGAGTGTGGTTTGTGGGTGTAGAGTAGTCTGGGTGTGCAGGAGTGGGGCTGGGAATTGCAAGGTGCGAGAGAGAGAGAGAGAGAGAGAGGGTGAGTGTGTGTAAGAGAGAGAGAGAGAGGGTGAGTGTGTGTAAGAGAGAGAGAGAGGACGGATGGATGAGACATGGTGACAGTGAGAGAAAGTGAGAGAGAGACAGCGAGAGACAAGGGGTCCTCCTGCCCCCTTGAGACGCCGCCCATTAGTGCACAGGAGCCGGGGGGGGGGGCTGTCTGTCTGTCTGTCTGAGTGAAGTGTGGCTGTCAACCTTCACCTTTATGTTTCTTGAGTGTCTGTCTGTCTGTCTGTTCGTCGTTTTGGCTTCTGTCTGTCTGTCTTTATGAATGTATGTCTCGTTTTGTCTGTCGTTTGTCTGTCTGTCTCTTCGTCGCTTTGGCCTCTGTCTGTGTGTGTCTGTCTCTGTCTGTCTGTCGTTTTGCCTCCCTGTGTGTGTGTGTGTGTGTGTGTGTGTGTGTGTGTGTGTGTGTGTGTCTCTCTCTCTCTCTCTCTCTCTCTCCCACATCTACTGCACGTCCATTTGTTGTGTATTTCACGTAACTCACTGGCAGAAAAATATAGAGATGTGGCTCTACCTCATTCGTATCGCACTTCTTCGTGACTAGCATCGTCTTTTAGCGCTCACCTATTTTACAACTCAGCACCGAAGATGGAAAGATGGTAATTTTAGGCCAAGTTAGAGTAAAAAGAGTGTATAGCATCATAATCTAGTACTAATCAATTTTAAAGTCGGGGTAGGAGATGGAGAGGTGGTCATTTTAGGTCAGGTTGGGGTGAAAAGAGTATAGCATCATAAATTCTAGGCCAAGTTAGAGTGGAAAGAGTATAGGCACCCATTTTAAAGTAAGTATTTTTGGACGATACTATCACCGGAAATCCCACACCAGCAGATTGTGCAAAATTGGACCCGAGACTATCAAGAGACTTCACACCCCCCGTCACTCACATCCAATACCACATCCCACTGCACAAACCAATTCCGAAGTGTACCAGTCGTAAGTGCAGGCGGGTGTACCTTACCTGTCTCTCTCTCTGTTACCTGTGTGTTGAACGTGGCCAGTGTTTGTTGGCTAGTTTACTTATTATTACTGTTATTATTATTATTATTATTATTACTTTTATTTTTTGCCCTACTTCTGTTTCTAACTCACGTCTCCTCTTTCCTACCGCTTCCTCTTCCGTCTTTCTTTTGCATGTCTCCCTCCCCCCTCTCTCTCTCTCTCTCTCTCTCTCCGGTGATCCCCATTTTCTATACCGGGTAAAGCGTAACACAGGGCCAACTCATGTATTTTTTCATCTTAAGCCCAGAAAAGGTTTAAACTATTATTATGTGGAGGACGGCCAGGATTAAGTCTGCTGAAATTGAGGAGAGGAGAGGGAGAGAAGGAGGAATATTGGAAGAAGGAGGAGGGAGAGAAGGAGGAATATTGGAAGAGGGAGGAGGAAGAGAAGGAGGAATATTGGAAGAGGGAGGAGGAAGAGAAGGAGGAATATTGGGAGAAGGAGGAGGGAAAGAAGGAGGAATATTGGAAGAGGGAGGAGGAAGAGAAGGAGGAATATTGGAAGAGGGAGGAGGGAAAGAAGGAGGAATATTGGAAGAGGGAGGAGGGAGAGAAGGAGGAATATTGGGAGAGGGAGGAGGGAGAGGAGGAGGAATATTGGGAGAGAGGGGGGAGAGAAGGAGGAATATTGGGAGAGGGAGGAGGGAAAGAAGGAGGAATATTGGAAGAGGGAGGAGGGAGAGAAGGAGGAATATTGGGAGAGGGAGGGGGGAGAGAAGGAGGAATATTGGGAGGAGGGAAAGAAGGATGAATATTGGGAAAGGGAGGGACGTATGGTGAAGGGAGATGAAGGGAGAGGGAGAAATGAAGGGGAAAAATAGAGAGAGAGAGAGAGAGAGAGAGAATAAATATACACGAAGCCGACTCGATGGGAAAGGAGGAGGCTGAGGAAGTGATGGGAAATTCAAGATGGCGGAGATTAAACCACTTCACTGCGAGTACCTAAGTTTGGTTTTTAATTCTTTTTGCTTCAGACGATTTTATTCAGCATGGGAGAGACTTTTCGGACTCTCTCTCTCTCTTCCTTCTTTCTCCCCTCTCCCTCCGATTTCCCCACCCTTCCCCTCTCTCACTCTTTCCCCTTCCCTCTTCTTCCTCCCCTTCTCTCCCCTCTCCACCTTGAGTCACCGTGCCAGTCAGCCTTCCCACCTCTCAATTTCCCATCATCATCGTCATCATCTTTACCCTCTCATCACCTCTTCTCCTTTTCCCTCCTCTCTTCTCATCCTCTTCCTTCCATCTCCCCTCTTTCCTGTTCTGTCCCTCTTCTCCACCCGTCTCTCCTCACTTTTCCCCTCTTCCCTTCTCTCCCTTCTCTCTCCTTCCCATCCTCTTCCTCACCCCTCTTCCTTCCTCTCCCTTCTCTTTCCTCCCTCATCCTCACCCCTTCTCTCGCTTCTCCCTCATTCTCTCCCTCTTCCTCACACCTTTCCCCTCTTTTCCCCTTCTCCCTCCTTCTCTCCAGCTACCTATTCTTTCCTTTTCCTTAGAACCCTCCTTTCCCAACCTCACTCCTCCCCCTCCGTTTACCTTCTCTCCCCCTCCACTTCCCCTCCCCTCCCCCTCCACATTTTCTCTCCCCTCCCTCATTATGCCAGAACTCGCTGGGTTTACTTTCCCCTCCAGGAAGGAAGGATGGGAGGGAGGGAGGAAGGAAGGAAGGAAGGATGGGAGGGAGGGAGGAAGGAAGGAAGGGAGGAAGGAAGGAAGGGAGGGAGGGAGGAAGGAAGGAAGGGAGAGAGAAATGGTTGGATGAATGGATATATGAATGGATGGGTGAATGGAAAGAAGGAAGGAGAGTTTGAGAGAGAGAGAGAGAGAGAGAGAGGATAGTGGATGACTCTTTAGGGATAAACTTTCCTTTAATATTTTCTGAAAAGTTAAGACACACACACACACACACACACACACACACACACACTTGAAAGAGGGTCATCTCTCTCTCTCTCTCTCTCTCTCTCTCTCTCTCTCTCTCTCTCTCTCTCTCTCTCTCGTGTGCTCTAAAGCCGCAGGGGAATCTGGATATGAGGGAGGGAGGCAGGGCAGGGCAGGGCTGGGGAGTGGAAGGATGATGGTGGGAGGGGAAGGGACAGTGAGGGGAGAGAAGAAGAGGAGGGGAGGGGAAGGCGAGAAGGAGAAGGGGAGGGTAGGGAGAGAAGAAGGGGAGGGGAGGGAGAGAAAGACAAGGGAAAGGGAGGGAAGGGAGAGGAGAAGGGAAGGGAAGGGTAGGGAAAGAAAGATAAGAGGAGGGGAGGGAGGAAGGGAGAAGAGGAGGGGAGGGAGAGAGGGAGATGGAGGGGAGGAGAGGTCAAGTGCAAAGTGACCTATTCAAGAAAGGTCGAGGAGCCAAAATTTCCGCGCACAGCCACTGTCCAGACCAGTTTTATATTAATTTATTTTTATTTTTATTTTTTATATTTATTTTTATTGAAGGGGACACTTATTAAAATTTATGAACTGGGGTGTTAGGTGTGATTTTTCTTTTGTTTCTCTGCCGTATCCAGTCGATTTTATTCAGCTTATGATGGTGTAAGATAGATAGATAGATGGATAGATAGATGTACAGTGATAGATGCAGTAGAGTGAATTATAGATAGGGTGAAGATATAGAGGAGTGAGTGAGTGATGGACGTCGATAGGTGGATGTAAATAAAGAACATAGACACTAGATAGATAGAAGTATAGATAGCGTGATGTATAAGAGTGATAGCTAACAGGCCGATAGATAAATATAGATAAATAGACACCATATATATACCAACCCTCAGTGAAAACAAGGGGGGGGGAATATAGCCAAAAATACGATAACCACAGCCGACTTAGCCTCTGTTTACACTTATTTACATAATTATAGACCAATCCCGGTGTTTATCCCATGTTTTGGTCCTGTAATTTACCCTCCCCCTCCCTTGGTCCTCTTTTCACCCTCCCCCTCCCCCCCATTACGTCCTCTTCTCCCCGTTTTCCTCTCTCCTTCCCCTTCACTTCCATTCCCTGGTCTCCCCTCCCCTTCTCTCTCCCCTTACCCTCTTCCCCTCCCCTCCTGTCCCCTCCTCTTAACCTTTCGACCTTGCCCATCGCTTCCCTCCTCTTCCCTCCCCCTACTCCAACCTTTAGATCCTCCATTTCCCCCTCCCCTGCCCTCCCCTTCCCCACCCCCAACATTTAGATCCTCCATTTCCCCTCCCCTCCCCTCCCCTCCACCTTTAAACCCTGCCCTCCTTATGGGTATTATTATAGCTCCTTGGGGAAGAGGGGGGGGGGATATGGGGTTTGGGGGATGTTTGGGGAAAATATTTAGGGTAAGATTTGGGGAAAAGCTGAAATTATTGGGATCATCATCATTGTCATCTTCGCTGTCATCATCATCATCGTCGTCTTCGCCGTCATCATCATCATCATTGTCATCATCATCATCATCATCATCATCGTCGTCGTCGTCTTCACCGTCATCATCATCATCATCATCATCATCATCATCATCATCACTATCATCATCATCAACTTTAATCATCTATTTCTTCACCATCTTCCTTTCATATTATTGTATTTCTTATTTTCGTCTCTCCTCACCTCCCTCTCTGACCACTTCCCCTTCCCCCTTCCCTTCCCTTCCCCCTACCCTTCTATATTGATAAAGGAAGGGGGGGGAAGAGGAAAGGGAAGGGAGGGAGGGATTAGTGAAAGGAGGAGGGAGAGAGGAAGAAGGGAAAGAGGGAGGAGGTGGAGTGGGGAAGGGAAGAGAATAGAAGGAAGTGAAAGAGGAAGGGAGGAAAGGAGGGTGGGGAAGAGGAAAAAAAAAAAGGGAGGAGGAACAGAGGGAGGAAAGGGGTGGGATGTAGGAGAGAGAGAGAGGAGGGAAGGAGGGACGGGGAGAAGGGAAGGAGGGGAGAGTGGGAGGGAGGGAAAGTGGAGGGGGAGTATTCTGACTGTTATGAGTTCTGGCCAGCCAAATGGAGGCTTTGAGAGAGAGAGAGAGAGAGAGAGAGAGAGAGAGAGGGAGGGAGGGAGGGAGGGACTGTGCAAGAAAAAAAGAAAAAAACATTCTCTCGTGGGAAGACCTAAATTTGACAGCAAACACAATTATTCGCTTATGCCATGTTACTGGCCGAGAGAGAGAGAGAGGAGAGAGAGAGGGGGCCCTGTTCTATTTTTTCTGCCCTGCCTCTAAACACTGGTGATGTGATCTTTTGTTGTCTGTTGTGTTCAGAGTGTTTATTGTTTTAGAAGTGCCGTATGAGGAGAAGAGAGGGAGATGAGGAGAGGAGAGGAAGGGAGAGGTATGGGGAAGAAAAAGAGAGAGGAGAGGAGAGGAGGAGTATGGAGAAGAAAATGTGAGGGAGGAGAGGAGAAGGGAGGAGGGGTATGGAGAAGAAAAAGAAAGGGGGGAGAGAGCAGGGGGAGGGAGAAGAAGGGAATAGGGGAAAGGAAGGGATAAGAGAGTGAGAGAGAGAGAGAGAGAGAGAGGAGGAAAGGAGAGGTCGGGAGAGGTGTGGTGAAAAGGAGGATAGAGAGAGCAGCAGTAAAGGGAAGAAGAGGGGAGAAGATAGCAGGGAGGAATAAACGAAGGAGAGAGAGAGAGAGAGAGAGAGAGAGAGCTAATAGACTGGTTCCTTGGAGTGTGTGTGTGGCTGTGATGAGTTTTGTAATTATAAGATTAAGTTCACTCGCCGTAACATTCAATCAACTTTTCTTTGGTCTCCCCTTTATTTCATTTTTACCGTTTTCTGTTCTTCACTCTCTCTCTCTCTCTCTCTCTCTCTCTCTCTCAGATAGTGGTAAAGACACTGCTTAAGTCAGCGTTTCTTATCAGTTTTCGACCTTTGCACCCCCTGTAGTAAGGTCTGACAGTCCAGCACTCCCTTACATCTGGTTACAGGAACTACAGTAGCAAGACTATTACAGTTGGTACACTACTACGTTTGCTACAGGTGCTACACTACTACAGGATGAAGTAATGTGAAGTACTACTGGACACTTTCTTTTATACATCCCTCCAAAAATAAAGCATAACCGGTACTATTACTAAGGAAAACCAATAAGGAAAAATAAAATACAGCACTTTCCAGCACCCCCTGGGAGTTTTAGCATCCCAGGTTTAGAGACGCTGGCTCAGGGGGATTAGAAGTCAGTCGTAGAGCCCAGTGATTAGGTGTTGTGATAATGGTAATAGTGGAATCGTGAAAGAATGTGTGTTTCGCTGTATTTTTGATTTTGAGTTAAGTAGCACACCCGCCTGCCTCCCCGCCGTAATTTCCTGCATGTATGACGTAACGAGCTGACCTAGTGCTATTCTGGGGCGTGTAGTTGACCTCATCGCGTGTAGTTAGCCTCGCAATAACCCCTCACGCCGAATTATTGCGTAATTGCCCAGAGCTGGTTTGTATCCTGTCTCACCTGCCAACGGGGGGGTCATATATAACATTTTTTTTCCTTTTTTCATTTTCAGTTTTTAATACGTGTCAAACTGTATGTCTGTCTGTCTATTAATGTATCTAATTTACTTATTACTTTTTCTTTCTGCGTTTTGAGAGCTTGGTATATGGGAGTCGTGGGCTATAACTTCAGGCACCTCTTTCTGATGTTGATTTAATGTTGAAAGACAGTGTAAACCTTGTAAGTAATGAGAGGTAAACAGTGTGGTAGTATTTTTTATTTTGTCTTTTTTTTCTCAAGAATTACCTACCCCATTTTTTAGTGGGAATTAGTTATGATGATGATTATGGTGATGGTGGAGGTGGTGGTGTGATGATGATGATGATGATGATGATGATGATGATGTGATGATGGTGGTGGTGGTGGTGATGATGATGATGATTATGGTGATGAAAGTATATCTTTTTTTTTCTTTAGGTACGGTGAAGCCTGGCCTATTCCCACCTCTCAGGATACAGTGAGTACACCTAAAAATTATAAGTGTCCTGTGTGTGTGTTTACCCTGATCTTGGTTCACTTTATTTTTCACAAGTTTAAGTACGGTATATATTATTTTTTTATTAGACTGGTTTGTGGTACGTGTGGCTGTTGGAATTTCACTTTTATATTCACTGTTT
>NC_137039.1:29271399-29278899 GCF_032717465.1 Coenobita brevimanus | reverse complement strand
CACACACACACACACACACACACACACACACACACACACACACACACACACACGCGCGTCATTTTTCACGTTCAACCGAGTTTTGATTGGATGAATAGAGACTGATGATGACGTACAACCCAACTCAAAGAGGAGTGGTAGTCAGAGTGTGGTAGTGTGTGTGTGTGGTAGTGATGTTTGTGTGTGGTAGTGACGTTTGTGTGGTAGTGATGTGTGTGTGTGGTAGTAATGTCAGAGTGTGGTAGTGATGTTTATTATGTGAGGTAGTAATGTCAGAGTGTGGTTGTGAGTGTGGTAGTGATGTGTGTGTGTGGTGGTAATGTCAGAGTGTGGTAGTGATGTGTGTGTGTGGTGGTAATGTCGGAGTGTGGTTGTGAGTGTGGTAGTGATGTGTGTGGGTGGTAGTAGTGTCAGAGTGTGGTAGTGATGTTTAATGTGGTACTCTAGTGATGTTAGTGTGGTAGCGATGATGTCAGTATGTGGTAGTGATGTTGGAAGATAAGGGCACGAAAATCACTCCTGAAAATTCATCTTAAAGTAGTAAAAGATAAGATAGAATAGATATCATAACCTCTCCAGCTCAGATACTTTCCCTTAGCTGAATAAAACCGTCTGGAGATAACGATAACGATAAAGATAATGGTAAAGATTAAAGATAAGGATAAAGGTAATGGTAAAGATAAAAGATAATGATAAAGATAACGATGATACGATAAAGTTAGCGATAAAAATAACGATAGCGATAATGATAACGATAAAGATAACGATGACGATAGAGATAACGATAAAGATAGCAATGAAGGTGTCGTTATCGTAGCGAAGGGCTCTTATTATCGTGCATTATCTGGCTTAAATATTGGCATTTTAAATACATTAGGCTCCATGTTATTATATTAGGGTTGCCGGAGGAACGAAGTGGGATGGGGAAGGTTGGGGAGGATGGGGGAGTGGGAAAAGGTAGGATGGGGAGGATTGGGGATGAGTGGGGAGGGTAAGATGGGGAGAGTTGGGGATGAGTGGGAATGTATGGGGGTTGGGGGTGGGGGAGGATGCGGAAGAGTAGGAATGGAGTGGGTAAGGGTAGGCAGGGAGAGAGAGAATGAAGGGCGGGGAAGGATGGGGGATGTGTGGGGGTGGGGATGGGGAGGATATGTGGGGAGGAAAGAACTAGTGATGTGTAAGTAATGAAAAAGGTAGGGAAGGATAGGGAAGTGTTGGGGAGCGATGGGGGTAGGATGGGAAAGTTGGAGAGATTGGGGTTTAGTAAAAATATGGGGAAAGATGAGAAAGTTTGGGAAAGGGTAGAGGACAGGAGGGAAGGGTGGGGAAATGTGCGTGTGTGTGTGTGTGTGTGTGTGTGTGTGTGTATGTGATGAAAAAACAAACGGGAAGGATTGGCAACGGAGGGGGAAAGGCCTGGAAAACCTGGGGAAAGATGGGGATTAGAGAAGAAGTGTGGGGGAAGAGGATTAGTGGAAGGTGGGGAATTTGGACCAGTTATTATTTATTTATTTTTATTTTTTTTTACCCCGAAATATAATAAACTTAATATATTTCAAAAAGCTGGTATGTTAAATGAAGAGGTTAATTGTCTGGTGTTTGGGTGTGACAGCTGGAATTACCACAGCGAAAACATAAGTTCCGTATATAACACCTGGTATTACATTGGTAGTGAAGCGGTATTAGGTAGGTAGTGAGGTGGTATTAGTAGTGAAGTGGTGTATGTTTCTCTCTCTCTCTCTCCATTTCACCATCTTCTCTCCTCCTCACTCCCTTCCCCCTCCTGCTTGCTACCTCTTCGCCATACCTACCTTCTCCATTTCTTTCTCTTTCCTTTCCCTCCCTGTTCACATCCCTAATTTTCTGCACCTCCAATACTCTTTCTTCCCCCCTTCCCCCTTTTTCCCTCCCTCTTCCCCCTCTCCCTCTCTTCCCTCCCCCTCTCCCCCCTCCCTCCCCCACCCCTCCTGATCATAACTAGTGTAACTACAGGATAACTTTGACCGTAACTGCATCCCTCACAGTATCTTCCCCTCCCCATTTCCCCTACCTCCCCCCTCTCCCTCTTCCTCCTCTTCTCTCTCCTCCTCTTTCTTCCCTTCCCTCTTTACTCTTTATATTCCTCACCATCCCCTCCTGTCATCCCCCTCCACTCTTTCTGCTTCTCAGTTCCCCTTCTCTCTTCTTCTTGTCATCTCTTCTGTTTCACTCTTTTCCTCCTCTTTTCTTCCATTACTCTCTTCTCTTTTTACTTCACTCCATCCTCTGCTTCTTGATCCTTCCTCGTTCTTCCTCTTCTTCTCCTGCTTGTCATGCTCCTTCCTCATTCTTCTTCCTCATCTTCTTCCTTTCCCTTTAATCCTCGTACTTCGTTTCTTTACGTTTTCTCACCTCATTTATCCTCTCTCTCTCTCTCTCTCTCTCTTCATTCCCCTTATTCTCCCTCCCTCCCTCCGTTCGTTACTTTACCACCACCGCCTCCATCATCATCATCATCATCACCATCCCATCATTCCCTCCACCTCAAACTCTCTTACCCCTCCCCTCCCCTCCCCCACCAGACCCAGTACCTTATAAGTCTCTCTCTATTGACTTTGTAACCCAAGTTTTATGGAGTTCAGAACTTTTATGATATTTCTGTTATTCCTCTCAGAGTTTAAAAGCTATAAACACAGCTGATAATGGTGTGTGTGTGTGTGTGTGTGTGTGTGTGTGTGTGTGTGTGTGTGTGAAAGAGAGAGAGAGAGGTCAGATCCGGCTTCAGTAGAACGCTCTCAACCCCGATCGCTTTCCCCAAAAAAATCTACGGTCAAATCAAGCAGAATTTCACTGACAGAAGGAGGACAGAAGAGAGATATATATAAACTGGTATAAGGAGTATATATGTTTCCTGGTATATTTTTAGCTTGATATAGAAGGAAGTGGTGTTGGTGTAAAAGGGATGGTGGTATTGGTGGGTCATTTTCTTCCTTGTTATATCGTTGTTATCATGTCCTCTCTCTCTCTCTCTCTCTCTCTCTCTCTCTCTCTCTCTCTCTCTCTCTCTCTCTCTCTCTCTCTCTCTCTCTCAAGGCCAACACCCCACTAACCAGATCCAATGACTTGCTTCCCTCACTCCCCTCATCCCCCTCCCGTCCCGTCACTCCCTCCCCTCCCTCATCCCTCTCCCCTCCCGTCACTCCCTCACCTTCCCCCCTCCCATTCTCCTCGTCCTCCCTCATCCTCTCATCCCTTCCCTCATTCCCCTCATCCTCCCCTATCTCATATCCGCTCCTTCTCCCCTCCCCCTGCTCCCCTCACCCCTCCTGTCACTTGTTATCTGTAAATGAAAAAAGATAATATGAGGCATACTAATCTATATTCATTATCCATATGTCTATCTGTTTATCTGTCTGTCTATCTGTCTATCTGTATATATATCTATCTGCCTGTCCGTCTGTCTGTATCTATCTATCTGTCTGTCTGTCTATTTATCTTTATGCGGTGGTGGAAATAAGAGATCGCTCTAGAGATATTGGTAAATTAAAGGGAAGATAGAGATACAAGTATGAGATAATGAGATAATCTGGCATTGAGATATAATGGAGGTAAATGGAGAGGTAAAGAGAGAGAATGGGAGATAAGGTGGAGATATAAAGTGAGATGAAGGGCGGGAAATAGAGATACTAGAAATAAATGAAGATACTGGGAGATAAAGGAGAGAGAGAATGTAAAATGACAGTGAGAGGGAATGTGAAGTAGTGGAGAGAGAGAGAGAGAGAGAGAGAGGTAGTAAATGAGAAGCATGAGTAATAGCGTAAGAAGTGCCTAAGTCATGCATTTTAATTGCCCCTGTTAAGCTGGTGGCATGTTTACGAGAGAGAGAGAGAGAAGGTAAAGAATTTTAAAGAGAAGTATAAAGACAGAAAAGAGAGGGGAGAGAGAGAGAGAGAGAGAGAGAGAGTCAGGGATGCCAAGTTCACACTGACAGAACAGGGAAAGAGAACAGAAAAAGAATGACGAGGAATAGGAAGACGGGGAGGGGGAGTATGGGGTGGAATGGGGAGGAAGGAGATGAGGAGGGGGAGAAAAGATGAGAGAGAGAAAGGGGAGGGGAGAAAAAGATGAGGGGAAAATGGAGGAGGGGAGAGAAGATGCAGTGGATGGAACTGACTTAGGATAGGGTAGGGGAATGGGACGGGAGGAGGAGGTGAATGGAGGGATGAAGAGGAGAGGAGAGGAGTGGGAGGGGGAAGAAAACAGGGAGAAGGGAAGAGAGGTAAGAATATGCTAGAAGAACACGAGAGGGAGAATGGGAGAGGGAAGGAGGAAATGTTAGGAAAGTAGGAGGGGAGGGGAAGGGAGGGGAGAAGTTCATGAAGGGTAGGGGTGAGGAAGGAAGACAAAGGGAGAGGGGAAGAAAAGGGGGATGAGAAAAGGGGAGAAGACATGGGGAGAGGGGAAGGAGAGATGGGGAGAGGGTGGGAAGGAGTGATGTGGAGGGGAGGTGGGGGAAGAAGAGGGAGTAAGGATGTTTTAGAAGTACAGGAGGGGAGAGGGGGAGGGAAGGGAGGAGGGCAAGAGGTACAGGGAGTTAGGATATGCTAAAAGGATAGGGAGGGGGAGGGGTAAGAGGTACAGGGAGGTAGGATATGCTGAAAGGATAGGGAGGGGAGGGGAGGGGAAGGGGAGGGGAGGGGAGAAGGATGTTAGGCATTTGGTAGCCGTGCCCTTGAGGTGTAGCGGTGTTCAGTGTAGGATGTGGCGGTGAGGGGTGACTACTGTTTCTTCACCACTGCTACCAACATCACTACCACCACTACCAACATCATCACCACTAACATATCACCTCCACTGCCATCACTACCATTGCCATCAACATTGAAAGGTATGGTATGGTGTATTGTTCTGATTGTGCTAGCTGTTTCCTCTCGTCTCTGGAATCACCACCCTCACCACTACTACCATCACCATTACCACTACCACAGTCATTACTAAATTACGTCATTACTGCGACATTACGTAAATCTAACCTACAGTAGTAATGCATCGGAAATACAATGAAAAATGACTGGTAAACGCGGGTGAAGAAGTTATATGTCACTCTCTCTCTTAAATATCCCGTATCCCATACCTTGTCACAGCTTTGTCCTGTAACGAGATACTGTAAAAGATGGAAAACTTGCCGATGATGCCAGAGCAGAAGCATAATTCAAACTGATGGGACAGCAAAACACACGAGTAAATGCCAACACTCGTCTGCTTAGTATGTGGGACCTTCCATGACCGCCCTTCCCCCTCCCCTTCTATCATTCATCGAAATTCAAGGGGTATGTTACGTTTCACTGCAGTTCCGATGTTTCACTAGTTAATATTTTTCCAACTAGGGCAGCAATGACAGTTTTCCGTAATTTGCCTGAACATAAGAGAAATGAAAAAGCCAGGTATACACTCGTCAGACACTCCCTGGACGTGTTTTGATTTATCCCAAGAATTCAAAATCTCACACGTACTGTATCCAGGCATCTGATAAGCTTTGTATGGCCCCGTTTGTAAATTAAAGGCATCTCGAAATGATCGGATCTTGAATTTGGCTCTCTCTTGTATTTTGTTTTTCTCTTGGAAGAAACAACAATTGCGGGCTAGCGGCCTTTGGTTCCTTCTTCCTCGCATAAAAAAAAACTACATATATTTCATTTAGGCACTCTTATCATCAAACAGTTATTGTATATATAGTAAAAAAAAAATTGAAATGCGTCGTTAATAATGAATGTGCTCGGACAACCAATCAGCTGCCAGCCTTCAAAAGCTTAAGGCTCGTCTCTTCCCAGATCAGATCAAATGGGCTATACCTTCACCACAGCTACCTGCTTCACCACCACCGCTGTTTTCACCGCAAGGAAGAAGGAACCCAAGGCCAGACACCCGTAAGATTGTTCCTTCCGAGAAAAAACACAAAAACAAGATAACAAAGCCATATCCAAGGTCGTTTCATTTCAAGATGCATAGACACACTGCGTTTGAAAGACTGGAGGTAATAGGCAGTGGGAAATGCGGAGATATACCGTATACTTTTTGCTTTTCATGACACTGCCATAATCACCATCATTATCACCATCATCATCCACATCCTCATCACCCTCATCCTCATCATCCTCATCCTCATCACCATAATCCTCATCACCGTCATCATCATCATCATCATCATCATCATCAACTCATCACCATCCACCACCACAACTATTGTTTTTATTTTGCCTAGCCCCTTCCAGCTCAGGTGATGGCCAGATATAGTTAGATTTTGACTAGTAACCAAGGAGACGCATTCCTACCCCCTCCCTAAGGCCCATTGAATTTCACGCCAACACGACTTAGCATCCAAGTGGTGGTAGTGGACCAGTTCCCTTGGGTGAAAACAGGCCTATTATACCAACATTATGACTACCAGAGAGAGAGAGAGAGAGAGAGATAATCATGGGTTCTAGGGACTTACCATTATATAATTCAACCTTGAATGAGTATGAAAAAAAAGAAGAAATAAGTAAAAAAAAAAAAAAAATAAAGGCCAAAACTCGATTCTTGTCGGTTAAGGAAGCTCCCTAACACCGTTCCCCAAGTGATTTATTTTAGGATATGGGTGGTTCATATCTTATTGTTCGTTCTTTATGGGGAGGTTTGCGATATTGGAAAGATCTATGTAACACAAGAGGACAGTAAAGTGTAATAAACAGAATAAACCGCATAGGAAAAGATGTTAGGGAGCTTCCTGACGGTATTGGAAGGATTTATGTAACAGAAGAGGACAGTGAGGTGTAATAAAATAAAACAAATCGCATAGGTAAAGAAGTTAGGGAGCTTCCTGACGATAGTGGAAGGATTTAGGGAACAGAAGAGGACAGTGAGGTGTAATAAACAGAATAAATCGCTTAGGTAAAGATGTTAGGGAGCTTCCTGACGATATTGGAAGGACTTATATAACAAGAGGACAGTGAGGTGTAATAAGCAGAATTAATCGCATAGGAAAAAATGTTAGGGAGCCTCCTCAACTGACGAGAATGCGGACCCAAGGCACAGTAGATAGTACAAGCTGCGTGCCCGCCTTAATTGAGAAGGACACAGCAGCATAATTAAGAGAGAGAGAGAGAGAGAGAGAGAGAGAGAGAGAGAGAGGAACAGGTTTTCTCAAGGACGTGGGGACAGACCCTAACATTTCGATAGTGTGTGTGTGTTCGGGGATCTCACACACACACACACACACACACACACACACACACACACACACACACACACACACACACACACACACAACATGACAAATATTTGGACACGCAATCACTTACACATGCCAAACAGGTGCACATGGTAGCACACGCACATTTGCTTACATACGTACATAAATACATACCAGTACATGCATACTTACATACCCCCACATCAACAGGATATGGCTCATAAAGCGAGAGAGAGAGAGAGAGAGAGAGAGAGAGAGAGAGAGAGAGTGATCTAACAAAGGGGTGACTA
>NC_137039.1:29221399-29263899 GCF_032717465.1 Coenobita brevimanus | reverse complement strand
TTATTATTATTATTATTATTATTATTATGTCTTGAATCGCCGTGTATGTAAATGGAAATGGGGTTAGGGTTGATGATGATTATGATGATAGTGATATGATGATGATGGTTGTAATGATGATGATGATTATGGTGGGGGTGGTAGTGATGATGATGATGATGATGATTAAGTACTGGGGTGTCGCATGCTTTACAAAGAAACATATCCGTTTTGACAGCAAGGCAACTGGAAAATTAAATCGTGTGCTAGTAATTATCTGTCTATCTGTCTCTGTTTCTATCTACCTATTAATCTATCTATCCATCAACATCTATCTATATCTGTCAATTTATCTATATCTATCTGTCTATCTGTGTGTAACCAAACTCCTTAATCTTGGAGTGGGAGAAGTGCAAAACCAATCGCCCTCATGTTATCCTCTCTCCATACATCAGGCTGCCCTTCCTCCAACTCACACGTCGGTTCAGAAGGGTGATATTTGCCTGTGTGTGTGTGTGTGTGTGTGTGTGTGTGTGTGTGTGTGTGTGTGTGTGTGTGTGTGTGTGTGTGTGTGTCTCCCTCCTGATTCAATTCTCGTCTCTTTCACTATTTGTCTTCCACCTGTTCCCCTTTCCCTCCAAATTTCTCTCTCTCTCTCTCTCTCTCTCTCATTTCATTTTCTCTTCTCATATCCTCCCCTTCCTTCCCTCTTCCCTTTTTGTTTAGTCTTTTTTCAGTCTTTTTCGTCTTTCTCGTTATTTTTCATGTCTCTCTCTCCCCTCTGTCCGCTCCTATTTGTTTATGTAAATTTGTTACTTTTTCAGGGCGTTAAATCATTCTTTCATTCTGTTTCTCTTGCCACTCTTGTTACTCTCATCTTTCATTTTTTCTGTCTCCCTTCCGCCTTCTTTCTCTTCAGCTTTCCTTCCTTCCTCCCTCCCTCTCTTTCCCTTCCTTCCTTCCTTCTTTCCTTCCTTCCTTCCCCCCTCCATCCATCCATCTTTTCTTCTTTCATTCCTTGCTTGCTTGCTTGCTTGCTTGCTTGCTTGCGTGCTTGCTTGCTTGCTTGCTTGCTTGCTTGCTTGCTTGCTTGCTTGCTTGCGTGCTTGCTTGCTTGCTTGCTTGCTTGCTTGCTTGCGTGCTTGCTTGCTTGCTTGCTTGCTTGCTTGCTTGCTTGCTTGCGTGCTTGCTTGCTTGCTTGCTTGCTTGCTTCCTTCCTTCCTTCCTTCCTTCCTTGTAACTCCCATCTTCAAACTTCTTGTCAACTTTAAGTCTGTCTTACATTCTCTCTCTCTCTCTCTCTTTTTTTTTTTTTTTTTTTAACAAGGCAGATCACACACTCATTCCCTTTCTCTTTTTTCTTTCTTTCCTGTCTTTCTTTCTCTCCTTTCCTTCCTTCCTTCCTTCCCTCTCTCTCTCTCTCTCCTCCGTCTTCGTTAGTGTCTCCGGTTCTCTCCCTCCTCCTATTTTTCCTCCACGTCCCTCTCTTCCCTTCCTCCAGCATTCTCTTCATCTCTCTCTCTCTCTCTCTCTCTCTCTCTCTCTCTCTCTCTCGTTATTTATATTTTCTTTGTCTTCCGTTTCTTTTTCTCTTACATATATTCTCTTAGTTTCTGTTCTTTCTTCCTCCTTCCCTTCCCTCCTCTGTATCATATTTCTCTCTCTCTCTCTCTCTCTCTCTCTCTGTCCAATATCCATCATCATCATCACTCCTCTTTTATCACTCTCTTCCTCCTCCCCTTCATCAGCTTCCTCTTCTTCCCATCTTCTTCCCTTTGATTTATTGGTCATTGTTCCGGCGTCTATCCTCCTCCTCCTCTATTTTAGTCATCAGTAAAGTCCTCTCTCTCTCTCTCTCCCTTATCTCCTGGCAACATCTTACTCACTTTCTTGTATATTTAACATTGTTCTCTTATTTCAATTTTGCCCAATTCCTTTCCTTTGTTTTTCCCTTCCCTTCCATGTATATTACGATTATTCTCTTTTCTCTCTTTTTCTTCCATGCTTTCTTTCCTCTCTTTCCCTCTCTTTTTCTTCTCTTTTTCTGTCTTCCTTCTGTCTTTTTCCTCTTCTATGTCCTTCTCAGCTCGCTTACTCTCTGTCTCTCCTCCGCTCGCCTTCTCTTTCTCTTTTCTCTTCTCCTCTCTCTTTCCTCCACTTTCTCTTTCCCTTTCTTCTTCCATTTCCTGCCTTCTCTCCTCTCCCCTCTTTCCTCTCCTCTCGTCCCCTCTTTTCTTCCCTCCTGCTCCTGTCTCCCCTATCATTATTTTCTTCATTTCCTTCCTCTTTTTGTCTCCTCTCGTCTTTTCCCCTCCTCTCTCTCTCTCTCTCTCTCTCACGCGAACCATTGTCTCCTTGCTTAATTCCACTCTTTCTCCTCCGCTTCCGTTCCTCTTTCATTAACCTACCTGACTCCTCTCTCTCTCTCTCTCTCTCTCTCTCTCTAGCGGTCTATCAATTCTTTTGTAGGTTCATTTCCTGCCTCCCTCCCTTCTCTTTCTTTCTCTCCTTTTCTTCCTTCTTATTTTTCTCTCTCCCTGTCTCATTTTTATCCTTCCACAATGTCTCCGTGTGTGTCTTCCTCCCTCCTCCTCTCCCTGCCGTCTCTCCCTTTTCCTCTTTATCCTCCCTACTTTTTCCATGTTTACCTCTTTTCCTCCCTCCCTACCTCACTCCCTTCCTCCCTCTTCCCTCCTACCAGTCATTTTCTTTCTTCTCCTCTTCCTCCCCTTCTTCCTCCCTGTCTTCCTCCCCCTCCCTCCTCTTCTTCCTCCCTCACTGTCTGCCTATTACTATTTCCTTCCTTATTCTCCTTTTCCTTCCCTCCCTCCCTCCCTCCCTCCCTTCCCCTCTCCCCTCCTACCTCCGCTTCCATCTCCCTTCTATTCTCCCCCTTCTCTCTCTCTCTCACACACACACACACACACACACACACACACACACACACACACACACACACACACACACACACACACACACAGCCTATTTTCTTGCCTACCTCCTCACCCAGCCTCCAGCCTGCCTTCCTGCCTCATTTACATACATCACTCCCTCCCCTCGCCTCCCCTCCCCACCCTTCCCCCTCTCTTTCCCTCCCATCTCTCCCCTCCATCATCCCCTCTCAATTCTCAGTCTCTCCCTCTTTCTCACAAACAGTCTCTCTCTCTCTCTCTCTCTCTCTCCTTTTTCGTCTTCCTGTTATTCTTTTCTTTTGTTCTTTTTCCTTCGTCCACTAAGCACCTGTTTTCTTCCGCTGTCTTCCCCCCCCCCCTCTTCTCTCCGTCTCTCCGTCCGGTCCCCCCGTCTCTCTTTTTCCCTCTCTCTCTCTCTCTTTCCTCTCTCTTTTTCCCTCTCTCTCTCTCTCTTTCCTCTCTCTTTTTCCCTCTCTCTCTCTCTTTCTTTCCTCTCTCTTTTTCCTGCATCGATTAAGGCATTGTTTTTCTCCCCTTATCTTCTCTCTCCCTGTCTTGCTGCAGCCATTAAGGACGTGATTCTCTCTCTCTCTCTCTCTCTCTCTATGTATTTCTTTACCCTTTTTTTTTATATATCTTTTATGTTTTTAATTCCTATTTTTCATCCTTGTTCGTAGTGAGAGGTGGTGTTTTGGGGGCCGTCCACTCACTCGATGTAGTGCTGCCTTCAGACTCCTTAGTGTTGAATGGCTTCCTGTAACCTTGTACTACGTTGGGTGGTAACCATAGCGCTGTCTAAAGGACGCCTGGAGGCCTAGTGGATTAAGTTGCACCAGTCAGTCCCTCATGAGGGTTTAGATCCAAGACGTCATCGTACTGAAGAGGTTAAATGATTTTTCCTCCTTATTTCGATCTCCAAGATTTCTTAAAGATTTTGCTTAGTGGGTTAAGTTGGACAGATCTTGGTTTTGAGGGTACTTGAGAGAGAGAGAGAGAGAGAGAGAGAGAGAGAGAGAGAGAGAGAGAGAGAGAGGTTGTTTGTTCAGTAAAGTTTTCCTCTTTGCCCTCCTACTTGCCAATCAACCTACCTACCTGCCTGCCTACCTGCCTTCTTACGTGCCTATCTACCTGCCTACCTACCTGTTTACCTACGTACCTACCTATCTACCTCATTCCTATCTTTCTCCTCTGCCCGCTTGCTTCCCATCTTATTACACACACACACACACACACACACACACACACACACACACACACACACACACACACACACACACACCTTGCCCCGACCTCACGTGGCCAAATTAACTCCCGCTGCTCTCTCGATTTTTCAGTTTTCCCTCTCCTCTCCCCTCCTTTTCCCTTCCCTTCCCTTCCCTTCCCTTCTCTTCTCTTCCCTTTTCTACCCTTCCCTTCCTTTCCCTTCCCTTCCCTTCCCTTCCTTTCCCTTCCCGTCCCTTCCCTTCCCTTCCCTTCCCTTCCCTTTTCTCTCCTCTCCTTTCTCTTCTCATCCTTCCTTTTCCCTTTCCCCTCCTTCACACATTCGGTTTTCATCTCTTCTCTTCCCCCACCTTTTCCTTTTTCCCTCCTCTCCTCTTTCTGTCTTTCCCCTTCCTTCATCTTTCCCTCCTCTCCTCCTCTCTCTTTCCCACCCTTCTTTCTCCCCGTCTCTTCCATCCCATTTCCTCTTCTTCCTCCCCCCTTCCTTTCTCTCTCTTCCTCTGTCCTTCCTCCCCTCACCTCTCATTCTCTGCCCTCTTTCTTCCTCTCCATTCTTCTTCCCTCTCATCCTTCTCTTGCCCTCCCTTTCTCTTCCTCTCTCCTCCCCTCCCTTCCCCCTCCCACGTTCAACATGTCACCCCAAAATCACAAAAACACCCATTGCAGATCCAGGTCACAGCCCCCCCCCTCTCTCTCTCTCTCTCTCACACACACACACACACACACACACACACACGTCTTCCTCCGTGCTTGCACATTTGTTCCTCTCGCCTCACACCTGTTAGCTCAGAACACCATCCATCTTCCTCACCCCCCCCACTCATCTCCCCACTCACCTCCCCACTCCCCCTCATCGCTCATTTCCCTCCCTCACTTCTTGTTTCGTCTTCAGTTTTCTTCTTCATCTCTTTCTCTTTCTCACCTCTCATCACCACATCTCCTATCACCTCTTTCCCCTCCCTCCCTCCTCTCTCATCTTCTTCATGACTCCTCACTCCTCCCTTCCAACCCGTCTTCACCTCTTCATCTTCCTGCCTCACCTCATCTTTCACCATCTCTCCCCATCCTTACCCTCCCTCATCAGTCATTTCTTCCCCTCATTTCTTATTTCTTCTTTCATTTCCTTCACTTCCTTCTCTCATTCCGAACTCCCCTCGCCTCTCCTTCCTTGTCTTCCTCCTCCATTTCTCCCATTCTTCCCTCATCTCCTTAACATAAAACTTTTCCTTTCCTTCCCTCTCTACTCCCTCATGTGTCCTCCTCCTCCTCCTCCTCCTCCTTATCATCATCATCATCGTCATCGTCATCATTATTATTATTATTATTATCATCGGGCTCATTTTGTTTTTATTGTTTATTTTTCCATCTCATCGGGACCGTAAGATCTGTGTGGTCTGTGTATCTATGTAACACACACACACACACACACACACACACACACACACACACACACACACACACACACACACACACACACACACACACACACACACACACACACACACACACACACACACACACACACACACTCTCTCTCTCTCTCTCTCTCTCTCTCTCTCATTATTCACCCTTCTCCCCCACATCACCTGTCACTCACTCATCACACACATGTCTCGCCCTCCCACCTGCCTCACACACCTGCCTCGCTCACCTGACTGTCTCTTTTCTCTAATTTTCACACACCTGTTGGTTAGATAGATAGATAGATTTTTTTTTTTTTTTACTCCAGTTGATAACATATTCTTGGGAGACGTTCTGTTATCTCCACCTCGTGTTGTACTCTTGTGTATTTTATCTCCTATCTTACCTGCCTACCTCACCTGCCTACCTGCCTCACCTGCCTCACTACCTCGCCTTCCTACCTGCCTCATCCTCCTCACCTACCTCACTGCCTTACCTGCCTGTCCTCCTCACTGCCTCACCTGCCTACCTGCCTCACCTGTAGCACCTGCCTCACCGTGCAGTCTATACCTACCACGTCTTATCTGTCTCGTTCACCTACCTGCCTCACATACCTTACCTGTCAGTAGGGTGAGATGGTGGTGGGGGTGGTGGTGGTGAGGATGAGGATCAGTGGTGGTGGTGATGGTGGTGGTAGTGGTAGTAATAGTGGTGGTAGTGGTGATGATGGTGATGGTGATAATGATGGTGATGATGATGATAATGAAATCTTTACTTCTGTGTTGTCAGATGTAGGCTAAATGGTTGAGGTAAGGCAGGGAAGAGGAAGTGGGTGGGGGAGAGAGGGTGTTGTGGAAAGGGTGGGGTAGAAGTGGGTGGGGTGGGGTTGGAGAGAGGCAGGAATGATTGGGGTGGGGCTTTTGGAGTTAGGTAAGGCAGGAGTGAGTGCGGTAGGGTGAGGCAGGGGAGGGTGGAGGTGGAGACGGCAGGAAGAAAGTGGGTGAAGGTGAAGTTAGGCAGATAGCTGGAGTGGGGTAGGATGGGGGTCAGGCAGGAATGGGTGGAGTGAGGTGAGGTAGGGCGAAGCAAGATGGGGTGTGTTGGGATGCGGTGAGGCAGGAATGGATGGGGTGAGGCAGAGTAGGGTCAGGCAGGGAGAAGCAGGAATGGACAGGGTCAGGCAGCGGTGGAAAGGGAGGGGTTGAAGTGGAGCGAGGCAGGGGACAGCAGGGTGAAGATAGCTAGAGTTAGGCAGAGTAGAGTGGGGTGAGGCAGAGAAAGGTGTAGAAAGGCGGGATCAGAAAGCGAGGGGCGGGGCAGGGCGGGGCCTTGCTGGGCGGGGCAAAGTAGGAGAGATATGGTGAGGCAGGGTGGTGTGAGGAAGGGTGGGATGAGGCAGGGTGGAGTGAGGCAGGGCGGGGTGAGGTAGGGTGATGTGAGGAAGGGTGGAGTGAGGCAGAGTGGGGTGAGGCAGGGTGGAGTGAGGCAAGGTGGGGTGAGGCCGGGTGGAGTGAGGCAGGGAGGGTGAGGCAGGGTGGAGTGAGGTAGGGTGATGTGAGGAAGGGTGGAGTGAGGCAGAGTGGGGTGAGGTAGGGTGGAGTGAGGCAAGGTGGAGTGAGGCACGGTGGAGTGAGGCACGGTGGAGTGAGGCAGGGCGGGGCGGGGCGGGTCTAGCAACACGGTGTATTGATCTCTCTCACTACCTGTTGGATCCTGACTCCCCCCCCCCTCTCTCTCTCTCTCTCTCTCTCTCTCTCTCTCTCTCTCTCTCTCTCTCTTCCTCTTGTCGTCCTCCCTTATTGTCTTTCCTTTATCGATTTATTTTCCTCTTGTCTTCCATCCTTCCTTTCTTCGACATCCTCCCTCACTTTCTGCCATTATCCCCCCCCCCTCACTCTCTCTCTCTCTCTCTCTCTCTCTCTCTCTCTCTCTCTCTCTTCCTCTTGTCGTCCTCCCTTATTGTCTTTCCTTTATCGATTTATTTTCCTCTTGTCTTCCATCCTTCCTTTCTTCGACATCCTCCCTCACTTTCTGCCATTATCCCCCCCCCCTCACTCTCTCTCTCTCTCTCTCTCTCTCTCTCTCTCTCTCTCATTTATTCCTCCTTAATTTTCCTTCGGCTGGTCTACCTGTTGCCTCTCTCTGTCTCTCTCTCTCTCTCTCTCTCTCTCTCTCTCTCTCTCTCTCTCTCTCAGTTTTAACAGTAACACCAAATTACGATGCTAGTCACGAAGAAGTGCTGTGCAAAGGAAAGTTGTATGGTGCTATTAACATAACTTCAATTCGGCGACTATTTTCTTTCTTAATTCTTCCCTATTTCTTAAGATTTTCCTCAGCTCTGGGTAAAGAATCTCCCTAACACCTCTTCCTAAGCGATTTATTTTGCTGATTATTCCGTACTCTCCTCCTTGTCTCTTAAATACCACCATACTCAGCATAAGGTACATATAAATTGATGTTAGCCAGCCATATCTAAGAGTAAATCGCTAAGGAAGAGGTGTTAGGGAACTTGCTTAACCGAGGAGAATACGGATTTTGAGGTCATGGAGGGAGGGAATATCTTGTCTAGTTTCCACAGGTGATAACGTTGAATAAATCGCTAAGGAAGAGGTGTTAGGGAACTTGCTTAACCGACGAGAGTACGGATTTTGAGGTCATGGAGAGGGGGAATTTCTTGTCCAGTTCCCTCAGGTGATAACGTTGAATAAATCGCTAAGGATCGTGTTAACGTTTGGAGAGGTGTCAGTCGATGTTAAGCGTCATTGGAGAGGGCGAGTTAGAACCGGTCTGGCTGGACGGCGTATGGTCTGTCGGTCTGTCTCTCTGTATATCTATCTGGTCTCTGTCTGTCTGTCTCTGTCTATCTCTGTGCTAGTCTGGGTCTCTCTGTCTCTGTCTCTGTCTGTTATCTCTGTCTGTGTGTATATATCTATGTGTGTGTGTGCCTCTCCGTCTGTATACCTATATATCTGTCTGTAAGTCTGTCTGTATACCTACCTACCTATGTACCAACCTTCCTTCCTTCCTAACGTCTTTCCTTCCTTCCTCCCTTCCTTCCTGCGGGCTATCTACTTACCTGTCTATCTGTCTGTATCTATCTGTCTACTTTTGTTGCTCTCCCGTCCATAATATTTACTTTGTTAAATTGGCTCGTACGTTATTATTAAACCTCTCTCTCTCTCTCTCTCTCTCTCTCTCTCTCTCTCTCTCTCTCTCTCTTTTCTCTCTCTCTCTCTGGAAGAAAATAGTGAACGTGTAAAGTCAGACACCAGACATTTTCTCTCGCTTCCTCCCTGCTCTCTCTCTCTCTCTCTCTCTCTCTCTCTCTCGCGAGATAAGCATCAAGAGAACGAGAATCTTGGCCAAGTTAAGGTGAAAGAGATCTAGTCACGAAGAAGTGCCAAGAAAAGAATGCAGGCCCGTAGTATTTATAGCCGTTACATAAGAACCAGTGACGCCATCTGTTGCGCGTAGGTGGGCCTCTATGCCCTCAGGGAAAGGGATGTCTAGTCTATTGTCCAGGTTCGGAATGGGGCTTAAGAGACGTGTTGACTGTGGTGGTGGTGGTGGTGGTGGTGACTGTTGTGGTGGTGGTGGTGGTGATAGTGGTGACTGGTGGTGGTGGTGACTTGTGGTGGTGATGGTGGTGACTGTGGTGGTGGTGGTGGTGGCGGTGGTGGTGGTGACTGTGGTGGTGGTGGTGATGATGATGGTGATGATGATGATGATGATGATGATGATGATACTAAAATTGCTGTTCTTGTAGTTGACATTGTTACTTGTTGTTGTTGTTGTTGTTGTTGGACAGGTTTGTCGTGGTGTGTGGGAGTCTTACTACACGACGAGTCACCTGTACTTGTCACCTCGATCACATATTCACCTTTAATTCTGTGTGTGTGTGTGTGTGTGTGTGTGTGTGTGTGTGTGTGTGTGTGTGTGTGTGTGTGTGTGTGTAGTTAGACGGGTGCTGAGATCTCGCCTTAATAGGGAAAAGATGTAAGGAAAGAGAGAGAGAGAGAGAGAGAGAGAGGGAGCGCTAATGAGGCGAAAAGCCTTTTTACCACTTCACAGCAATAATGATGATGATAATAATAATAATGATAATAATAATAATAATAATAATAATAAATACAATACTGCTACTACTACTACTACTGCTACAACTACTACTCGATACTCTAACTACTACTGATACTACACATCGTCATCATCATCGTCATAGCCACAGACAATACCATTTTCACCACACATTCCTACCACAGTCGCCACAATCACCACATAGCCACCACCTATCAGTTACCACCACACACTGTACCAGCAGTCACCATATTCACCACACAGACACCACCAGTCATCACCACCACAATCTGCTACCACAATCACCACACACTCCTACCACAGTCATCACCACAGTCACCAGGCAAGACCACATGACCACACCCCTCACCACCACATTTACCACAGTTACTACCACATTCACGACCGTAATCACCACCACAGCCACAGTCATCATCACAAGCACCACATGACCACACCCTCACCTCCTGTCCTACACAACTCACCTTTAAACACCAACCAGTGACTTCCTGCCTACCCCTGCCTACCCCACTCCTGCCTCACCCACCACTGCCTCACCCATTCCTGTCTCACCCAACCCCTGCTTCACCCACCTCTTCCTATCCCACCCCTGCCTACCCCACATCTGCCTCACCCACCCCTGCCTAATCCATTCCTTCCTCATCCACCCCTGCCTCACCCACTCCTACCTCACATACCCCTGCTTTATTACACCCTGTATGCCTTACCGCCACCATCCCTGCCTTACCTTGTGCTTCACCACACCATCCATGCCTCACTTAACTGCCTCACCACACTCCCTGCCACTGTACATCACAATTCCTTCCTCGCCACACCGCACCTCACCACACCTCACCACACCACATTCCACCTCTCCACCATACCACACCACACTTCACCTCACCACACCACACCACACCACACCACACCACACCACACCACACCACACCACACCACACTCCACCTCACCACACCACACTTCACCTCACCACACCACACCACACATTCTTCCAAATTATTATCATTCTCTATTGCGAGTGATGTGAACGGGATGAGGGGAGGGGGAGGAGGAGGGGAAAATGAGTGGGGGAGAGGAGAGTGAAGGAGTAGGAGAAGAATTGGGGAACGGGGGGGTGAGTGGGAAGTGTGGTTGGTTGGGGGTGAGGAGGGGGAGGAGAGGGTGAAATGAAGATGAGGGGGAGGGAAGAGAAATAAGAGGAAGATTGGGAGAGAGGAAAATAGGTTGGGGGAGGGAAGAATGGAGGTGTGGAGGGGTGATGACAAGAGGAGGGGAGAGTTGAATTTGCCACCTTGAGAGAGAGAGAGAGAGAGAGAGAGAGAGAGAATAATAACTGCGCTTGTATAAATCCGTAAGTAGATCTGTAAATATACGCACAGTGTAGGTAGGACAAAGTATAAGTAGAGAGGTATGGTAAGTAGGAAAGTGTAGGAAGGAGGGTGGAGTTGAATAGTGTAGGTAGGAGGGTGTAAGTATAACAGTGTAGGTATGGCAGTATGAGCGTAGGTAGGCAGGTAGGTGTGGGTGTATATGAAGGTCAGGTGTGTGAGGTGTAATAATCTCCACATTGTGCTGTGCAGGTGTCGGGAAAGCCTTTATATCCATGTTGATGAAGGGCGATATTTACTGCTTACGTAATAGATGCAAGATAGATAGATAGACAGATAGATAAATAATGGGAGAAATGGTGTACATAATAATAATTGTTTGGTGTTAGAGATGCGATTTTGCACACATACATGCATTCATACACATACATGCTTACGTACACGCACTGGAGTAATGCACACGTTCACATACTAACGTAGATGCGTACAAAGACGTAAATACCTACATACATCCATACACACTTACACATCCCAAAACACACACACACACACACGCACACACACACACAGGGAACGTGAGTGTGCGTGTCTAGATGGACTTAAGTACTTGTGTTAACTTCACTAAAGTTTGTGTGTATGTAGACATCAGAAGTTTGTATGTGTGTGTGTGTGTGTGTGTGTGTGTATGTGTGTGTGTGTTAGCGTGTAATGTGTGCATGTGTTTGAATGTATAGTATATGTGTGTCCAGTACTTTCATAATTTGTATGTATGTATGTATGTATATATCTGTATCTATCTATCTATCTATCTATCTACAGGAATTTATATACCCGACTTTGGTAATTCATATTTTACTTGTATCTATTTATCTATCTAGCTATTTGTCTGTATTTGTATCTGTCTGACGATCTATCTATCTACATATTTCTGTCTAGGTCTGTCTCTCCATCTATCTATCTATCTATCTATCTATCTATAAAGAGGGCAGTGTCGAGGGCAAACTAGGTTATTGTTATTTTTGGCCCGAACTCTCTCTCTCTCTCTCTCTCTCTCACACACACACACACACACACACACACACACACACACACACACACACACACACACACACACACTGGTATTTTGATGAGTTTATCGTGCAGTTGTCCTCACTCACATAGAGAGAGGGAGGGAGAGAGAGAGAGAGAGAGAGAGAGAGAGAGAGGGGGGGGGTGGGACGGACAACCACCCCTCTGTCTCACTGCCCAGTCGACCTACTTCCTCTTATTTTTCTTTTTTTCTTCTTCTTTTTTTTTCTTTTTTCAATTTGAGGTCGTTTGTGTAAGTTGATTCCTTGTTGGTTTATGGGTTGCTTTATTTCTATAGTGTGTTTGGTGTTTGTGTTTTGAAATGTGTGGTGTTTTTGATGTTTACGTCTGTGTTGATGCATCGCCTTTACTTGCTTAGAGAAACATCACATCACACCACCACATACCGTCACACACCACCACACCACACTTACCACACCACACCACATCACACCATACCACACTACACTACACTACACCTCATCACACCACCGCATAGCACTACACCACACCACACCTCACCTGCCACACCACACCACACCACAGCGTCACTTACTATGTACGCAGTAAATCAGCCTCTGACATATTCTCATAAATATATCGCTTCCTTTATCTTGCATCGTAAAAAATATGAGAGAGAGAGAGAGAGAGAGAGAGAGAGAGAGAGAGAGAGAGAGAGAGAGAGAATAATAGGGCGTGAAGACATTATGTGAGGATATTGGCAACTCTCTCTCTCTCTCTCTCGTGATCCTCCTACTTTCATCTTTAGTAACTCCCATTCTCTCCCCCTCTCCCTCTCTCTCTCTGATATTCTTTCTTTATCCTCTCTCCTCCATCTCCATTATCTGCGCTCTCTCTCTCTCTCTCTCTCTCTCTCTCTCTCTCTCTCTCTCTCTCTCTCTCTCTCTCATCGTCCTTCTGTATGTTAGTGTGTTGTCTGTCTGTCTCTCTGTCCATCTATATATGTGTTTATCTGTCTCTTAACTTTTGCTCTTCTCTCTTCCCCTCTCTCCTCTCCTCTCCTCTTCTCCTCTCCTCTCTTCACTTCTGTTCTCTCTCACATTTTCCTCCCCTCTTCCCCCTCACCTCTCCATCATCCTTTTGCTATATCTGTCTCCCCCCCCCTCTCTCTCTCTCTCTCTCTCTCTGCTTTCCCCCCCCATCCTCTGTCTTCCCCTGTCTCTTTGCCCCCCTTCTGTTCCCCTTTCCTTTCTCCTTCACTTTTCCCCTCCCCTCCCCTCCTCCTCCTCCCCCTCCACTCCTCCCGCACCCCCTCCCCTCCCCTCCCCTCCCCTCCCGCACCCCCTCCCCTCCCCTCCCCTCCCGCACCCCCTCCCCTCCCCTCCCCTCCCGTACCCCCTCCCCTTTTCCCCTCTTTTGTCTCCCTATTCATCACCATCGGTCCCTCTCTCCCCTTCCGTCCCCTCCCCTCCTCCGTGTTCTCTCCCCTCTCTCCTAAAATTGTCCCCCTGGTGATAACACTTTGTCAGAGGGGATAGAGGGATATATCTGTTTGTCTATCAGTCGGTGTATCTATCTATCTATCTATCTATCAGTATCTTTATCTATCGTATCCCTGACTTTGTTTACCTCTATATCAATCTTTAACTGTTTGGCTGTCTGTCTGTCTATCTCTATTTCTGTCTGCCTCTCTGGGTCTGTCTTTCTATCAATATGTCTGTCTGCCTGTCTGTGTGTGTCTCTATCTGTATGTCTGTGTCTGTCTGTCTGTCTGTCTATCTGTCTATCAATCTATCCACCTCTCTCTGTGTACCTGGTTATGAGTTTATGTCTGCCTATCTGTTTCTCTCTCCTTACGTCTATTACCCTCCCCTGTACCATAAACACTGCTTATTTGTCGAAGGTGGCCTCAGGGAACGGGTCATTGAGACTATGCCCAGAAAAAAATACATACGTCGGCCACAGTAGCACAATAAATAAATAAGTAAAGCATGTGAGTGGATGGTAATGAAAAAACTTTAAGACCGATGACATTTCTCTGACCCACGAGTTGAAGAGAGAGAGAGACAGATGGGTGGGGGAGGTGGCGATTGAAACTAGCGAGAAAGTGGCGAATGAGGGAGAAAGTGGCGAATGAAGCTAGCGAGAAAGTGGCGATTGAGAGAGAAAGTGGCGAATGAAACTAGCGAGAAAGTGGCGATTGAAACTAGCGAGAAAGTGGCGAATGAAACTAGCGAGAAAGTGGCGAATGAGAGAGTAAGTGGCGATTGAAACTAGCGAGAAAGTGGCGAATGAAACTAGCGAGGAAGTGGCGATTGAGAGAGTAAGTGGCGAATGAAAGACTGGCAACGTATCTCTGGCGTTTCGTAGAGCAGAACAAGTAAATGATGTCGTGTGTTAGGTTGCTTGGTGGCGGTATGTGATGTGGTGTGGTGTGATGTGTGGTGTTGTGTGTGGTATTATGTGATGTGGTGTGGTGTGATGTGTGGTGTTGTGTGTGGTATTATGTGATGTGGTGTGGTGTGATGTGTGGTGTTGTGTGTGGTATTATGTGATGTGGTGTGGTGTGATGTGTGGTGTTGTGTGTGGTATTATGTGATGTGGTGTGGTGTGATGTGTGGTGTTGTGTGTGGTATTATGTGATGTGGTGTGGTGTGATGTGTGGTGTTGTGTGTGGTATTATGTGATGTGGTGTGGTGTGATGTGTGGTATTATGTGATGTGGTGTGGTGTGATGTGTGGTGTTGTGTGTGGTATTATGTGATGTGTTGTGGTGTGATGTGTGATGTTGTGTGTGGTATTATGTGATGTGTTGTGGTGTGATGTGTGATGTTGTGTGTGGTATTATGTGATGTGTTGTGGTGTGATGTGTGGTGTGTGTGGTATTATGTGATGTGTTGTGGTGTGATGTGTGGTGTTGTGTGGTATTGTGATGTGTTGTGGTGTGATGTGTGGTGTTGTGTGGTATTATGTGATGTGTGGTGTTGTGTGTGGTATTATGTGATGTGTTGTGGTGTGATGTGATGATATGCAGTGTTAAAGTTATCTAATGTGATGTTTTGCGGTTTGATGTTATGTGGTGTGATGTGATGTTATGTGGTGTTATGTGATGTTATGTGAGGTAATGCCCTGGTTCGCCATTGGGAGAGGCGCTGTCGAAGAGAGAAATTTTAGGCAGGCGGACAGTGCAAGTTAGAGGAATTATCTGGCCCCTCCGACACACACACACACACACACACACACACACACACACACACACACACACACACACACACACACACACACACACACACACACACACACACACACACACACTCTCTCTCTCTCTCTCTCTCTCTCTCTCTCTCATCTGTCTATTTATCTGTAGTGCGTGTGTGTGTGTGTGTGCTTGAGAGAGAGAGAGAGAGAGAGAGAGAGAGATTTGGAGGGTCTAGGAAGGGTGTGGTTTTGGGGAGGGGGAAGGGAAGGGAGGGGAAGGGGGAGGGACTATCGAGAATTTGGGACGAGGGGGGGAGGGAAAGGGGAAGGTGTGGGGGTAAGGGCAGCCTAAAGCAGAGGGAGGGGGGAAAGGCTGGGGAGGGGGTGGGGTGGGGTGGAGTTTGGAAAATTGAGGTGGGACGTGAGAATTGGGGTTGGAAGGAGGTGGAGGGACGGAGAGAGAGAGAGAGAGAGGGAGGGAGGGAGGGAGGTAGGGAGGGAGGAAACATAGGGAGTGGCTGGAGAGTAGGAGAGGATCAGAGGGAGGGAACATGGGGAAGGAGGGGTTAATTATGGGTAGAGGTAGAGATCTGGAGTGGGGTGATGGAGGGGGGGGTGTAGGGGGGATGAGAGGATGAAGGAAGGAAGGAAAGAGAGGGGTGAGAGGGTAAAGGGGGGAGGTAAGGAAAATAGTAGAGAAGGTGAGGGAGGGGAGGAACTAGGGGAAGAGATGGGGGAAGAGGAGAAAGGGTAAGAGACAGTAAGTAAGGGTAAGGGAGAATGGGAGATGTGATGGGGAGGGGAGGGTGTGAGAGAATGGGTAGCAGGGAAGGTGGGGTAGAGGGGGAATAGAGAGGGGTATAAGACGAGGTTGGGGAGGGGAGGGGATGAGAGGGATTAGTTTGAGGGACGTGATAACTTACTAGTGTTTGTACAGACTGATTGGGTGGTGGTGGTGGTGGTGTTTTGGGGGAGGGGAGAGACGTGAGGGGGGATGGAGAGATGGAGGGGGAAAGGCGTGAGGGGGGATGGAATGTTGGAGGGGGAGAGACGGCGGGGAAGGTGGAGGGGGTGATGCCGAGGGAGGGAATGGGGGGGGGTGAGGTGGAGGGATGTGATGGGGGCGAGGGAGTGGTGGTGGTGGTGGTGGAGGGAGGGAGGCAAGTGGGGGAAGAAGGGGGAAAGAGTCAGAATAAGGGGTGATGGTGTGCTAAAGAGGCTGTGATGAGAATGAATGACTAGAAAGAGGGGAGAATGGGTAAAGGGAAGAATCAGTAAACCCGAAAGTAAAATTATATGTTTGTTTATAAGAGGGATTTCTGCAGTTTTTTTAGAGGATCGAGTGTAAAAATATATTAATAAGGAGATGGAATGGAGAGTTACAGAGATGGAATGGGGAGTTAAAGAGATGGAATAGGGAGTTACAGAAATGGAGTGGGGAGTTAAAGAGATGGAATGGGGAGTTACGGAGATGGAATGGGGAGTTTAAAGAGATGAAATGAGGAGTTTAAAGAGATGAAATGGGGAGTTACAGAGATGGAATGGGGAGTTACAGAGATGGAATGGGGAGTTCAAGAGACGGAATGGGGAGTAAGATGAAATGGGGAGTTAAAAAGATGGAATGGGGAGTTAAAGAGACAGAATGGGGAGTTAAAGAGATGGAATGGGGGTGTAGAGATGATGATGTGAAGAGTGAATATTTAATCGCTTCGGAGGGTTACCTGTCCCCTTGCACCCCCCCCCACCTCTTCCGGTACCCCTGTGAGAAAGACATTAAAGAAAGGAGAGAAAAAGGCTGCAGGGAGAGAGAAGGAAAATAGAGAAAGAAGCAGGGAGGGAACAGGCTGCAGAGGAAGATGAGAAAGAGTATATATGAAGAGAAAAGAAAGAGCCATTTTTGGAAGACAAGAAAAAGAGATAGAGAGAGGGAAAAAGAAAGGCAGGAAGAAACAGGGAAATAAGGAAAGAAAAACAAGGAAGGAGGGTAGGAAGAAAATAGAATGCTTTTAGAAATTACTGAAAGCTGAGGAACAAAAAATAATAAAAACAAAAAAGAAAGTCAGGAGAAATTAGAAGAAAAGTGAAGAAGAGGAAGATGATAGAGTGAGATGGAATGAGTCGAGGAAGGGAATGGAAGGGGAATGTAGGAATGATTGATTTAGGGCGTATGGAGAGAGAGAGAGAGAGAGAGCAGGCAGAAAGTGAGAGATGCTTGGAGAAAATAGATGCGCAGATAGATAGATAGATGGATAGTTAGACATAAAAAGATAAAAGTTAATAGAGAGAGAGAGAGAGAGAGAAAATTAGTTTTGGTGTGAGAAGTGCTGGCGAGGGAGAGAGAGTGGATGGACGAGGGAGAGGGGAGCACTTTATGTAACACTGTATATTGTACTTCACCACTTGTCAGTATCATTATGTATTATGTGTGTATATGTATGTATGTAATTATGTATGAATGTATGTATGTATCTGTAAATGCATGCATGTATGTATATGTGTGTAATGTATTTTTCTGTCATCTGTCTGTCTGTCTCTGTGTATATGTATGTATGTATATGTAAGTGTATTCGTCTGTCAGTCATTTGTCTCTCTGCCTTTCTGTGTGTGTGTGTGTGTGTGTGTGTGTCTGTGTAATATCTGTATGTGTAACTTAGATATACACATGTATGTATATATTTTCCCCCCTGGCTCTGCCCTCACATATGAACTTCTTGATTATTTATGTATTCCACTTATGGTACCCTGGAGCCTGGAGGGGTGGGGTCGGTTGCGTTTGCGTCTACCAGTCCCCCTGACCTGGGTTCAATCCCACTTGGGGCGAACATTTAAGTAGTTTTTCTGTCCATGTGTTCTTAGTATGCTCTCTTAATGACATATACAGATCAACGCTCACAAATACACACTCAAACATACATACAGATACACATACACACTCACAAATACACACTAAAATATACACACTCACATATACACATACACCTTCTTGATTACACTTCCCCAGCTTGAGTAACTGTCTATTGCTGGCCATCAATCTCCCTCCAAGAAAGTTTGATGCTGTTGTTGGCCTCAGAGGAGCTGGTGCGCACACACACACACACACACACACACACACACACACACACAGACCTTGCCTTGATGTCGAGTTATCTGTTGCTCTTTGCTGTGACCTGACCCCCCCTCCATCATCTCTCTCTCTCTCTCTCTCTCTCTCTCTCTCACCTTTATCCTTTTTCTGGCTTTTATGTGTTTTATTCAGTCTGTGTGTGTGTGTGTGTGTGTGTGTGTGTGTGTGTGTGAGAGAGAGAGAGAGAGAGAGAGAGAGAGAGAGAGAGAGAGAGAGAGAGAAGGAGAAGGGGGAGTAAAAAAATGAGGGGAGAAAGATGGGAGGAGATGAAGAGAGGAGAGGAGAGGAGAAGGGATGAAGGTAGGAGAGGGGAGAGGGGAGATTGAAGAGATTAAGAGAGGGATGAGGGGAGGGGAGGGAGATGAGGTAAGAGGTGTCGGGAGGGGAGAGATTGAGAGGCATTGCGAGGGGAGGGGAGGGGAGGGGAGGGTGATCATCGGGCAGGAAATAGGGTAGTTGTGTGTGTTAGTGTCTCCTAATTCACACTTCCTGCCTCACCCCACCCTGCCTCACTCCACCCTGCCTCATCCTTCCCCGCCTCACCCCACCCTGCCTCACCTCTCCTAGTCTCACCTCACCATACCTCACACCACCCTGCCTCTCCCCACCTTGTTTCACCCCACCCTGCCTCACCCCTCCATGCCCCACCCCACCTTGTTTCACCCTATCCGCATCACCCAACCCTGCCTCACCCCTACCTCAGGATTTCAGGGGCTTGAATGGTGAGTGTGTGGCCCATTTTGCTGATTAGTTATCCGTCAGTCATGTTTTTGATGATTTTAATGATGATGATGATGATTTACTCTGTTTATTACCTTTATTTGTTACCATAAAATAATTCGCATATTCTTGAAGGCATTGCAAGGCTTACATTTATTTTATCTTATTTTTTTCATTTTAAGCTAATCGGAAAATAACACTTTTGCTTTTACGTAATCAGTCTTTCATGAAAGGATTTATGGAGAGGGTGCTGGTAATGTGTGCAGGATTAGCAACGGAGTACACACACACACACACACACACACACACACACACACACACACACACACACACACACACACACACACACACACAGGTACAGAAGACAGCAGCTGAACAAAGACAGACATACAAATCAACGGACACATTCACAAACACAACAGACAAAAGGGTACACCAAACACACACACACACACACACACACACACACACACACACACACACACACACACACACACACACACACACACACACACACATACCAGCTGAGTGAAGGTAAACATGCAGGTGTTTGGACAGACCAACTTTTCAACAGGGAGAGAAAATATGTGATGAGGTATGGTTTTGTGCTCCCTGCAGCACTACCAACACTGCTACCAACACTACCAACACTTCTATCAGCACTACCAACACTGTTACCAATACTAGCAACACTGCTACCAACACTACCAAGACTGCTACCAATATTAGCAACACAGCTGCCAACACTACCAACACTTCCAACAGTGGTACCAATATTACCAACACTACAACCAGCTTTTCCAAGACGATCAGTAATACCACACCAGTAACACCAGGACCACTTCACTACCCAAATGTAATACACAGCCATACCACACTACGGGTATGCGGCTGGAATTCGTTTCCGGCTCTGGGAAGATGGACGCCCCTGCCTGCACAGTCCCTGGTCCCCCATGGTCAGTGTGTAGCACCCGTTAGCCTACCACCAAAAAGGCACTTATTGGATGGTTACCATCGTCCTGGGAGGTATTACCACGGGTGTTACCTGGTAGCTGGCCTTCCCAGGCGGGGAACTCAGCCACATTTACCAAGTCAAGTCCAGGCTGATACTACTACACATACATTCAAATCTCTTATACACAGCTCATTTCCGGGTTCAGCCCCCTCCATTTTCCCTGCACTTTGCCATGTGGAAGGGCTCTGCTTCCGCCCTGGCTAGGCGCTGTCTGCCACAGGAAGACAGCTTGTTTGTGGTCGATGGATCTGCTCGGCCAGCAAGCGGGAGCAACAACAACCATCACACCATACAACACCACCATACTACCTTGACAGTTCCATACGACCGACAGTGCCACTTGTACTACCACACAACTACAACTACCACAACCACGACCATTAACACAGTGGCATGGTAAAAAGAAAATGGATGTTAATATTTGGTTGTCTGGCTTCGCGAAACACCACCCCATTACAACCACACTGCTACCGCACCACCACCACAGCACCACCACACCCATCACCATACTACCACCAGCACTGCCTCATTATTAGCATTGCCATCACAGCCGCAACCACACTACCATCAACACTACCACTCATTTCCCCACACCACTAGTCACTCTTACCTGTACTACCACAATGGCATACATAAACCCTAACACACACACACACACACACACACACACACACACACACACACACACACACACACACACACACACACACACACCTGGCCCTCATTAACAATTCGCTTGTTGGAAATTCAGTCTGTCGTCAAGAGGCCTCAGTATCAGGTCCCAAGTGGCGGGAATTGGGCGGGAATTGAGTAGCATTTGGTGGGAATTTAGTGGTGGAAGTGGGCGGGAATTGAGTAGCATTTGGTGGGAATTTAGTGGAATTGGGCGGGAATTGAGTACAATCTGGTAGGAATTGGGATGGAATTAAGTGGAATTGGGCGGGAATTGAACAGAAGTGGGTGGGAATTTATTAGATGTGGGCGGGAATTGAGTAGAAGTGGGTGGGAATTGACGGAATAGATTCGAAATGGACGAGAAATGGTCAAAGTTGGGCGGAATTTGGAAGGAACTGGGCGGGAATTGGCTGAAGTTGGGCGGAATTTGTTGGGTCGTGGACGAAATTCAAGTAGGCGGAATTTAAGTGCATTTAGGGGCTATTTAAGTGGATATGGGCGGGATCTAAGTGGCGATGGGCGCGATTTAAGTGGATTTAGGGGGCGCTGAGGGGGATTTACATGGATTTAAGCCGAATATGGACGGGATTATTTTGCGCAGGTGGTGGTGGGGATGATAAAATAGTATAAGTGGATTGGAGAAAGGAAATTAGATTGAAAATGATGGGAGATGAATATTTTTGTTAACTTTTGTATCTCTTTGTCTTTTCTGTCTGTCGCTCTACCTGTCTGTTTATTTACCTGTCTGTCTGTCTGTCTTTCTGTGTATCTGTCTGCCTGCCTGTCTGTATGTTAGTATCAGTATTTGGCTCTGAGTCTGTGCTGTCTGTCTCTGCCTGTCTGCTTCTGTCTGTCTGTCCGTATGTGCCTAGGTACAGTATCTGCCTTTGTCTGCCTTTGTATCTGTCTGTCCGGTTGTCTGTCTGTCTGCGTGTGTCTGTCTACCTGTCTGTTCGTCTGTCAGTCTACCTGTCCAGCCGTATCTGTCTACTTCTCTGTCTGTCTGTCTGTATCTATCTGTCTGTTGCCTTACGTGGCATTCTGTGGCGGGTAACTATAGGAAAGGAGACAGGAAAAAGATAATTACCCTAAACACACACACACACACACACACACACACACACACACACACACACACACACACACACACACAGGAAAAACGTTAAATGTGTAGATTCAAATATGTAAGGTGATGGAGGTTGAGATGCAGAGTGAGATGTGTGTGTTAAGAGGAACTTGCTATGGTGATGGTGGGGGAGCAGGGGAGGGGAAGAAAAAGGAAGGGAGGGAGAGAGGGGGAGGGGAGGACGAAGGGGAAGGAAGGACAGGGGGAAGAGAGAGAGAAAAAAAAAACATGTAGAGGAGGAGGGGAAGGGAATGGGGGAGAAGGAAAAGGGGGGTGAGGGGAAAGGGGGCAAGGGGGGTGGGAGGTGGGGGGGGAAGGTAGGAGAAAATGTAGAGGTAATGCAGTTAATGGTGGAGGGAGGTACATGGTAGGAGGGAAGTGATGGGGGGAGGGGAGGAGAGAGAGAGGGGAGGGAAGGAGAGAAGGAGGAGGAAAATATGTAGAGGTGATGCTGTTGGTAGAGGAAAGAGATATATGGTAAGAGGGAGGTGTGTTATGGTGATGGTGGAGGGGAGGGGAGAGAGAGAGAGGGGGGAGGAGGAGGTGGAGAGAGGAAGGGAAGGGGAGGATTAAAGGTGAGAGAGAGAGAGAGAGAGAATTCCCACGCCCTCTATTACCTTCTCTCAAACTCCGCACAACTTTCGCACCAGCCGGTAGAAGTCTCATGGAGGGGGGGGGAGGGTAAGTAGGAGAGGTGGAGGGAATTTAGGGGGGAGGGGAGGGAAGGTGGAGGGAGGAGGAGGGGGAGGGGCAAGGTAAAAGGGAGGAGGGGGAGAGGGAGGCAAGTAGGAAAGGTGGAGAGAATTTTGAGGGAGGAGGAGAGGAATGATAGGGGGGGAAGGGAGGGGGAGGGAAAGGAGGAAGAAAGAAGGTAAGGGAAGAGGGAGAGGAGACAGTAAATAAGAGGAAAGGAGAGAGGGGGAAGTGAGGGAGAGAAAAACTGAAGGAAGGGGGTAGGGGTGAGAGGGAGAGGGGAAGGAGAGGAGAGGAGAGGAAGAAGCGAGAGAGGGGAAATGGGAAAAAGAGGAGGGAAGGAAAGACGCTGGGGGGAGGAAAGAAGGAAGAGAGGAGTGGGGGTGTCGGGAGGGGAGAAGGAGGGAAGAAACAAGGAGAGAGAGAGAGAGGAGGGAAAAAGGGAAAGAAGGAGGGAAGAAGCAGAGAGAGAGAGAGAGAGTGACCCAACCCCTGGATAATTTTAAGGTGGAAAAGGAGAGGAAAAAGTGTATGGGCAAAAAATATATAAATATATATAAAAAAAGAAAAAAGTGTCGAGAATGAAAAAAAACAACAACTTTGAGCTGCATTTATTTTCCTATTGAACTGTGGAAAAATTAGATAGATAGATAGACAGATAAATAGATAGATATAGATAGATATTTTGCTCTCAAGATACATTTGACACTTTGAGACATTTATAAGGTCTTGAAAAAAGTATCATCAAGGGGACAGAGTTATCCAAAAATAAAGTTAAGTATATACGGTACATAATTATTGAAAAATCTAATATATAGCATTTTTTCATAATTTTTGGTGCTGTAAAAAAAGTGATATATGAAAGATCTCAAAGTATTCTAAGTCTGCTGCTACTACTACTAATGATGATAATGATGATAATGATTGATGATGATGATTGATGATGATGATGGAGGGCTGGTCGGAAAATAGTTACCCTGATTTTTATGGCGGGTGGACGAGAAAAGTGGAAATTGTGTGTGTGTGTGTGTGTGTGTGTGTGTGTGTGAGAGAGAGAGAGAGAGAGAGAGAGAGAGAGAGAGAGAGAGAGGCCTATTTTTAGACAGGATATAAAGCAGGTGGAGGTGAGACTGGATTAAAAAAAAAAGGAAGAAAAAAGAGAATGTGGAAATGAGGGTGATAGGGAGGTGGAGGATATGACAGAGTGGGTGGAGGTGAGAGTGGAGGTGATGGGGGAGATAAAGGGTGGATGGAGAAGGTGATAGAGAGGGTGGAAATGAGCGGAGGTGGAAGGATGGGTGGAAGGGATGATTGAGAGGGTGGGGGAAGGGTGGGGTTGTAAGTGAGGGTGCAGACAGAGGAGGAGGAGGAAGGTGAGGGGAGGGAGATGGGGGATGAGGGTGAAGGTGAGGGAGTCAGGGAGGGGGGAGGAGACAGGTAAGGGGGATGGGGGTGAGAGGGAAAGACAGACGAATGGGGGAGATAAGGAGGATGAAGGGGAACAGATAGGAAAAGGTGGGGAAGAGAAGGCGGAAAAAGACAGGAGGTGAGGGGAGGGGGTAAGGGAGAAACAGACAAAGGAGGGGTGAGGGGATGAGGGTAGAGGGAAGATGGGGAGGGATGAGGGTTGGGGGGGGGGACTTTGTTGTACCAACACCAACGCGCAAACTTAAAGGCCAAAAGTTAATTCTGTGAGAAGTGACTTGCATTTTGCCAGGGCTGGGGAGGGGGTGTAGGGGAAGAGGGGGTGAGAAGAACGAAGGGTATGGGGGGATGAGAGAGAGAGAGAGAGAGTCGTGTATTTCTCGCTGCACTTCATCCCTTAAAAACTAATTTCTCTTCGACCATTTGCTAGTGACAGGTCAATCCCTTTCTGATATTTTTTGTTCAGTTTCCCTTTATGTATTTCTGTTCCGTTTTCTTTCACCTTTTTTTTTTTTTCTTGATTTCGTTCGTTTTTCGATTTATTTTTTTTCTTTCATTTTCTTACTCCATTCCTTCCTTCAGTGTCGTCCTTTCTTCCTTCTTCCCATCCTTCGTTCGTGCCATCCTTCCTTCCTTCCTGATTGACCCTATTTTTACGTCACCATTATCACCATCGTCTTCTTCATTTTTATTATTATTATTATTATTATTATTATGTAAAGCTATACACACGACGTACAGGAGCATGTTGAGGGGTCTTAGGTAAAATAAATCGCTAAGGAAAAGGCGTTAGGAAGCTCTGTTTCACCTTGGTTGTTGAATAGGTGGGTAATTTCCGGTTGTAAAATAAGTACTTTCCCTGTTAATTATGTCTGGATAGGTCTATTTCCTCTCTCTCTCTCTCTCTCTCTCTCTCTGTCTCTCCCTCTCCCATCCATCTTTCCATCCTTCCGTATCTCCTTCCTTCCTCCTTCCCATCCTTCATTCATTCATTCATTCCTCATCCATCCATCCTCTATCCATCCATCCTTCCTTACCTCCTTCCTTCCTTCCTTCATTCATTCCATCCTTCTTTCCTTCCTTCCTTTCTGTCCTTTCTGTCCTTCCTTCCTTCCTTCCTTCGTCCTAGAAATAACAGACGCTGGACACAACCAAGTCAAAATTATTGGGTCAGAGAGAGAGAGAGAGGGGAGGAGGAGGAGGAGGAGGAGGAGCAGGAGGAAAGTTAATAATGGAGAGACAAAGGGGAGGAGGGGGGTGAGGGGAGAGGAAAGAGGAGAGGTGCAGGAGGGGGAGGGGAGAAAATCTGTCTTGATCTCCCTCCCGTGTTATTGCTCCCTGGAGAGAGAGAGAGAGAGAGAGAGAGAGAGAGAGAGAGAGAGAGACCACGCAGACTTAAGGTTCTTACTATGTGTCTCAGTCTTCATAAAAAGGTCTTTAACGCTGATTGAGAGAGAGAGAGAGAGAGTAATCGAATGAAGGAAGAGGGGAAAAATGGAGGAAGGAAAACTGAAAGAGAGGGAGAGAGAAATGAAAGGAGGCGATAGATAGATAGATAGATAGATAGTGGTTGAGATACGATGTATGTGTGCCGTGTATGTGTGTGAGTGTATTTATGTTGTGTGTGTGTGTGTGTGTGTGTGTGTGTGTGTGTGTGTGTGTGTGTGAGTGATTATTTCTGCGACTAATACGAGTATATGTGTGTGCATGTATGTGTTTTTGTACGTTTGTGTATGTCTGTATGAATATTTATATGGATATGTGTACGTGTGTGTACAGTATATATATGTGCATGTAACGTTGTAGTAAACTGGCGTCCCTTGTGTGTGTGTATGTGTTTGTGTGTGTGTTTTAATTGTGTTTCTTTAGTATCTGAGCATCCGTGTTAATTTAGCATGTTTGTTTGGGTCAGTTGGCGTCCCCTCCGTTACCATGGCAACGTTGGTTTATCTGACCAGGTGGAGTCATTTTAGTGGCGTGTATTATACAAATCAGATTAAAATTTCAAGGCAGGACAGGAATCGTGGCACCTGTAGTCACTTAATTAACCAAAACACCTGTGATAATTAGTGGAAAGCAAAGGTGTGTGTGTGTGTGTTAAAGTGTTCTCTCTCTCTCTCTCTCTCTCTCTCTCTCTCTCTCTCTCTCTCTCTCTCTCTGATTCATGATTACGGTTTATGTTCATATTTTTACTTCAGCTGTCTGTGTGTCTGTCTGTCCATCTCTATTTGCTGTCTGTCTGTCTCTATGTGTCTATTTTTAGTGTAAATCTGTTTAATCCTTATGTAATTAATTTCTTATCGTTTACGCAAAAATTCCTACCATATTTATTTCGCTTTATTTATTTTTTATTTGCTAGTTAATCAGGCAAGGAGTGGTGGATCAGCATATATATTTTTTGATCAAATTTTAATTTTAATTTATCGTACGGTCAGGGAGGAATGTCGATGCATACTGAATAAAATTTGATGATGATGATGAGGAGGAGGACGATGGTGATGATGATGGTGGTGTTGATGATGACGGTGATGGTGATAATGATGATGCTTGTAATAATAATAATAATAATAATAACAACGATAATAATAATAACAATAATAATAATAATAATAATGATAATAATAATAATAATAATAATAATAATAATAATAATGAGGATAATAATAATAATAATGATAATGAGCAGGACGTTGATGATGATGTTGTTGATAATGATGATGATGATGACGACGACGGTGGCAGTAATGATGCCAATGAGTGTAATGTTGATGAGCACGTTGATAATGACGATGGTGATAATGATGATTTTCTTTTCATTACTAATTTCCCTATTTTCTCTCCCTACAGGTAAGTTCCGTTCACCTGTGGCCTTACTGTGGAATTTGTAAGTACCAGAAAAAAGCTTATTGTATTTTTTTTTTTATATATATAATTTCCAACTCTGTCTAGACTTAATTTTCTCTTAGGCGTGGGAGCCCGAATTACAGTACTTTATATATATCAGTGGAATAAATCGTGAAAATCCGAGAAGGAAGACATACATTACACAAGTCATACACACAAAAGCACACCCGTACATAATTCACACACACACACACACACACACACACACACACACACACACACACACACACACACACACACACACATGCATAAACACACCTAAGTAAACACAGTAACATTCATGCCAAGACAACAGTACCATAGATAGACAGATACATATATAGAGGTGTGTGTGTGTGTGTGTGTGTGTGTGTGTGTGTGTGTGTGTGTGTGTGTGTGTGTAAAGCCAGGGGTGAAGCAACAGATGGTAATGATGGTAAGGGATAATTTGGCTAACCAGCTCTCGCCCCTCTCCCTCCTCCCCATCATTCTCTCTGTCGTCGTTATTTAGGGAGAGAAAAGAGGTAGGGAACAGGTTAATTGATAAGGTGTTGATTTGTGTTTGCGTGTATGTGTGTGTGTGTGTGTGTGTGTGTGTGTGAGAGAGAGAGAGAGAGAGAGAGAGAGAGAGAGACTTACCCCTCTCCTGATACATATGGAAAAGGTGAGTTTTGTGTGTGTGTGTGTGTGTGTGTGTGTGTGTGTGTGTGTGTGTGTGTGTGTGTGTGTGTGTGTGTGTGTGTGTGTGTGTGTGTGTGTGTGTGTGTGTGTGTGTGTGTGTGTGTAAAAATAAAATGAAAAATATAGAGCGAGTGTAACAAAATATGGGTAGGCAGGCCAGGCCAGGCCAGGCCATTTCAGGCCAGGGCTGGCATAAGGTAGGGCAGGGCAGAGGTGGGCAAGGCAGGACAGGGCAGGGTAGGGCTGGGCTGGGCTGGTATAGGGTAGGGTAGGATAGGGCTGGAGTAAGGTAGGGCAGGGCAGGACGGGGGTAGGGTAAGGTATGGTTGGGCAGGGCAGGGCAGGGCAGGGCTGGGCTGGGCTGGGGTAAGTTAGGGCAAGGCAGGGCAGGACTGGGGTAGGGTAGGGTATGGTAGGGCAGGGCAGGGCAGGGTTGGGGTAAGGTGGGGCAGGGCAGGGCCAAATGCTACCCATATACATAGGAGGTGGCACAGAATTGTAAAACTTTTGTCGTGAATTAAATTAGTTCCGAGATGTGAAAGTTACCCCTTTGAGAGAGAGAGAGAGAGAGAGAAAGAGAGAGGGGAAAAGAAAAATGTTCAGTGGAGAGGATAGGGAGAGAGTGAAAAGAGTTAAGCTGTTGAAAGGATTAGAGCACACACACACACACACACACACACACACACACACACACACACACACACACACACACACACACACACACACACACACACACACACACCACTTAGAAATGCATCTGTCAAAGCTAAACCCATGTGTGTGGCATTGGGTGGGGGTGCGTTACTTCTCCTCTGCCCCCAAAATCTTCCTTTACCCTCCACTACCCCCAGAACAGGATCCGATCACGTACTGAATAGATGTGAGTCCGTATGAGACGAGTGCAAACCGACCGCTACAGTACATATATTCCGTTTCTACTGACCCTACGTATTTCACTTACCCCCTCCTTCCCTCCCTCTTCCCTTTCCTCCCTCTCCACTCCTCCCTTCCCTCTCCCCTCTCCCACATCCCTTTCTCTATTCCTCACCCTTCCTTCCCACTACTTTCTTTCTCCCCGTCTTCCCCCCTCCCCCTCCAAACCCCCCAGTTTCCCCTCTCTTCCTCTTTCCTCTCTCTTTTACCCACTTCGCCTTTCCATCCCTCTTCCTCCTCCCCTCTTCTTTCCCTGTCCCCCTCCTTCATATCCTTCCTCCCTTTCCTTCCTCCTCCTGCTCCCCTCTTCCTCCTCCCTCCTTCTTCCTCCCCTCTCTCTTCTCTCCCTCCCCCATCCCTCCTTCCCTCCCATCTCTCCGTCTTCCCTCCTTCCTTCCCTCCTTTCACTCCCTCACCCCTCCTTCCTTCCCTCCTTTCACTCCCTGTCCCCTCCTTCCTTCCCTTCCTTCTCTCCCTCCCCCCTCCTTCCTGCCCTTCCTTCTCTCCCTCCGTCCTTCTCCTCTCTCCATTCCCGCTCCTTCCTCCTCCTCCTCCTCCTCCTCTTCATCTTCTTCCTCCTGCTTCCTTCCTTCCCTCCTTTCTTCCTCTCTCCCTCCCTCCAGTGCCCAGTGAGACCTACTTTTGCCCACCTACTATTGATCCGGAAGCGTCTTGGGGAGGAAGGTAGGGAGGAGGGAGGGAGGAAAGAAGGGAGGGGAGGCAAGGTAGGTAAGGAGGAGAGAAGGGAGGGGAGGGAAGGTAGATAAGGAGGAAAGAAGGGAGGGGAGGGAAGGTAGGTAAGGAGGAAAGAAGGGAGGGGAGGGAAGGTAGGTAAGGAGGAGAGAAGGGAGGGGAGGGAAGGTAGATAAGGAGGAAAGAAGGGAGGGGAGGGAAGGTAGGTAAGGAGGAGAGAAGGGAGGGGAGGGAAGGTAGGTAAGGAGGAGAGAAGGGAGGAGAGGGAAGGTAGATAAGGAGGAAAGAAGGGAGGGGAGGGAAGGTAGGTAAGGAGGAGAGAAGGGAGGGGAGGGAAGGTAGGTAAGGAGGAGAGAAGGGAGGGGAGGGAAGGTAGGTAAGGAGGAGAGAAGGGAGGGGAGGGAAGGTAGGTAAGGAGGAGAGAAGGAAGGGGAGGGAAGGTAGGTAAGGAGGAGAGAAGGGAGGGGAGGGAAGGTAGGTAAGGAGGAAAGCAGGGAGGGCAGGGAAGGTAGGTAGGTAAGAAAGAGGGAGTAATGAAGGTAGGGAGTTCGAGGGGGGAACGTAGGTAAACAGGAGGGAAGGAGGAAGGAAGAGAGGGGAGGGAAAATTTGTAGGTCAGGAGGAGGAGGAAAAAAAGATGGGAAGGGAGAGAAGGTAGGTAGGTAAGAAGGAGGGAGGAATGAAGGTAGGGAGGGCTAGAATAAGGTAAAGGAATGGGAAGCAACAGGAAGGAAGGGAAATTAAGGTGTGAAGGTAAGTGGAAGGCAGTGGAAGGAAGGTGGAGAAGGAGGAAGGAAAGAAAGAAGGAGAGAGGGAAGAAAAGAGAGAAGGAAGGAAGGAAGAGAAAGTGAGAGAGAGAGAGAGAGAGAGAGGAGCAGATGAGTATTGGGAGAGAAATATTGGGATAATAAGTAGTGGTGAAGGAGAGAGAGAGAGAGAGAGAGGAGCAGATGAGTATTGGGAGAGAAATATTGGGATAATAAGTTGAAGTGAAGGAGAGAGAGAGAGAGAGAGAGAGAGAGAGAATTAATAAGCTTCATTTGTATCCTGGGTGTGTCGTGATTTTTCTTTTTCTTTTTTGAGTAGGAAGGTGGTAATGGCAAGGAGCTGAGCCAGTGGTGGTAGTTGTGGTGATGGATTGTGGTAGGTGTGGGAATGGTGGTGGTGGTGGTAGTTGTGGTAGCGGTGCTGGTGGGAATTTTGGTCTTGGTGGTGGTGGTGGCGGTGATGGTGGTAGAAGTGGCGGTGGTGGTGGTGGTAGTTGTGGTAGAAGTAGCGGTGATGGTGGTAGTAGTTGACGGGTATAGTAATGGTGGTAGTTGTAAATCGTGATAGTGTTGGTAGTTGCCTTTCTTCCTGTTTTATTTTACTCATGTTCATTGTTTGTTCAGTGTAGATTTCGCTCTGCCCCTACCCTGAGGTTCCGGCAGTAAACAGCTTGGCATTTGTACCTGTTGAAGTTGATAGTGTATGTATGTATGTATGTGTGTATTTTTGTATGTGTGTATCTATTTTTGTGTGTGTGGTGTCTGTGTATGTATTTTTGTACGTGAATGTGTGTGTATTTTTGTATGTGTATGTATGTATGTGGAAGTATATTTGGTTAAACTCTCATGACCGTAAGTGTTCGTGTGTGTAACTTAATGTGCGTTCTTTTGGTCTACACGGTGCAACTTTCGTATGTGTGCGTGTAGGCGGTTTTATGTACGCTTTGTTCATTATGTGCGTGTTTATGTGTGCCCCTAGCTTAATGGGCATGTGCACTTAGGGGATATTTTGTGTGTACACCTTCGAAAGTTTACGGCGTGTGCGTGAGGAAGTTTATGTGTGTGCGTATGAGAGAGAGAGAGAGAGAGAGAAAGAGATGGTTCGATGAAGATAGATAAGTAGATAGAAAAGAAAGACACACACACACACACACACACACACACACACACACACACACACACACACACACACACACACACACACACACAAAGGTCATTTTATTCCCAGATGCGCGTGCTCGTTAATGATTCTCTCTCTCTCTCTCTCTCTCTCTCTCTCTCTCTCTCTCTCTCTCTCTCTCTCTCTCTCTCTCTCTCTCTCTCTCTCAAAAACAAACACCAAAAAATCAGTAGACAGACAGACAGAGAGAAGGTTAGAAAGGGTACAGAGACAGAAGAATGGTGATAGATAAAATTGCCCCTAGCTACACCAATACGGACAGATAGATAGATTGATAGATAGATAAAAAAAAACAGTAATAAACGAAAAACACACACCTCTTGGCTTAACAAGTCATTATTATAACTCTGACACGAAAAAAAAATATATACACACAATAAAACAGAATCATACATTATTTATACAACCCCCAAGCCAACCGTGTTCTAGAAATTTCATCAGTAAAACGAGGAACAAGGGAGTGTGTGTGTGTGTGTGTGTGTGTGTGTGTGTGTGTGTGTGTGTGTGTGTGTGTGTGTGTGTGTGTGTGTGTGTGAGAGAGAGAGAGAGAGAGAGAGAGAGAGCATTAACAAGCACACGGTATCGAGAAGGAAGTGACCTGTCGTTTACATAGTTCAAGCACGTTATGGTTCTTCGTTAGCAGGGGCTGGAGTTATTAGGATGTGTGTGTGTGTGTGTGTGTGTGTGTGTGTGTGTGTGTGTGTGTGTGTGTGTGTGTGGGTGTGAGAGAGAGAGAGAGAGAGAGAGAGGATAGAAAAAGGCATACATTTACACAGCCCACAGATCACCCATACACGTTACCCATAAAAATATCTTATATCTCTGCAAATATTGAACAGAAAACTTCCCATCACAACTGCATTATTCTCTGTCTTATATAAAAAAAAAGTAAATAATATATACATGAAAAAAAATATGAACAAAAAATGGAGTCAGAGTTTTCATACCACCTCAAAATTTGCCCCATGGAGGACAGCGTTATAATTCCTTAATATTAACTTGGCCAAGATTTTCGTCCTTTTGTAGCTTATTTCACGTAGCTCAGTGGCCGGAAGAGACAGGGCTACGGCTGTTACATCGCCTCCTTAGCACTTCTTCGTGACTGGCATCGTATTGGTCGGTTGTTACAGCTCAGCATCAGGATGGAGAGATGGCGGATTTTAGGCCATGTTAGAGTAAAAAGAGTATAGGAATGGAATATGTAGAAATTAATGTGGAAAAAATAGAGGGATTTACTAAAAGGCATGTTGCTATTAAAACATATATAAAAAAAAATCTATAGAGGGATGGATGTAAAAAAAGAGAGAGAGGGGGGGGTTGTCAAAAAAAAAATATATATAATTGGTATGGAGAGACGGATGTAAAAAAAAAAAAAAAAAAAAGCTATAGATAGATTGTTGTAAAAGAAAAAAAAATCTAGAAGAATGGATTTCAAAAGGGGGGGAGGGGCTATAGAGGGATGGATGTCAAAAAAAAAAAAAAAAAAAAAAAAGAATGTAAGACTTTTGTTTGTTTTGTTTGTTTATTGCGATGCGGGAGAGGAGGTGGGGAGAAGAGTGGAATGTAGTTTTCCTTTCCTTTCCTTTTTTCCATTTTTGCTCTCTCTGTCTCTGTCTCTGTCTGTCTCTCTCTCTCTCTCTCTCTACACTCCAACTATTATTCAGCAGAGAGAGAGTGTTAACCCCATCGCCGCCACGTCTCTATCTCCACCTCCTCCGCTATCTTTGTCTTATTATCACCTCCCTTCACTCAGAGGACGTGTTTTTATCTCGTGCTATCTCTCAAGACGCTTTCATTCCGCCTTAAGATTTTCCTAAGGAGCTGGAGGGGTTAGATACGGCCTCCTCAAACATCTTCATTATCAGGTGACCGTCTTAAGGTGAAGGAAGAAGAATTAGGTGGAGGAGAGGAGATGCTGTTTTGAAGGGATGGATGGATAGATATAGATAGATAAATGGATGGATGATTAATAGATAGGTGGACGGATAGATGGATGCGTGGATGTTGGATAGATAGATCGTTACATAAATGAGTGGATGGATAGACATGCTTGTATAGATTGATAGCTACACAGATAGGAATGGATAAACAGATGGATAGATAGATAGACGAACGGATGGGTAGATGGAAAGATAAATAGTTTGATAGATAGATAAATGGACGGATGTATGGAGGAGTTGATAGCTACCCTTTAACAACTTCCCGAGCAACACCAGTAGGCCTGTTGCTGGTTACTCTCCTTTGTAGTTACTCCCTCTCTCTCCCTCCCTCCCTCCCTCCCTCCCTCCAGCCTATCTCCACCCTACCGCATCCCTCTCACTCACCCCCCCACCCTAACTCTTCCCTCCTCTTCATCCTTTCCCTCCTTCCCTCCCTCCGTTCTAACCTCTCTCTCCTTCCCTCCCTCCGCTCTAACCTCTCTCTCCTTCCCTCCTTTCCTTGTCTTCACCCTATTTCCTCCCTCCATCCCTCCCTCCTTCCCTCCCTCCGTTCTAACCTCTCTCTCCTTCCCTCCTTTCCTTGTCTTCACCCTATTTCCTCCCTCCTTCCTTCCCTCCCTCCCTCCAGCTGTACATACACAAGAAAGGTCATGCCAGATCTCCTGTATAATATAACACACGCCATGTAAGACAACAGGCTTACACATACATACATACGGACATACATGCATACATTCATATATACATACATCATACATAAATACGGACATACACTCACACATTCACATATACATACATACATACCACTCATTTGTATTGTAATTTACTGCATGTAGAAAACAAACACACACACACACACACACACACACACACACACACACACACACACACACACACACACACACACACACACATCCTCCTTCCCACCTACCCCACACCTCACAAACCCACCAAACAAACAAACAAACAAGCTATGGGAAACTTTTGCCCCAATCTGTCGCAGGTAAGAAGATTATAGGACAGGGGAGGTCGTGTTTTTTTCGTTTTTTTTTTTTAAATATTTTTTTGTCGCTTTTTTCTGTTTAATCTTTTTGTGACGCCGACCCTCGGGAGCTGGTGTGTGTGTGTGTGGGGGGGGGAAGTTTGTGTGTGTGTGTGTGTGTGGTGGAAGTTTGTGTGTGTGTGTGTGTTTCCCAAGGACAACAAGGGCGGTTGTGAAAAAATGTGTTAAAAAACAGTGAAATATTCCTTGCTCTCTCTCTCTCTCTCTCTCTCTCTTTCTCAACCAATCATTTATATTTTCCCGGATCAGGAAATATTTGGGTAACAATCGGCTTAACAGATTCAATATTGCTGAGAGAGAGAGAGAGAGAGAGAGAGAGAGAGAGAGAGAGAGAGAGAGAGATCGTACTAAAAGGGTGAATGATATAACTCCTTTATTTTTTCCAGTAATGTAAAAAATAACAAAAATTCACTTGGTGCTCTAAATCCAGCCAATTTCCACTAACCCTTTTTCTCCCAGGAGTAGCGTAGACACCCGAGGCTAGTCTCTCTCTCTCTATCTATCTCAGTCTATCTGGCCATCTATCTATTTTACATCATCACTGCATCCGCCATAATTCCCCATATAACCGGTATATTTCCCTGTGTCTGGTGTCCTGGTGTTAAATATGGGGTGGTGTTATTGGGTGTGGTATATTATGAGGCGGGGTATGATGGATATATATTGGTATAGCTCCATTTATGGCCTGTGATTACCCTCTGCCCACCTGATATTATTCTCTCTCTCTCTCTCTCTCTCTCTCACACACACACACACACACACACACACACACACACACCTTCCCTTTACCTCCTTTCCTTCCTTTTCCTCTCTCCTCCTCCTCCTCGTACTCCCTCTCCTTCTCCCCTCCCCTCCATATAGTGTAATTGTCCCTAACTACCCCATGACAGGGTAACTACCGCCACTAATCACACCACGCCTAACCACCCGAGAGAGAGAGAGAGAGAGAGAGAGAGAGAGAGAGAGAGAGAGAGATAGTATTGTGAAGGGACAGATTTGCAGGCAGGAATAGGTAAGATTGATAGATGCAGATATTTATAGATAAACAAATATATAGAAAAATAGATAGATAGATAGATAGACAGACAGAAAGATAGATAAACGGAGAGACAGACAGATAGATAGATAGAAAGAAGAGATACAGAGAAAAGTAGGTAGTTAGGCAGACTCACAGATAATGAAATGGGTTGATAGATAGATGGATAGATAGATAGATAGATAGATACACACCATCATATAAAAATCATAATCATTCTTACGTCTATATTAAATACAAACAGAATATAAAATGCGTAGCCAGATTTGCAAGCAGTTTTTATTTTTTTAACTATTTTTTTCCCTGTGCAATATGCAATGTTGATGTTGAGCAAATGTTAGCCACGGGATTCAGGGGTCTCTCTCTCTCTCTCTCTCTCTCTCTATTGTATGACTCATTAACAAGTTATACAATGTCGAGGTTCAATGGAGAGAGAGAGAGAGAGAGAGAGAGAGAGAGAGAGAGAGAGAGAGAGAGAGAGAGAGAGAGATAACAAACACTCATACTTCAGAAACCTAAAATACATGAAGAACAAGGGTAGTGGGTGATGACGCAATCGGTGACGTCACGCTCTCCTGGTGACGTCATTGCTTGAGATATCGATGACGTCAGAAAGAGAGTGGAAGTGGGCGGATTAACTCAGGTGTGGGTGTTAGAGAGAGAGAGAGAGAGAGAGAGAGAGAGAGAGAGAAGGGAAGAGAGGGAGAGAGATGAAGGTGAGAGAAGAGAGGGAGAGAGATGAAGGTGAGAGAAGAGAGAGAGAGAGGGGGGGTGTAGTGAAAGAGGAGGGGGAGGGAGAGAAGAGAGAGGGGAAGGGGAATGTTGGAGAGGGGGGGAGGAAAGAGAAAGAGATAAATGAATGAGAATGGAGGGAGAGAGGAAGGGGGAGGGGATGGAGAGGAGAGAGGGCAAGGAAAGAGAAGGAGGGAGGGGAGAGACGGACGAGGAGAGGGAGAGGAAGGGGGAGGAAAGAGGAGGGGAGGGGAGGGGGAAGGAGAGAGAATGTGTGGGAGGTGAAAGTGCTTGAGATAATGAGGACAGAAGAGGAGAAGGGAAGGGGGGGAGGGAGGGGAGAGGGAAGGAAGGGAAGCGGGAGGGTTGAGGTTAAGGGAGAAGAGGGTGAGAGTTGGAGAAGGAGGGAGGGGAGAGAGGGAAGGAGAAAGGAGAGAGAAAGGAGGGGAGGAGAGAGGAGGAGGAAAGAATCACTCAGCCATTGAAGGTGAAGAAAAGAAGGAAAGAGAAAGATTGCAAGGAGAGGGAGAGGGGAAGGGAAGGGGGAGGGGAGAAGGAGGAGGAAAGAGAGAAAGGAGGGGGGAGAGGGGAGAGGAGATGGGGTGGGGAGGGAAAGGATCATGCAGTCATTAGAGGTGAAGAAAAGAACGGAGAGAGAAAGAGGGAGGTTGAAAAGAGAGGGAGAGAGAGGGGGGAGGGGAGAGGAATGGAGGCAAGGGGAGGGGAGGAGGGATAGTAGGAGAGGGGAAAGAAAGGAGGGGAGGGGGGGCGGATCAAGCACAAAGTGGAGGTGAAGTGAGGAGGAAAGGAGAGAAGTTGAGAGGAGAGGAGGGGAGTGGAGAGCGGAGGGAGGGAGGGGTGGATGATGTAGTTATTAGAAGTGAAGGAGGGAAGGAAGGAAGGAAGATAGGTAGGTAGGTTGGTAGGAGAGAGACTTGGGAGGAGAGGCAGGAGAAGACGAGGATGAGAAAGAAGAAATAGAGTAAGGAGAGAGAGAGAGAGCACAGGTAACAAGAAGCCAATTTACGTATAACGAGTTTACCTGGTGGGCTAAAACTAATTAGAAGATATATATAACAAACGTGTGTGTGTGTGTGTGTGTGTGTGTGTGTGTGTGTGTGTGTGTGTGTGTGTGTGTACCTGTTTTAATTGCTTGTTTCTGCGTATGAGTGTTGATGTTTGTTTGCTTATTTTGTGTGTGTGTGTGTGTGTGAAGGAGGAGGAGGGCTAGGAAAGATGGAAGAGGGAAAAAAGGAGGAGAGAGAGGGAGGGAAGAACCATATTGTTATGTAGGTGAAGAAGGAAGCGTCTCTCTCTCTCTCTCTCTCTCACACACACACACACACACACACACACACACACACACACACACACACACACACACACACACACACACACACACACACACACACACACACAGACGTGAGGGAGAGGCTATAATTAAGGTGGGTGCTCACCTCTGCTCTCTCCCGGCCACCAGTCGCATACCTAATCTATCTATCTGTCAGCATCTATTTATCTCTCTCTCTGTTTATCTATCTGTCTAATTGTCTGTCTGTGTCCAGCTATTTCTGTAAGTTATTAGGCTAGTAACCAAGGAGACTCGTAACTAACTTCTAACTAAGCAACTGTAGTGAGATCATAGGTATGATAGAGAGACCACACACTCCTTGTCCACTTAGCATCTTATTTACGTCTGTGAAGGAAGCTCCCTAGCACCTCTTCCTTAGCGATTTATTTTTGGATACGACTGGTTAGTATCAGTTCGTACTTGATATATGCTGAGTATTGTGGTATTGGAATAATTTAAATGACACAGAAGAGGACAGTCTGGAGTAATAAGCAAAATAAATCGCAGAGGAAGAGGTGTTAGGGAGCTTCTTTAACCGACGAAAATACGGGTCTGTTGAAGTTGAGGGAGTGGGCCAGTTCCTTCAGGTGATAAGGGACTCCCAGGTAACACAATTTATCTAATCAGTAAACTCACCTGGTTCCACACCTGAGCCCTCCCTACGCCGCTCTAGTGGAAATCTCTCACGTCACATTTTTTGGTATGCTGGGGTGGTGATGGAGGGAGAGAGAGAGAGAGAGAGAGAGAGAATGTTTTTAAAGTCCTCATTTCTAACCATTTTTGCTTCATTTGTGTGTGTTTGTGTGTGTGTGATGTTGTCTTCTCTCACGTTCTTTCACTTTCTCACTTTCTTTATCCCCCAAGTTGCAAGCAGCGTCTTAAACTTCATGCATACTGAATGATCTATGCATATATGTCTGTCTGCTTGTCTGTCTGTCTGCCTGTCTTTAAATCAACTTGTCATCTGTCTGTCCGTCTGTGTGTTTGTCTCTACCTATCTATCTTTGTCTACCTAAATCTCTCTCACTCTCTCTCTCTCTCTGGATGCGCCTGTACACTGTGTTATGTATGCAGTAAAACTCATGTAATAAAATAGAGCTACTACACACAAGTCAAGCGTAAGGGGAGTGGAAATGAGTTATTTGACGAGCGTGGGGAGTTAAGAGAGAGAGAGAGAGAGAGAGAGAGAGAGAGGAAGTGAAGGTAGGTTTTAGCCTGAATATGAATACAGGTAGATAGTGTGGCTATGATGAGTGTATTTGTTAGAGCTTCTTTCCTTTACCGTCTCCTTCTGTCCTCTCCCTTCCACGTCCCCTCCCTTCCTTTCCCTTCTCCTTCTGTCCTCTCATTCCCACTTCCTTCCCTCTTCCCTTCCCCTCCCCACCTCTCCTCTCCTCTCCTCTCCTCCCTTGCTTCTTCCGCTCTCCTTCTCTCCCTTTTCCTCCCCTTCACTTTCATTCCTCTCCCGCTTTTCCTTTTCACCCCAGCCTATCCCCACTACCAACTCATTTTTTTCCCCTCCCTTTCACCTCCCTCCATTCTTTCCAAATCCCCCTATCATCCCCTCATCCCCCCCAATCTTCTCCACTTATTTCCCTCCCCCTCCTCTTCCCCCACCTGCGACGTGTAGAGCCATATCGATTTCCCTTAAACTCCCTTTCCCCCCCCCCGGCACTGGACACTGACCCGCCCACGCCATCTAGCGACTGGATTCTCAATTACTTAAGCCCTTCGTGTTATTATCGATGCCTGGCTCAGTTGGCGGAGTTTCCTTTCTTTTTAATCGTTTCAATCAGGAGAGTCTTTCGTAGTTAGAGTCGTCTCGTGTTAGAATGTAATAGAGGGAGTCCCTAGTTTTTTGGAATTCTTTTTTATATATATACCTTTAGTGCAATATGTAACTTTATTTATTCATTTATTTTTACGAGAACAAAACTGCTTCATCGGGGTGAAGAGGTAGCTTCCCCTTTGCACAGTGGTCACATTTTCTAAAGTCTCCAACGTATGGCCGAGGCACTATTGTATTTGCTTAGTTTCTTTCCTCATTTTCCCCTTCTCTTTCCTCATTTGTCCCCTTTCTTTCCTCATTTGTCCCCTTTTTTTCATCTTTTCCCACGTCTTTCCTAATTTCCCCCTCTCTTTCCTCATTTTCCCCCTCTCCTCATTTTCCCCCTCTCTTTCCTCATTTCCCCCTCTCTTTCCCCATTTCCCCCCTCTCTTTCCTCATTTCCCCCCTCTCTTTCTTCATTTTCCCCTCTCTTTCCTCATTTTCCCCTCTTTCATCATTTTCCCCTCTCTTTCCTTATTTCCCCCTCTCTTTCCTCATTTTCCCCTCTCCTCCAAACATTTTTCGGTTTGCTGCCATTCCTTCATGTCTTCACCGATTTACCTCAGACTTGATGCGGTTGTTCTTTGGGCCAATATCCTCAGAAACCTTCATATTTTTTTTCTGTTTTCCTCACCGATTTACTTCAGACTTGGTGCGGTTCCTTGGGCCAATATCCTCAGAAACTTTTTTTTTTTTTTTTTTACCGATTTACTTCAGACTTGATGCGGTTGTTCCTTGGGCCAGTATCCTCAGACACCTTCGCAATTTTTTCTTTTCAGTGATTTAGACTTTCTGAAATGTTTTATGAGATGAAACGCGGCAACTGAAAGCCGTGAGTTTTATCAACTTTTGCGAGGAGGCCAGTGAGTGCTAGGGATTATTGTTCTGGTGTCTTTTTAAATAATCCTGCGTTGCCTTTCGAAGGTGGCAATCTTTTTTTTTTTTTTTTTTTTTTTTTTTTGTGGAAGATTAAATAATTGATTTGTAGAGTTTTAGATTTTTTGCGGCTTGTGGTTTGTTTGGTACTTTCATTGATCATTACCGTTTCATTCTTTCTCCTTTTTCCGATTCCCCAGTTCTTCCTGAGGGTTGTAATTTAAGTGGTTATGGAAACACCTTAACACCTCTTCCCTAGCGAGTTATTTTGCACAGTGAACCTCAACAGCCTCTTGTTAATTGATGCACATTGTCAGTATTTAAAACAGTCTAAATAACATACAGGACATTGATAAAGTTTAATATTCAGTACCGGTATAAATCGCTAAGGAAGAGGTGTTAGGAGGGTCACGTGGAATACAGTACTAAGCTTCCTCTCCCGTCAGTTTTCTTTTGGTTTTTATTTTATTGGTTTAATAATAGTTTTTCTTTTTTGTGTTTCCTTCATTCCTCCTCCTCCTCCTTCTCCTTCTTCTCCTTCTCCTTCTCCTTCTCCTTCTCCTCCTCCTCCTCCTCCTCCTCCTCCTCCTCGCTCTTTTTTTTTTTTTTTTTTTTTTTTTTTCCCTCCATGCCTGACCTCTCGCTCACTTTTCTCTTACTTTTGCTTTCTTCCCTTTCTCACTTTCTGTCTCACTTTCTTACCCCCCAAGTTTTATAATGCATCTTGAACTTCATGCATACTAAGCGGTGTGTGTGTGTGTGTGTGTGTGTGTGTCTTCATCTGTGTCTTTGTTTTCGTCTCTCTCTCTCTCTCTCTCTCTCTCTCTCTCCCCCAATTTGTACATAAAAAGGGCGTTTTGGGGTCATTCTGCAGTTTGGGGTCACGATTGGCTGTTTGGTGTTTTAAACGAGGAAATTGCCTTGTTTGATTGGACCTTCATTTTGACCTCCCAGTGATGTGATTGGTGGATTAGTGATGTTTAAAGAGCTTGAAATGGAAGAGGAACTGAAGGAATAGTGATGGAAAAGAGAGGAACTGAAAGAGAACTATAAAGAAAAAGAGCAGCTGAAAGAGAAAGTGAAGGAAAAGAGAGGAACTGAAAGAAAATAGAAAGGATCTGAAAGGGAAATTAAAGGAAAAGAGGAACTGAAAGAAAAAGAGGAGCTAAAAGGGAAATTGAAGGAAAAGAGAGGAACTAACAGGAAAAGAGAGGAACTGCAAGGAAAAGAGAGGAACTGAAAGGAAAAGAGAGGAACTGAAAGGAAAAGAGAGGAACTGAAAGGAATTGAGGGGAACTGAAAGGAAAAGAGAGGAACTGAAAGGAAAAGAGAGGAACTGAAAGGAAAAGAGAGGAACTGAAAGGAAAAGAGAGGAACTGAAAGGAATAGAGGGGAACTGAAAGGAAAAGAGAGGAACTGAAAGGAAAAGAGAGGAACTGAAAGGAAAAGAGAGGAACTGAAAGGAAAAGAGAGGAACTGAAAGGAAAAGAGAGGAACTGAAAGGAATAGAGGGGAACTGAAAGGAAAAGAGAGGAACTGAAAGGAATTGAGGGGAACTGAAAGGAAAAGAGAGGAACTGAAAGGAAAAGAGAGGAACTGAAAGGAAAAGAGAGGAACTGAAAGGAAAGAGAGGAACTGAAAGGAAAGGAGAGGAACTGAAAGGAAAAGAGAGGAACTGAAAGGAAAAGAGAGGAACTGAAAGGAAAAGAGAGGAACTGAAAGGAATAGAGAGGAACTGAAAGGAAAAGAGAGGAACTGAAAGGAATAGAGGGGAACTGAAAGGAAAAGAGAGGAACTGAAAGGAATTGAGGGGAACTGAAAGGAAAAGAGAGGAACTGAAAGGAATAGAGGGGAACTGAAAGGAAAAGAGAGGAACTGAAAGGAAAAGAGAGGAACTGAAAGGAAAAGAGAGGAACTGAAAGGAATTGAGGGGAACTGAAAGGAAAAGAGAGGAACTGAAAGGAAAAGAGAGGAATTGGAAGAAAAAGAGAGGAGCTGAAAGGAATAGAGGGGAACTGAAAGGAAAAGAGAGGAACTGAAAGGAATAGAGGGGAACTGAAAGGAAAAGAGAGGAACTGAAAGGAAAAGAGAGGAATTGGAAGAAAAAGAGAGGAACTGAAAGGAAAGAGAGGAACTGAAAGGAAAGAGAGGAACTGAGAGGAAAATAAGACTAACCGAAAGGAAAAAAGAGGAGCCGGAAGGAATAGAGAGGAACTGAAAGGAAAAGAGAGGAACTGAAAGGAAAAGAGAGGAATTGGAAGAAAAAGAGAGGAGCTGAAAGGAATCGAGAGGGACTGAAAGGAAAAGAAAGGAGCTGAAAGGATAACTGAAAAAAAGAGTAACTTGATTTTTTTTTATAAGAGAAATGAAAGGGAAACTGAAGGAAAAGAGTAAGTGGAGAGAGTGAAGAGTGTGACTGTCCTCTTCTCACAGCCTTGCAAGTAAAGAGAAGAACAAGGTTGTAGAAAAAGAGAAGAGAGCAAGTAGGACAAAAGAGAGCAAGGAAGAAACGAGGAAGACAAAAGAGAGCAAGGAAGACAAAAAGAGAGCAAGTGAAGACAAAAGGAGAGCAAGTGAAGACAAAAAGAGAGCAAGG